>NC_137799.1:1158056-1678002 GCF_963383645.1 Muscardinus avellanarius
GTTCACTTCTGAAATTAGCTGTACATTCTTTTTCCCAGAGAGCCCCAGTCGTGTACGCCTCGGGCACCCCAAAGCCTGTCCGCGCGTCCTCTCTGGAGCGCGGCCTGGGGACGCGGCGGCCAGGCGGGGGCGCGTGACGGCCGGCGGCCGCCAGCAGCCGCCCAGCGCCGTGGTGCTGAGCCCCCGGCCCGCCCGGCGCCGCCCTCCCCGCGCGACCCGCGCCCCCCAGCGGCCGCCCCGCCGTCGCCCTCCGACGTCGCCCCGGAGCCGCCCCCGGCCAGCCGAGCGCGGATTGGCCCCGAGGCCCGCGAAGTGCCCGCCCCTCGAGCTGTGAGCCAATGGGAGCCGGGGGCGGGGCCGCGCGCCACGCCGGAAGCGGGGAGGCGCCGAGGGGACGTCGCGTCGCCGCGCCGGTCCGAGCCGCCGCCGGAGCCGCCTTTCGGAGCGCCGCCCCCGCTGCCGCGCCATGGCCGAGAGCGACTGGGACACCGTGACGGTGCTGCGCAAGAAGGGCCCCACGGCCGCGCAGGCCAAGTCCAAGCAGGTGCCGCGCCGGGCGGGGCGGGCGGGGCGGGCCCGCGGAGGGGGCTGCCGCCAGCGACGGGGCCGGGCCGGGCGCCGGCGGGGGCCGGGGGGCCGCGTCGGGGAGAGGCCGGGGTGAGGCCGGGGACGTGGACCTGGCTGGGGACCAGGGTCGGAGGTCGGGGCGCACGGTAAGACCTGGCGCCGGGGCGGGTGGGAGCACCGGCGGGGGCGTGGGCTGGAGGCGGTGGGACCGGGGTCTGGCAGGGCAGCCCCTCGCCGAGGAGTTTCGCTCCCGCCCGGTGGTGCCAAAGCTCTCCCAAGGCGGCCCGGGCGGTGAGACCGCTCCTGAGCCGCGAGGGCCGAGGTGGGTGGTGCTGGAGCCGGAGCCGCAGGTCGGCGGCCGGCGCGGCCCTCCGGTGCCTGTTGGTGGGCCTGAGAGCCCCTCCAGGCCTCTGGCCAGAACCTTGGACACAGTGTAGTCAGGCCAGGAAGAGCCGGGGCCCTGCTGGTGGGCATTCAGGACCGTCCCTGGCGTGCCAGGAAGAGCCGGGGCCCTGCTGGTGGGCATTCAGGACCGTCCCTGGCGTGCCAGGAAGAGCCGGGGCCCTGCTGGTGGGCATTCAGGACCGTCCCTGGCGTATCAGTCAGAACCAAATTCACTGTCCGTTTCTTTTCAAGGAAACTTACCAGCCAGCTAGGAGTCCCATGAGCCACCTAGCAAGTGTCTTT
Organism: Muscardinus avellanarius; assembly: GCF_963383645.1. Classification (NCBI taxonomy): domain Eukaryota; kingdom Metazoa; phylum Chordata; class Mammalia; order Rodentia; family Gliridae; genus Muscardinus; species Muscardinus avellanarius. Next base: position 1,159,311 of record NC_137799.1, read on the forward strand.
GAAAGTGCCATGCTTAGAATGGCCCCAGAAGCCTGAAGCTTGACGGGATACATCATATTAATGCCTAGTGATCATAGACCCTACCCATCACTGTTACTGGTCGTGTTTCCAGGGAGACTGTGGGTTTCCGTGGAATGCGTCATCTGTCTCGTTAGGAGGCAGCCAGGGCAGACCAGCACTGGGTTCCTTTCTGTTTTGCAGAAGAGTTTAATGAAGTAAGTCTATTTCAGATAGGAATTTCTAGGAGGAACTCATCAACCTGACCTTTTTTTTTTTTTTTTTTTCCCTTCTGGGGATGGACCCAGGGGCAGTCTACCTCCAAGCGACATCCCTAGCCCTATTTTTTACTCTTTATTTTGGAACCGAGTCTCACTGAGTTGCAGAGGACCTCACTAAGTAGCTGAGGCTGTCCTCGAACCTGGATCCTCCTGGCTCAGCCTCCCAAATTCTGGAATTACCAGTGTAAGCCACCACGCCCAGCTAGCCTGACTTTCTTTATGCTACAAAAGCAAGCTATTTCTCTTTGTAGCAGTTTGTCAATTGCTTGGATATTGGATTGTAGAGGGTTTTGTATATACTGGTCCTCCTTGTCTTCAGAAGACATATTCCACAGCCTCTGGTGGCCTTGTCGTCAGGCCCGTAAGAGACTAACACTAACAGTAACTAAGCAGGTAGAGCAGTCACAACCACGTCCTATGCTAAAAGCTCAGGGATGGGTCTCTCATATCCTGTTTGCCCTACCTGAGGGCCTGGGAGTGAGGTGAGCCACGTGAGCACCGTGAGCACTGGGGTAGTGGCAAGCCCTGCATGAAGGGCGCTTCCCTGAGCATTGCCCTGCTGCCGTGGTGCCGGTCCACCTGGTAACCAAGATGGCTACTCCATGAGTAACTGGCACGTTGTGTGGCTGCACCAAAGGGATGATTCACGTTCTAGGTGGGATTTGGTGGGGAGGGCATGGGGTTTCCTTATACTACTAAAAACACAGTTTAAAGCTTAGGGATCAGCGGGGGAGGTGGCGCATGCTTGTAATTCCAGCATTTGGAAGGCTGAGACAGGAGGATCAAGTTCAAGGACAGCCTGTTTCGAAATAAAGAATAAAAAAATAGGTTGGGGGTAGCTTGGAGGTAGAATGCCGTGGGTTCCATCCCCAGTACCACAAAATACACATAAATAAATAAATAAAAATTAAAAAAAAAGCTTAGGGAGCATTTATTTCTAGAATTTTCCGTGTAATGTTTTTGGACTGAGGCTGCTCACTGGGAACTGAACATGTGGAGCAAGGCCGGGGCTGAGGACGCCCATGCTAATGAGCCCGGTTCCTGACCGGTGCCAGCTCCTCAGTCCCTTAGCAGCGTGCTAGTTGGGAGCAGCAGCCTACACTGTGCCAGGCCCGCTGACGCTCATTTGATCCAGACCCTCTTCTCGTTTTCTAGGCCATCTTAGCGGCTCAGAGACGAGGAGAAGATGTAGAGACATCCAAGAAATGTATGTACTCGTGTGGTTTGCACGTGGACGTGCTGTGGAGGTTTTCTGGCGTGGGTGTGTCAGGCAGGCCCAGGACCTGTGCGAGGACACGGTCGCCGCCAGCCCTGGTGTGCTGGCCGTGGCCACGCCTCATCAGCACAGCTCTGGTGGCAAGGCCAGTAGGGATCAGTAGTCTGCTCAGTGCCACGGCTGAGCATGAGCTCTGGGAGCAGAAGCACTAGGTCTGAGTTTGGGGCTGCCTGGCTTCCCACGTCAGCCCGGGCTGGGGAGCCTGTGGGTCTGGCCACATCCTGAACTGGTCTTCCCTGTTAACTGCTCTCACCCCTGCAGGGGCTGCTGGCCAGAACAAGCAGCATTCCATCACCAAGAACACGGCCAAGCTGGACCGGGAGACGGAGGAGCTGCACCATGACAGGGTCACCCTGGAGGTGGGCCAAGTGATCCAGCGGGGCCGGCAGAGCAAAGGGCTGACGCAGAAGGACCTGGCCACGGTGAGGCTGTGCGGCTGCGGCTGGGGAGGGCAGGCTCACCGCCTGGCGGCTCAGGTCGGGCCTCTAGCTTGGCCTTGCCCCGGCACGCTCAAGCCCCCTGGAAGCCGGGTTCGAGCAGCTGCGGGGGATGTGGCTGTGCAGGGTGGGACCTGCGCACAGGCGGTGGCTGCCCTGGGCGCCTCACTTGGCTTCTGCAGTGCCAACCTGTCTAAGGCACACCTTCTCTTCAGAAAATTAACGAAAAGCCTCAAGTCATCGCGGACTATGAGAGTGGACGGGCCATTCCCAATAACCAGGTTCTGGGGAAGATCGAGAGAGCCATCGGTGAGTATGGAGATGGCCCGGAGGCCCGTTCTGAGGCCAGCCCACAGAATCCTCGACGTGTCCATGTACAGGGCCGATGGGGAGGCGCTGGGCCCCCACTGTGCAGGCCCGGGGAGCTGGGGGGCAGCTCAGGGTGGGACAGGGAAGGGCATTGGTGCTGGGGGTGGCGGCAGCCTGGAGCTGCGGAGTGGTCAGCAGGCTGCTGGCTCGTTCCAGGCCTCAAGCTCCGGGGGAAGGACATCGGGAAGCCCATCGAGAAGGGGCCGCGGGCGAAATGAGCACAAAGCCTCGAAACCAGTGCGTCCGGCTGGCTCCGGCTGGCTCTGGCCACCAGCACTGACAGCGGCTCCCGTGGCCCTGGCTCCCCAGGGCGCGCGGGGCAGGGCTCGGCCTGCGGGGCCCCTTGACCTTGCCTGCCGCAAACAAAGCAAAGCCTTGCAAGTGTGGCTCCTGTCTCTTTCCTCTCCCTGCCCCTGCGGACCGGATGGAATGGCGCCTCCCTCATGTGGGCTCTGCCCAGCAGCAGCCTGGGAGAGCCGTGCCCCTTGCTGCCTTCTCTCCCTGACACGTGGCCTTCCTGCCGGTGGGGAGCTGCACTGGGCCCTGCAACCTTCATGCCTAGACGGCAAGCGGGGGTCAACCTGGGCACTAGACGTGGACCCCACCACTCACGGGGGTCAACCTCGGCACTAGACGTGGACCCCACCACTCACGGGGGTCAACCTGGGCACTAGACGTGGACCCCACCACTCACGGGGGTCAACCCCGGCACTAGACGTGGACCCCACCACTCACGGGGGTCAACCTCGGCACTAGACGTGGACCCCACCACTCACGGGGGTCAACCTGGGCACTAGACGTGGACCCCACCACTCACGTCCTGGGGCGGGGTCCTGGGAGCAGATGGGGTCCAAGGCAGGCCCCTAGGAGCGCCCGTTCACACCCTGCCAAGGACAGGCCCGAGGCCCAGTACCCGTGCGGAGGAGCAGCTTCAGGACCCCCGGCCTGGAGGAGCTGGCTTCTCTTCACAAGGGACGCAGACCTGCATGGAGGTCCCTTTCTCTGCAGTCCCAAGGCTGTGGCCTGCTCTGGTTGGGGCGTCGGTTCTCAGCTTGACCACCAGCAGCCCTGGGCTCAGACCTGGGCTTACGTGGGAGGCCAGCTACGTGTTGCCACGTCCCGGTGGGTGTGGTCACCAGCACTGGGGGCCAGGCGCCTGCTCCATGCAGGTGGGGCTGCTCAGTGCCTGCCTGGCCTGTGAGGCCTGTCCTGAGCTGTGAGAAGCGAGGAGGGGCCCCTGCACAGCTGTGCCCCAGGCTCTGCCTCGTGTCAGGATTCCGAGGGCCACCACTGGCCAGAAAACGGCGGCAGTAGTCACAGCCTGGAAGTCTAGGCTGCCTCACGGGGATTGGCATTTATTCACGGTTCAGGGACCCCCGACTGTGCCAGCAGTCACGGGACAGGGAAGGGCCCTGGAGATGCAGCAAGCCTCAGGCGTCCAGCTGCAGGCCGAAGACTGGCTGCAGAGTCCTATGGGGCGCTGGCAGCTGGGGCCGGGAAGGTGATGCTATCCTAGAGGAAGGGAGGAGCTTGGGAGAGGTTGTGCAGGCTGGGGTGGGTGGGGCCTGAAGTCCTGAGGCCAGCTCCTCCCCTCGGTCTCCTTAATCAGTGAGGGAGGCCCTCCCACTCCACAACAGGGTTCCTACCGTGTTGAAGAGGACGTTATCAAAGCCGGGGGCTGCTGTGTCTGTGGCCCTGTTGCTCTGGAAGGGGCAACCTCCCTTCAGCCAGTGCCGTCCCCCAAGTCCCAGCAGTACCAGGAGCACGAGGAAGAGGAGGGCCCCGCCGACCGCGGATGGTACCAGCGTGGGCGCTGCCATGTGCCCTGCAGTCCCAGAGGGCACATGAGCCCCATTCAAGCCTCCTCAAGCCCCTGCCCTGGTGTTAGGCTCCAGCCCCAGTGCTTAAGATTGAGGGGGAGCCTGGGGCTGCCGGCCCCCCAGTCCTGTTGGCCAGGGTTCACCCTCTGCAGAGCGGAGGATGTTGGTCCTGTCTACACAAGGCTGAGACTGGCCATGGTCCCAGGCTGGATCTGCCCTTCCTCCCAAAGCCGGAGCTGTGCCAAGCACAGGCCTGACTAGCCTGCCTGCCCTGGCGGCTCCTCCAGGGTTGGCCCTGCCACAGAATGGGCATGGGGCATGCAGAGCCCACAGCCAGGCTGGCTAGGTCTGGGGAGGGCCCTGAGGCAGCTTCCCCTGGACACCCCGGCCCTGGTGGCCCCAGTGCAGTGGGGCAGAGTGGGGACATGGCCTGGCCTGGGCCACATGCAGTGCGCTGAAAGCACTAGACGCTCCTTGGAGCGGTGCTCACCCTGGCCGGGTGCAGGCTGTGGGCAACGCTGCCCTACCAGGTACTCCACGTCGTCCAGGGCGATGGGTCCCAGAGCTGGCTGACCTCCCAGAGTGGCTTCAAACACGATCTGACAGAGAAGGGAAAGGCTAGGAGAGCGGGAGGGGGAGGGCGCCACCCGAGGCACTTGCTCACCTGGAACTCCTGGGTGCTGGCCACCTCCAGCTGGGCCTCCAGCCACTGGTGCCGAAGACGCCCGCCCTGGCTCCACACGGCCAGCTGGCCCCGGGCACTGCTCACAAGCACCCTCAGCTCGCCCTTGTCTAGGAGCAGGGGCCAGGGCGGGTCAGGCTCAGGGAACCTGGCCTGCTCTATGGGTTGACCCCCTCCTCTGTCCCTCCCATCCCGCGCCCAGGCCCCCGCAGGCCCGACCCAACTCACAGGAGTGCTCAGGGAAGCCCATGAGGTACCAGAAGCGCAGGCAGGAGGCCTCCGTGGCCGGCAAGGGCTCACTGCGTAGCCAGGCCGCCGGGCCCCCAGAACCCAGCACACCAGTTTCAAAGAAGGCAAAGTGGCCTGGAAAGGAGGAGGCGGGGCCAAGTCATCCCCAAGCCGTCTGCAGCCAGGACCCAGGGGGAACTGCGGGGGTGGGGGGGCTGGCCCTGCACAGCGGCCCAGGGCTGCCTCCCCAGCCAAGCCCCGACCAGCTGTGCGCACCTGCCCCGGTGCCCCGGGTGTGGTCTGCAGGGGGGAGGGAGTAGCGGGAGGGTGTGGCTCCTCCGCTCCAGTCCCAGCTGTACCCGCCAGGCCAGGCCAGGTGGCTCCAGCCACACATGCCAGATTCAAAGTCACAGGACCCTGTGGGGGCCGGCAGTGAGTGGAGCTGCCCCTGCCTGCGCCCAGGGACACCACCCCTGGGGGCGGAGTCAGGTGTCCACGTGGGGCCTGCATGGCAGGGGCCTGGCTCCACCCATAGGCTACAGCAAGGCTCTGACCTGGCGGAGGGCAGGGCCCGTCTAGGAGGGAAAGATCGTCCAGCGCCATGTAGGAGTGCTCCTCGCCTGCAGCTACGGCCTCGAACACCACCTGCAGGTGCAGGCTGGGCATTCTGCGACCGGGGTGGGGCAGCCCACAAAGTGGGGGAAAGCCGCCCTGGTGCACCCCACCCGCCCTGGTGCGGCTCTCACCCTCCACGCCTGCTCTGCCTGCACGTCCACGCTGCCCAGGCGCCAGGCCAGCCCACCGTGGCCCCCGACACTCAGCACCTGGCGCCTCCTGCCTTCCTCCACGTGGACCCGCAGGGTGCCTGCCGTGCCAAGGGCCAGCCCAGGTCAGCAGCAGTGGGCAGGGCCCACTCAGCTCCCGGCCCACATAGGGCCCCGCAGCTCCTCACCTGGGTTGCGGAGGCTCAGCTGGTACCAAAAGGCCAAGCAGGCGGGCTGGGCCAGGGGCGGGTGCTGCTCTGAGGTCAGGGAGGCCACGTGGCCGCGGGGCAGTGCGTCTGGGCTCGTGTCCACCACCATGTAGTGTCCTGGGAAGCAGTGTCAGCCTGCCTGCCCTGGCTGGCCCTGCATCCCCACCCCCAGACCCAGTACCTTGGGCCGTTTCTGTGTTGTGGTCTGTCCAGGGGCCCCAGGCGCCAGGGCCCGAGGCATTGGCTTGGCGCCGCCACAGGCCCTGCCCTCCGGTGGAGAAACCACAGGTCGAGTCCTCAAAGGAGCAGTGCCTTGGGGCCCAGCAGGGGCCGGGCCGCACAGCCACATCGTCCAGGCCCATGGTGCCATGGTACCCGTCCCGAAGGCCCTCGAACAACAGCTAGGTCCAGACAGAGGAGGTCAGCCGGCTGAGCCTGCCCCACACCCCTCTGTCTGGTGCCAGGCTCACCTGGTACTTGGTGCTGGGCTCCAGCTGGTGGTGGAGGGTGGCCCAGGCCTGGTGCCAATGGTTCCCGTGCGTGCCTGACCGAGACCACAGCTGCACGTCTTCCTCACCGGCCCTTCTCAAGGTCAGGCGCAGGGTCCCTGCAGGGGGACGGGGGGCGTTAGAGAGGACCAGCCCTAACTCCTGACCCCCAGGCTCCAGTGGACACCAAATACATCTTGGACGCCCCTGGCATCTTTGGAGGCCCTGTCCACTCCAAGGCTCTCACCGATTTGGGGCCCATATAGGTGGTACCAGAAGCTGAGGCACTCCTGGGGGGCTGCCGGTGTCTGGGGCCCCGTGAGCAGGTGAGCACCTGGGCCACGGGCAGGGGGGTCCGTGGGGTCCAGAAGCATGAAAAAGCCTGCAGGTGGACACAAGGCTGGGCTGCAGGGGTGACCCACCAGGTCTGAGGGCCCCCCCATGCTGAGTGCCCCCTACCTTGGCCGGTGGTATGGTCATACCCAGGGCCATGGCTCTTAACCCGGTGCCAGTGGGTGTCTGTGAGGTGGGCTGGGTGCCAGCCGCAGGTGTCCCGCTCAAAGTTACAGGAGACCTCTGGAGGTGGGGCAGGGCCGGGTCAGCACCCCAGCCACCTGCCAGATCCCTGAGCAGGTGGAGGCTCCTAAGGACCCTCAGGTAGGCTTGGTGGCATCCAGGAAGAGATGGAGGTGGGGGTGGGAACTGAGGAGGAGGGGCCTTGTGGGAGTGGCAGGAGGCGGGACGGGAGGGCAAAGGAGGGACCTCTGTCTTCCTCGGTGGTCACTGTGGGGCTGCAGTCCTGTAGGGTCACGTTGTCCACCCCAGCCCCCTGCTGGCCAGGGCCATCCAAGTCCACCAGACCGACAAACTCCAGCTTAAGGGGACAGGGAGGCAGCTGTAAGTCAGGGCAGGTTCTGGGTGGTCCCTTGTCCCGGGTCACCGTCCTCACCCTGAAGGGCCGGCGGCGCGCTCCCAGGAGGACCTTGTCCACTGTCCAGCCCCTGGTGCTGCTGCTCCGGGCCTGCCACACCAGCTCCCGGGAGCCGCTCTCCACCACCGCCAGCGCCAGGAAGCCTGGCCGGGGAGTCGCCGTGGTGGACCTTCCCAGGAGCCCTCCCCATGCAGGGTGCACCGGGCTGGGCGGGGGCTGGGTTGGGCGCTACCTCGTGGCTGACTGTGGAAATAGTAAGCCATGTGCAGCTGACAGCGGGGGCCCGAGGGGCCCAGGGCTGGGGTGAGGGCCCGGGCCTCACGCTTCTGCTGTCCCCAGGCCCTCTGCAGAGACAGGAAGTGCCCTGGGGGAGAGTGAGGCACTCAGAGCTCTGCTGCTGCAGGAGCCGCCCTCCACTGCTCAGGGCCCCTGCTCAGAAGGCCCCGTGGGCACGCCGTGGGCCTCACCTGCAGTAGCTGTGCTGGCACCCCTTCCAGGCCCGATGCTCTCCTGGGCTGCCACCCGCTGCCACTGCAGCCACCCCACGCTGGCATCTTCCCAGCCCCCCGCCATGCCAGTCTCGAAGTCCGTGGCGCCTGCAAGGCGGCGGTGCTGAAGGGCCGTCCAAGGCCTCCTTCCCAGCTCCCCCAGGGGCGATCTAGGTGTCGCCCACACTCACCACACGCCTGCTCATCCTCGCCCCCCGCACACTGCTGCCGGAAGTCACACAGCTGCTCTGGGGGCACGCACAGGTCCCCACAGGAGAGGTGTCCCAGCTCACAGGCATCTGCGGGTGGCAGGCTGGACAGCTGGGGCCGGGGGGCCGGAGCCCAGGCCACAGGGAGCGGTGGCTGCAAAGCAGAGCTCTCTGTGGGGCAGGACTGAGGTCAGGTGGTGGGGGGCACTGTGCTTTTCCTGGGCAGGTGGGGGCGAGGGCAGGTCACCTGGTGCTATTCTGCAGTAGTTGGACAGGATGAGGTCGTCCAGGGCCACCACGCCTCCAGGACCCGTCTCCCCAGCCAGGAGGACCTGAGGGCGGGACGCTCAGGGGCACCTCTGCCTTTCCTGCATCTGCACCTGCCGCCCACTGCCCACACCTTCTCAGTTGCTGGGTGCCTTGCCAGCCTCCCCTCAAGGGTGTCTCAGGTGGGCTGTCTTGGAGCCCAGGGTCCCCTCCCCTAGGAGGCTCTCGACCCAGCTCGATCCCACCCCTCCCATCCCCTCGCCTCGCCCAGCCGGCCTCACCCGGAAGGGGTGTGCACTCTGGATGTCAACCCTGTCCCGGACCCAGGCTGCTCCCAGCTCCCCGCGGCGCCTCCGCAGCAGCACAGGATCCTGGGGGGCGCCGGGCCCCTGCATCTGCAGGAGCAGCTGGAGGCAGCCCGCCGCAGCCCCGTGCAGGTAGTAATAGAAGACCAGCTGGAAGGGAGCTTGAGTGGGTCAGGGGCCTCGAGCGGTGGCCGGCCAGGAGGGACAGGCGACCGTTGTCCCTTCACCCGTCTCACCGAGCAGTCCTGGGAGCCCGTGGCTTGGAAGGTGGGGCTGGAGAGGACAGCCAGCACTCCAGGCTTGGCTGTGGACACCAGGAAGGAGCCTGGGGGAGGGGCTGGGTGTGGGCCAGTGCTGCTGGGCTGTGGGATGGCGGGCCGGGGATGGCCGGCGGGCCGGGGCGGCGGTCCCCTGTGCGTCTCACCCTGGGCGCTGTTCTGGCTGTGGTCCCGGTGGGGCCAGGCGGGCTCCTCGGAGCCGCCGGCGCTGTGGTTCCGAGTCCAGCCCCCTGAGTGGTTCCACAAGCCCAGGCCTGTCTCAAAGTTGGTGGCCGTGTGGTGGCCTATGATGGGCGGGCAGCATCAGAGCTGCTGAGCAGGGCTCCAGCAGCCATGTGGCCCCAGCTCCAGGGCACTCTGGCTACTGCACCCCCAGAACGTCTAGAGCTAGGCACAGCCCGTGTTCTTTTTTTTTTTTTTGGTGGTACTGGGGGTAGAACTCAGAGGCTTTCTACCTCCGGGCTATACTCCCAGACCCATTTTATATTTTATTTGTTAACAGGGTCTCACTAAGTAGCTGAGGCTGGCTTTGAACCTGCGTGATCCTCCTGTCTCAGCCTCCCAAGCGTGGGGATTACAAGCGTGCGCCCCCACGCCTGGCTCCCAGCTGGTGTTTGAAGTGCTCTGGAGGTCAGGTCCCGCAGCCCAGCCCAGCCCAGCCCTGGGCCCCGGTCTCACTACAGGCGAGCGGGTCCTCATCAGAGCCGTCCCCACAGTCGTCCTCCCCGTCACACAGCTGGTGGGGTTCCACGCAGGCCGCGTTCTGGCAGCGGTGGTGCCCCAGGGGGCAGGAGGCCTGAGGGGCTGGGGGAGGGCCCCAAGACCCCAGAGTGAGGGAGCAGCTGGGGAAGGCCCAAGAGGTCTGAGCAGGGGAGAGGTCAGAGGCCCCTGGGACCCCAGCCCCTTCACCGGGGCTGGGACCTGGTGACCAGGGGCCTTACCGGGCAGCCCGCAGTCCCAGAACTCCACGTCATCCAGGGCCACGGCACCCCGGTGGGTGGCGTTTCTGGTAGCAGCAAGGGTCACCTGGAGAGAGCAGGGGTCCTTAGCACCTCAGGGCCCAGGCCTCCCTGCTGTTTCCAGCTAGCCAGAGCACCCCAGCTTACTCGGAAGTCACCCCGGATGCGTCCGGTGGCCACCGCCAGCTCCCGCCAGCTGGGACCCCAGGGGCCTAAGCTTCGCCACAGGGTCAATGTTTCTGCACCATGCGTCAGCTCCAACCGCAGCTCAGCAACATCTGCAGCACATGGGGGTTCTGGGGTAGCTGCAGCCTGCAGTGCCCCGAGCTGCCACCTGCACTCCAGCCCTCCTTTGGGGCACGTTGGTCTCGGCAGCTGCCCGCCACTCCTTTCCCAGCTCTCCCCAGAGCTGCCCAGCCCTGCCCTGGGGGTTCTGGGCATGCACCTCCAGAGGCCGTGTGGTACCAGAGCCTCAGCTCGCAGGTGGCGGCCGCCTCACGCAGGACAGGGGAGCGCAGGGCCGCAGTGGACGCCTCCTTCCCACGGTGGGTGCCCACAGCCATGTACCAGCCTAACCCAGGGACAGAGGTCAGGAGACCAGCAGGAAGCCAAGAGGGGCTGGGGATGGGTGGGCGCGCGGGACCTCACTCAGGGAGCCTGGGGATGGGCGGGCGCGCGGAGCCTTGCGGGGCCTCACCCAGGGGGCCCAGGGATGGGCGGGCGCGCGGAGCCTTGTGGGGCCTCACCCAGGTCGGTGCCCAGTGTGTGGTCAGAGAGAGGCCTGGGACCCTCCAGTACTGCCCCCGCCCGGTCTCGGAGCCAGCTGTAGCCTGAGGTGCTGATGTCCTGCCAGCCACAAGAATCCTGCTCAAAGTCGCAGGTGAAGGGGGCGCCTGGGGTGGGCGCAGCCCCATGGTGACCTGAGAGAGCGGGTGGTCAGCTGTCTGCCTGGCACTGGCCCACCCTGCCTAGGCCCAGCTTACCGCACTGGGCCTCGTCCGAGCAGTCCCAGCAGTCACACACGAAGTCGCAGGTGGCCTCACGGGGGCTCCCGCAGTGGTCAGGAAGCCCGGCCCCGCCCAGGGGCTGCGCTGCTGGCAGAGTGGCAGCCGGTGGGCAGTGGCAGGGCGCTGGCCATCCTGCTTTGCCCAGGACCAGCTGGTCTCCTCTCTGGCAGCTTTGTCCCTCTGACCCGAGCAGCCTAGGACACTGGCCACCGACTTTGTGGCTCCCTCGTGAGGTGCAGCAGGGAGGGCAATGGGACCCAGAGGCCAAGGGCGCTGCTACATGCCCACCTCTGACCTGCCCCTGGGCCTCCTCTCCAGGCAGGGAGAGCAATCCCTGGCCCCCGGGGGTACTTGTCCTGGATACCCCCTTCTTTTCCAGGGGGCTCTGGCATCAGCTCCAGCACCCACCACTGGCATTCTGAGACTGGTGACTCACCCACAGCCAGGAACAGGGCCGGCAGGAGGTGGCTGGGCAGGTGCATGACCAGGCTGGAGGGAGAGAGACCCGCTGGGCGCTGTGTCCAGGTATCAGGCTGCAGTGACCCTGCAGCTGGAACTGGAGGAGGCTTGGCCTCTTTTGTGCCCCTAGTCCCTCAGCTGGGTCCCACCGCATGATGACATACCAAACACCCAGCTATAAAAGTGCCCCAGGAGGCCCCTACCCCAGCCCCGGGTCAGCTGCTTGAACAAAGGTCAGGCCTCAGCCATCCTGTGCACCTGCTCGGCCCTGCCCTGCGGAGGCTCCCTCTGGAACCGGGAGGGGCCAGGGCATCCCACGCAGGGCTCCTGGGCCTCTGGGCCCACCCTGGTGCAGGCCGAGGCGGTCAAGCAGCTGTGCACAGGAGCCTGACCTGTTCTCTTGGCCTCGGGGACCAGCCTTGTCCCAGACCGCTGGAGTGCCGGTCTCCCTCCGGCACTACTTGAAACTCAGGCCGAGGACCCCCCATCAGTTACTCCCCTTCAAACTGGCCTGAGCTGGGTACTGTCTGTGTGGTGATGGGGATGGGATCCAGAGGCATGCTCCCTCTGAGCTACACTCCCAGGGTCTTTTATTTTTTTATTTATTATTATTATTATTATTATTTATTATTATTTGTGGTACTGGGGATGGAACCCAGGGGCATTGTATCTCTGAGCTACACCCTTAGCCCTATTTCTTAGTCTTTTTATTTTTTGAGGGTTTGGGGATGGAACCCAGGGGCATTCCACCTCCGAACTACACCCCTGCCCTAATTTTTACTTTGAAACACGGTCTCACTAGGTTGCAGAGGGCCTCACTAAGTAGCTGAGGCTGTCTGTGAACCACGATCCTCCTGTCAGCCTCCCGAATGCTGGGATGACAAGCCTGCGGCACCATGCCTGGAAGTCTTCTTATTTTTTGAAACAGGTGTCACGCAGTTGTGAAGAGCCTCACTAAGTAGCTGAGGCTGTCCGAGAACTGCGATCCTCCTCTGTCACGGCTATTTTTTATGTGGAAACAGGGACTGAGTTGCTGAGGCTCGTTTCAAATCTGTGACCCTCCTGCTTCCCAAGGACTGAGGAAGTTTCAAGTTTGCACCACATGCCCAGTAGTGATGTGCACTTATAATTCCAGCTACTTGGTAGGCTGAGGGGGGAGGATCTCAATTTGAGGCCAGTCTGGGCAAAAGAGTGAAACTATCTCAAAACAAAAAAGCCCCAAACGGTCCTGAGCAGCCACAAGCTGGGGTGGTCAGCAAAAAGCCAGGTCCCAGAGAGCCCAGAAACGGCTGGTTCTCTAGGAAGCAAGCCACAGCAGGGCAGGAGGAATGCCCAGGCAGTGGGGCCCGCTGTGGCACACCGTAACCTGAGGCTCCTCTGCTGGTCTGTAAAGCCTGCTCTCAACAGCACCCGCCTGGAGAGGCGGCCTCAGCCAACAAAGTCTGCCCTGGTGCCAGGACTGCCAGCCCCGTCCATGTCACGCTCACCGCATACACTGCGTGTGTGGGAGTCCGAGCAGGGCCCGGCTTGCCCCCCCCCCCCGGGAGGTGGGTGCAGGAGGGCCCAGGGAGAGGGGGCCCTCGATGTCGGAAGCCCTGGTCTCCCATTCGTGAACAGGACACAGTGGTCGGTGTGTGGTCATAGGACCCAGTACTGGAGGGGTCATGTCCGTGTGTCATTGGCTGGAACTCAGGCCCAGACTCACAGCGATACCGACTACAGCTGGCCAGCAGTGATCACTGCCCCCTCCCCCACCAGGAACCCTGGGATGAGCTGTGGGAAGGGGGGTGCTACGGTGCCCCAGGCCTCGGCTAGCCACAAGGGACCCGGCACTGGCTACTTGCGCAAGGCCTTGTGGGGCCTCCTCCCAGATGTCCTTGGGGATAGCAGCTGAGTGAAGGAGCAATCAGGCCATAAATGGTGGTACCCCAGGGGCCCCCTTATCACGCCCCAAGAGGCTGAGCGCTTCCACTCCCTGGGGCCTGCCAAGGCAAGTGGCAAATCAGGTGGTGATCCGGGGGTAAGGAAGTCAAGACACAGGGACCCGCAGGCACACTGGTGCTTTTAATTCCTGTGGGCCAGCTGGTCCGGCTTCTGAGGAGCAGGGTGGCACGCTGCCTGAGAGTGCAGGAGGAGGAGCTGGGCCAGCACCCAGGAGGAGTCCAGCAAGAGCAGAGTGCTCATGTAGCTGCTAGGGGCCAGGCCTCAGTAGCCATCGTCCGCCCAGGTGACCTCATAGTCGGGATACTTGGCTTTGATCTTCTCAGTTGAGACAGAGTGCTGGGCACGACCATAACCCTGGAGAGATGACCACTAGCTCAGCCTGGCCCTCGGCTCTGGGAACCCACCCAGCAATGAGGCCTGGCCCAGCTGTGAGCGCCACTGCAAGCCTGTGGGCCGCCAGACCCAAGCACTGGCTGCCCAAGGGCCTGGGCCCCAAGAGCAAGGCCTCTGGGTACAGGAGAGGGCGCAGCCCCAAGGCAGAGGGCCTCCCTCCCAGCCCGGGTGCCACATGCCCCCGAGAGGTGCTGCAGCCCAGACTAGGAGAATCCAGGTGGCCTGGGAGGCAGGGCAGGCGCAGGGAGGGGCCGGAGCCAGTTCCCAGGCTAAATGAGGACCGGCCGTCCTCCCTGCGCTGGGGCTCACCATGGAGTAGCCGTACACGTGGATCTTCTTGTCCTGGCTCTGGTGGGAGATGCGCCCGCCACCCAGGCACTCGCAGTCATAGCCCTTCTTCTGCAGTTCGCCCGACACTTTGTCATAAATGTCCGCTAGGGTGGGGAGGGCGGCCTCAGGACTGTGCCCCGTGCCCGGGGAGCCCCGGCGTGCGCACCCCGCCGTGCAGGAGGCCGAAGCCCTAATTCTAAGCAGCCCCCCCTCCGCACTGGAGAAGAAGCCCTCCCAGGAGCGCGGGGATGCAGGGAGGCCTGGGCGGGCCGGGGTCGGCCGGGCACCCCACCTCCCCCGGCCCGCCGCCGCGCGCGTGCGGATGCCGCCCACCCGGCCCCGCCCCGTCCGTCGCCAGGCCCCGCCCACCCGGCCCCGCCCCGCCCGCCGCCAGGCCCCGCCCACCCGGCCCCGTCCTCACCGTGGTACTCGGCCCACTTGTAGCCGCGCACGATTTCCTTGCACTCCCCGCTGGGCTGCGCCGAGTGGACTCGAACTAGCACATACTTGAAGACGCCGTCCGGGTCGATGTCCACATCGGGAATCTGACCGAAGTCCGCCGCCGCCATGTTCCCCGAGTGCCAGGCCCCTCGTTCCGCGGCCCCTTCCCACCCGACAGCGGCTGTGCGGGAGGCGGGCTCTGGGATGCTCCAGCCAATCCCGTCTGGGAATACTGCCGGAGGCCCAGAGTCTCAGCCAATTGCACCGCACTTGAAGTGTGGACTGACCAATCGCAGGACAGCTCCTTGCAGCCTAGCCTCGCCTAAAGGGACGGTGGCCTGGAGCACCGGTAGTGCCTTGATTACGCGCGGCAGACGAGAAAGGTTCTTTCCGCTGAGATCCGGAGCCGGCACCGCTGGAGGGGCGGGGAGGAGGCCGTGGGGACGCGCTCCGGCCCGCGCCTCCACGTTCGAGGGCCTCCCTCTCCCCCCCACGCCCCCTGGGTCTCCCTCCTCGCCCTGCCCGTCCCCGAGGGCCTCCTCCGAGCCCCACCTCCGCGTCCCAGGGGCTCCCTCCCGACCCTCAAAGAGGCAGCAGCGGCTACATTCAAATGTGTTTTACTTGGTTTGAAAGCACTCGCCCTCTGGGAAGGATTCCGGCCCCGGGGCATTCCTGCGGCCCGATCGCGGAGGCCCGGGGCGGGGGCGCGGCGGCAAGCGGGGCGCGGGGCCGGTGCGAGCTCGTGGGCCGAGGCGGGGCGCGGGCGAGCTGTGGGCGTAGGCACAGATCGGGGACGCGGGCGGGGGCGAGGCTCGGCTTCCCGCTCTCCACGCCCCGTCACCTGCCTACGCCGAGGCCAGGAGCTCCGGGGCGGTCCCTGCGTAGCACCTCGCCCCCCTCACGCGACCCTCCTCGGAGCCCTGGGCGCGGGCCGCGGCGCCCGGAGGAGTGGGGTGGGTAGGGCACCTGGCCCAGGGCTGCCCTAGCGTGCGCTCCCCCCGCGAGCCAGGCCAGGGGTGCAGCCGGGGCCAGTGCGCTGGGACCTGAGCAATGGAAGGTGACCCTGGGCGGACCTCGCCCGCTCCCGCCCACGCCCCCTGCTCCTGGGCCCTTCCTAGACCACCGGGCAGGTGCCGCCTCCGGTAGGACCTTGGCGCGGGTCCGCCCTCGACTCACATTTCTGTGTTCCCTGGGAGACTGGGCCGTGCATTTACACGCCCCGCCCCCTTCTGCCCTGGCACGGGGTTAGGGTCCAGCTGGGTGTGGAAGGGCGCCTCCACCCCACCCAGCCTGATGAGGGCCGGCACCTCGTCTGACGTCCCCATTCAGGCCCCCCTCTGGCGGGGTGGCTTGCGCCTAGGCCTGAAGACCTGGGGGTGTCTTGCAGGGCCCAGACCAGGAAGGCCGGAGGTGAAGGGCCCACGGGCGGCGTGCACCTCTGCCAGCTCTGGGCCTCGCCCGGGGCCCTGCGCCACTGCCCTGCCTGGACGCCCCGGTGGGCTTCTCACTTGGGACTCGGGGGCTAGCCAGGGTGTATCCTCCACGGAGAAAGGCCTCTGAGCGGAAGGCATCCCGGACACAGGAGATGGGTGGGGGGAGGCGTGCTTAACATGACCACTCTAGCTAGGCTCGGTCCACCCGGGCGCTCGACCCAGGAGAGGGGGCGGCTAGAGCTGGGGAGGCCTCCTCCAGAGCGGGTGGGGTCTGTGCGGTGGCAGAGCCCCGGGGGTCCTCAGGCCCGCCCCGCCTCCCAGCGGGGAGCACCGAGGGTGAGGACCCAGGGCTGGCTGAGGAAGGAGTCCTGGGGAGCTGGGTGCGGGCGGTGGGAGTCCGGAGAGCCCCGCGGGGTGGGGGAGGAGAGGGATCCTGGGAGGGGCTCGCGGTGGGGAGGGCGCGCCCCGGGTGGACCGACGGGGCCGGCGCGGACCAGGCGGGTCTCGAGTGAGGGGGGGCCCGGGGGGCCGGCCCCGCGGCTCACATGATGTCGTCCAGCAGGTTGGCGCTGGCCACCCAGTCCAGCGCGCGCGGCTCGGAGGCGGCCATGATCATGCACATGAAGGGGCGGCCGGTGCGCCGGTCCGTGGGGTAGATCGTGGTGGGCGTGAAGCGCCGGTTCGCCTCCACGAACTCGCAGAGCTGCTCGTAGACGCGCGGGAACTCGTGGCGCAGGAACACCCCGCGCAGCCGCAGCTCGCGCTGGATGTGGATGAAGGCCACCTCGCGCGCGCGCCGGCCGGCCTCCCCGTCCTGGTCCAGGCCGGCCGTCCCGGGCGGCGGCGTCAGGATCAGCGTCTCCAGGTCCGGCTCGCGGGCCCGCGCCGGGGGCGGCCGCGCCGGGCTGCCGGCCGCCAGCGCCACCCGGGCGAACTTGCGCACCGTGGGCCCCGGGCTGCGCGGCGCGGGCGCGGGCCGGCCGGGGGCGCCGGGGGGCGCGGCGCCGGGGCCCACGGCCACCGACACGCTGAGCAGGAAGCACTCGGCCGGCTCGTACAGCCGCCCGGCCGCCGCCAGCTCGCGCGCGTAGCCGCCCAGGGGCGCCGCGTGCGTGGCCAGCTCGCGCAGCGACAGGTAGGTGGGCGACAGCAGCAGCCCCTCGAGGCCGAAGCGCAGGAAGTTGTCGGCCGAGCCCGGGCTCGGGAAGCCCAGGAAGAGCACGCCGCGGCCGCGCGACAGGAAGCCCACGCGCGCGATGCGCGAGAAGGCGCGGTGCACCGGGCCGCAGTCGCGGCAGAACTGCAGCACGTGGCGGCACACGCTGCCCACGCGGCCGTACACGCAGCGCGCCTTGTGCGCGTCCCAGTCCTCGCGGCGGCACAGGCGCGAGCAGTAGTAGGTGTAGCAGCTGTGGCAGGACTTGAAGTAGAGGCAGGCGTTGAACAGGGTCTCCGTGCGCCGGCAGCG
This sequence comes from Muscardinus avellanarius, assembly GCF_963383645.1. NCBI lineage: Eukaryota > Metazoa > Chordata > Mammalia > Rodentia > Gliridae > Muscardinus > Muscardinus avellanarius. The sequence goes on from NC_137799.1 coordinate 1,176,774, forward strand.
CGCGTTGGAGCAGGTCAGGAGGTCGTCCTCGTCGGCGCTGGGCTCCGGGGACGCGGCGGCCGCCGGGCCCGGGCCGGCCGGCTCCTCCGCGCTGCCGGCGGAGGCGGGGGGCGAGCGCGGGGGCCCGAGCGCGGGCGGCCGCGGGTCCGGCGCGCCGCGGCGCCGCGCCGCGGGCTCGGGCCGCGAGTCGATGACCAGGTCGGTGATGAGCTCGTCCAGCTGCTCGAGGCTGCGCTGGCGGCCGGCGGCGGCGGCGGCGGCGGCGGCGGGGGGGACGGCCGGCCGGGCCCGCGCCCCGGGCCGCCCCCAGCCCCGCGCGCCCGGGCGCAGGTCGTTGTCGGTGATGGTGATCTCGGGCGTGACGTACCAGCTGCGGCCCGGCCCGTCCCCGGCGCGGCCCTTCTCGGGCAGAGACGTCTCGGACAGCGACAGCGCGGCGTAGCGCCGGGGCGAGGTGGACAGGTTGACCACGACGGGCGGGCGCCGGCCCTCCGGGGACGCCGCGCGCCCCAGCAGGTCCTCGTAGCTCCGGCCGCGCCCCAGGGGGTCGTCCCGGCGCGGGCCCGGGGCCAGGATGTTGTCCCAGGAGCGCGAGTAGTGGCGGCGGTCGGTGGCCAGCCGCGGGGGGCTGCTGCCCGCGCCGCCGTGCCACGAGGCCAGCAGCGGGCCGGGCGCCGCCGCGGGCGCCGCCTGCAGGGTGCGGTAGGGCCGCGGGCCCCAGTCGGCCCAGGCCGGGCTGCCGCGCGGGTACGGGTACGTCCGCGCCAGGACGCCGCGCTCGCGGTGGCGCCCGCCGTCCTCGGGGAAGAAGGCGCGGGCGGCGGGGCGGGGGCCGCAGGGCGGGCGGGCGCGCGCGGGCGGCTCCCGCACCGGGAAGGCGCGCGCGCAGGAGCCCTCGAGGGCGGCGCCGTAGCCGTCGGGCTCCGCGGTGTAGAAGAACTGGGCGGGGCCCGGCGGCGCGGGGAAGGGCGGGCCGCGGCGGCCGGCGTGGTCGCCGTCGAAGGCCCGCGGGCCCGCGCAGCACGAGTCGCCGGGCGTGGGGGTGCGCGGCCCGGGCCCCGGGAGGCCGAGCGGCGGCGGGGCGGCGCGGGCCCAGGCCGGGGCGGCGGCGGGCGCGCAGGGCCGCGAGGCGCGGGCGGCGTGCCGCAGCACCGCGTCGTCGGGCTTGATGTCCAGGCGGCAGCGCACGTGCGGGGCCGGCCCCGCGGGCTCGGGGGGCGCGCAGCGTCCGGGGGCGGCGCACAGGGGCGCCATGCGGCCCGGGCCGCCCCGCTGCGGCTGCAGCTTGATGGGGTGCAGCTCGTTGGCGAGCGCGCGCAGCGCGGGCTCCCGGCGCGGCGAGCCCTCGGCCCGGGCGGCGCGCTGCGGCTCCCTGCCCCGGCGCGGCTGCACGGGCGGCGAGGCGGGCGCGGGCGCGGGCGCCAGGCCTGGGGGCGCGCGGGGCGCGCTCTTGGAGCGGGCGCGGCGCCGCGGCTCGCCGTCCCGGGCCCGGGCGCGCGGCGGGGCGGGCTCCGGGGGCGGCGGCTCCGGGCCGGCCTCCATGGCCGGCGCGTCCAGCGCCTCCAGGAAGTCGAAGCTGCGGCAGTGGCGCTTGTTGAAGGGCGCGGGCGCGGCAGGCCTGGCCACCGACCGCTCACATGGCTGGCGCCTGGACGCAGGCCCCGGGGCCGCCACCTTGATGTCCTGGTACACGGTCGACACCAGCAGGTCCGGTGGGTCCGTGCGGGTCATCTTAAAAGACGTGCCCGGGCTGGCGGCCCCAGCTCACTCGGCCTTCGGGGGCTTTTGCCCTGGGGGGAGACGCGGGTCAGGGCAGCCCCCTCTGCAGCCCAGGCCCCTGCCCTCCAACCCCGCGCCCTGGCCCGGCTTACCTGGGGCGCAGGGGGCGAAGCAGCCCTGGCTGCAGGCCTTGGCAGAGGCTGCCGGTGCTTGCTCCATGCTGACCTCAGAGGCACCTGCAGGGAGAACCCCGCTGTCCAGCCAGCGGGCGGCCGGGTCAGCCAGAACGGCTGAGCTTGCAGTGGCCCCTGCCTTCCCACCGCAGCCCCTGGGCCTCCCTTTCCCGTGCCAGTGACCACTGACTGGCCGGCTTGCCAGGCTGGGGAATAGAATGGGGATGTGGTCCTAGGACTGCTGCCCTCTGGTGCCCACAGCTGGAATGATGGGCTAATTTCAGCTTCATTTGGGCTCACAGGGCAGGTGCCGGCTCTACAAAGCCCGGGACCGCAGTTTCTTCCTAGTAACCACTGCAGTGATCCCTCGGCTCTAGCCTGAGCCAGTCCCGCACAAAGTCTCAATTAACCCCACCCATCCCGCCGGGGGCCCAGCCTGGCTGAGCGCTGAGCGCCCTCCCCCAGTGCTGCAGGGGCTAGGGACAGTCAGCTGAGTCCAAGGCTGAGTCCCTTCATTCTGGGTGTGCCCCTGCCAGAAAAATGCCCCCGAAAAGCATTCCTGGGTTCTAAAGCCCCCTTCCATTTGCAGAATCCTCCTCTGACATGAACCACGGGGACTGAAACTCACCAAGCTGATGGGGCAGGCAAGAGGATGCCAGAGCACAGTTCCCACCGGCTTTGCGTACATGCACGTGGGCTCCCCTCCGCCAGCGTGTGCACGGCCCCAGAGCCAGGCCTAGTCTACAGGACCACGTGGGTGCTACTGCCCTCTCCCCCTGTGCTTGACTAGCACCGGGCCAGGAGGCTGCCGGGGGGGGGGGGGAGGGAGAGCTCCCACGGCCTCCCAGGAGAGGGCCCTCCCCACGCTGGCTCTGGAAGGCTCCATGGAAACCTGTGCTTCAGCCCCTGAGCCGAGGGCTGGGCTGGGTCCAGGCTCACACTCAGATATGGGTCATCAGCACCTCTGTGGTCCCCGAGCCTGGGGTGGCTGGGAGGGGTCAGAGGGTGGTGACAGCTCTCTCTTCCTTCCCCTGCCTCGCTTGCTCCGGGTAAGTGGGAGGAATGCGGGGAGGGCTGACTGCCCTCACCTGACAGACAGGACTGGAGGTGCATGGGCCTTTCAGGTCAGCTGTCCCAGGTGTGCAAGGGGCTTGCTGCCAGTAGGGCTGCTTTTGGGGGTCAGGGTCACTGAGCCCAGCCCACCGTGTCCTCATCCCAGCCTCCTGCCCACCCGTCGTCGGACCCCTCCTTCATCCTAAGGTCAAGGCCAGGCCAGAATCTGGGCTGGTGTGAGGCTCCGCCCCAGGGAGGTGGCAGTCAGCTCTGCCAGCAGCGGCCGTCAGGAGCTGGGCTCCGTGACACCCTCCCGGTGGGGATGGGGTGGGTGGACCGCTCCAAGACCCTGGGTGTTCTGGAGCTCTTGTGCTTGGCCGAGCAGCCCTCCCCACCCGGCAACCCTGACTTGGCCTGCCCTGGGGCAGCCATCTCGGGGCCCCAGCCTGGCTTGCTGCCTGGGGGTGGGGGATGCTCCCTCTTTTCAGGAAGCTTCTGCCCGTGACTGTGTGTGCCGGGCAACCCACCCTAGTATCTTACCTGGGCGTAGCTCTGCCAGATGAGCCAGGGTGGGCTGCACGACCCCAAACCGGCTCCACTGTGTCCCGGCTCTGCTGCGCCCGGCACCGGCAGAAGCTTCCAGGCAGCAGCGCTGATCCTGGCCTGTCTACTCAGTGCTGCCTCCAATGGCAGCTAAAGGAACAGCACTTAAAGGGGCCGCACCCGGTGGGGGCAGTGCATGCAGGGCCAGGGATCCAAGTGGTCTGTGCTGGCTCTGCTTTGGGGTAATGGGAGCTGAAGGGTGACACGCTCCTGCTGCACCCCCAGAGCACAGGCCTCGTGGTCCAAAGCCTGCAGGTCCAGCCAGCCCATCTCCTGGGCACCTGCTGGCACAGTTGGCAGCCTGGCAGGGCCTCAGAGCAGGCCCCTAGAGGAGCCCCAAGCCCCCAGGGTTAGGCCCAAGCAGGAGCAGATGGAAAACTCCCTGCCCCACCAGCCTCCTCCCAGGTGATGTCCACTGTGGAGCTGGAGAGGCCAACATGTCAGCAGGCATCTGGGACCAGATGGCCTGCTCAGCCTGGAATGGGGCCCATGGCCTGTCTTGGCCAGTGTGGCTGCCACTGCCCACTTCCTACTGGGAAGGTCTAACAAGCCACATGGTGATGTCCTCATGCCAGCCCAGCTCCTCTGAAAGGGCCCTGCTCCCGTGAGACCCAGGTCCTGCCCATCTCTTCCCAGGCCTGGGCAAGTTCATTTGATGTGGACCCATCCCACCCCATTTGATGTGGACCCATCCACGCCAGGGGGCCCTTGCTGTGGATGCAAGGGCATTCTCAAGGGTTTGTGATGTGGGCAGCCTGGCATCTCGCCCTAACGTCATCCCAGCATGTGCTGCTTGCTGGCCCCTGCAGGGTTCTCATGGAAACCTGGCTGTGGTGGGCGGGGCAGGGAACTGCTGGCTGCTGGGGGCTTGGGGACTCCAGGCAGCTGCCCAGGAGGCAGTCTGCCCTCGCAGGGCTGGGCCCCTGGCCTTGTGGGTACAGCACACCCAGAGCCAAGCTGGGGCTGTGGAAGGCTCTGGAAGCACTGCTGGGATGCCTTCCTAGAGGCCAGCTGCATCAGGACAAACAGGCCCTTTGGCTTTCTGGTACTCCTCCACTCCTGTCTTTGCTCCTCTCTGCAGCCTTGCAGGACACCTGGGCGCAGCGTGCACTGGGCTGGCCTCACCCCGGGCGGCTCAGGGAGCCGAGAATGAGACACACACGCAGTAGTAAAACTGAAGAGCTTTATGGTCAGTGGAGTGTCTGCGAGGGCGCCCAGCTGTAGCCGGGCTCACCTGCAGCCAGTGGCAGGCCGCAGTGCCCCTCTCCCAGGAGAGGCAGCGGTGCTCCTGCTGCTGACCAGAGGAGGCCCGACCACCCTGGGGTCAGGCGCTGCCCTGCACTGCGAGCTCCCTCCTGCACTTGGGCACTCATGAGCCTCGCGGCAGGAAGCAGAGCCGTCGGCATGCTGTGGCCCTGGAGAGCGTGGGAGGGCAGGCAGGGGCTGGGCGTCCAAGAGGCCGAGCGGCCCCACAGCCTGCCGCTGTAAGCAGGCCTTGCGGGGTCCCCCTCCTCGAACTGTCACTTCCCTGAGAAACGCTGAGGACTGGCTGCAGCCCTGCCCGAGGAGGGCACCACCTGCCAAGCCAGCTGCGGCCCTGCCGCCCCCCTGCAGAGCCCACAGCCCTGCTCCGGGCCTCCCACCACCCAGGCCTGGGACCTGGTGGCAGGGTGGTCCTGGGCTGTGTGCGGGCAGCCCGCCCCCCAGGACAGTCAGCTGCCCTCATGGGGGCCGGGGCTAGAGCTCTTCATAGTCCCCACCACCAGGGTGCCGGCCCCCGGGAGCCCCACCCCCCAGGAAGGCCTCCAGCTCCTCCTCGGCCCTGCGGGCCTTGCGAGGCGGCTTCTTGGTCCTCCTCCGCTCCTCCTTGAGCTCCTCCTTGTCCTTGCTCTTCCTGTGCTTGCTCTTCTTCTTCGCGGCCTTGTCTTCCTCCTGGGGAGGTGAGGAGGGCAGCAGTGACGGGCTGTGGGAGTGGAGCCCGCCCCAGGCGGCCAGGCCCAGCAGAGGGAGGGGCCGCACCTCTTTGCTCTTCTTCTTCTTCTTCTTCTTCTTCTCCTTGGAGGGGGCTCTGCCTTCTTTATCTGCACAGGAAAGACACCGCAGATCCTGCCCATGCCACCCGTGTGGACATGTCAGCCCAGATGCCCGATCCTGGTCAGGCCTGCCGACACGGCGGCCTGGGGTCTAAGTGCCACCCAACACGCCATGAAAAGGCGGGAGAGAAACTCCTTCCTCTCCATGTAGGGCTAAGGACTTGCTGGTACAGCCCGGGCTCGGGCTGCTGGGCAGGGGCCTAAAGCAGAGTGGGGGGCCGGGCCAGCCCAGCCCATGAGCCCCCAGCAGAGCTCCATGTGCTCCGGTTGCAGAACACAGCTCCGCCCACTGCAGGACAAATTCAGAATAGACCAGAGCTCTCAGCTCTGGCCGCTCAGCAGACCTATGCGGCCCCCAGCTGCCCAGCCTGGGCTACCTGCCAGACCAGGGTATTGGCAGAACTCTCAGACTCACAGCAGCCCCCAAATCGGGCGGGAAGATTTTTCCAGAGACCAACAAGCCGTTCGGCCCTGGCCTTGGACGGCCTTCAGCACCTGCTGGCTGGACAGCACTGGGCCACACCACAGATTTCAGGTTTGGCCATGTGTCTGCCTTGGTCCTGGCAATGCCAGGAGGTGCAAAAAGGCTTCAGTACTCTGGGGACCCGAGCCCTGCTGGCCTGGGACAAGGACAGGCCGGCGTGCACAGGCTCGGGCTGCCGTGAGTGCCCACCTTCCTCGCTGCTCTCCTTGGGGCCTGGCTCCGCCAGACCCAGCCCAAAGAGGTCCGTGTCGTCCTTCAGCCTAAAGGAGGGCACAGGAGGCTTGGGCAGCGGGGGAGGCTGGGCAGGGCTGGCATCCTCATCGGTCACATCCGAGAGGTCTTCTCTCACGGGGAACTCATCCTGGAGCAGAAAAGGCCAATGGGGCCGTGTCTCTCCCCCACCCCATGGGACCTCCCAAGCAAGGCGAGCAGCCAGGCCCCTGGTAGAACATGGGTCCCTCTGCAAGTCTGCCCCTCGGGGGCCGTCCTCACCACCTTGCGCTGTGTGTCTGACTCATCGGACTCGAAGTCAGGGTCATCCATGACAAAGGACAGCATCTGGGCAGCAATGGGCCCTTCAGTGTCGCTCTCTGAGGACGATGCCTGCTCGCCCTTCCTGTCCCCTGGTCCGCCAGAGGGGCGCTCGGCAGGGGGCTGGGTGCCGTTGGGCTTCTCTGGCCCTGGGCCGGCAGAAAGACCACCTGGCCGGGAGGCTGCGGTGGTTCGGGCCAGAGCGGTCTTCTGTGGCTGCGAAGCCTTTGTGGAGGACCTGCAAGAGGGGCCAGGCTCGGAGTCCGCTCTGGGGCGCCCTGCCCCACCCTGGCCAGGCCACAGGCCCCGCCTACCGCTTGGTGTCTGGCTCCACGCATTGCGGGGGAGCTAGGGCAGCCACTCTGGGCTGAGCTGCCACCCCCTCAGCTTCCTCCTCACTTGAGAGACTGATGTTTTTACTGGGGATGGGGTCTGAGGGGAGCAGGGGCTTGCCACGAGGCTGGTCTTCAAGATCCACATCGTCCTGGAACCCTGCCACCATTGGGTTCCCTCCAAGGGGCTCCCCGTCACTGCAAAGGGAGCAGGGTCATCAGAGGCCATGGGGTACCATGTTTCCGCTCCCCACCCTCACTGCCTGTGGGTTGTCCAGCCTGGGTGTGCGTTCAGGTGGGGAGGCCTTCCTGGGCAGGGAAGGGAAGAACAAGATGGCATCCGGTGGGGCAGCCAGTTGGAGCAGAGCTCAGCTCAGGGCAGGTGAGCCCTTGACCCGTCGGATGTGGTGTCACTAGGCAGGCAGAGGGGCGGCCAGAGGGGCGGGCACTGAGGTCAGCCCCAGGGAAAGGGGGTAGTGCAGCGCTCACTCTAGGGCGGGGGAGAAGGCAAGGCCCAGCTCCTCTTCCCCCCTCTAGCCCCTTGGCAGACTGGTGCCAAGCCTGAACATGACAAGAGCTGGGTGGTGGCCCAGGGCTGGCCTAGGCCTGTGCCCAGGTGCTCCTGCCTGACGGCCATCTGCTGAATGTCCTGCTGTCAGGACGAGGCACAGCCTGATGTCGGCCTTAGTCACCTGTGACCGGGACCTGTCCTCCTGCAGGGCCAGGCTGACTGCACCAACCACCCGGGGTGGCCGGGGTCCTGTGCTGGTCCTGTGAGACCCGGCCCACAGACTCCCCTGGTCCTTCGCCACAGCATGGCTTCGGTCCCTACAGCTGACTTCTGCCCAGCGAGCATCGACAAGGCCTGGTCCGTGCTCCTGGTGTCCCACAGACCAGGAGCAAGCAGGGCGTGATGAGGTTTGGCGGCACCAGCTGGCCCCTGCTCAGGACCACCAGCCCTGCCCAGTACCTGTCGCTGTCTTGCTGTGGGACCTCGGCTCCAACTCTCTTCTCCTGCCTGGGTGGCGCTGCATCTTCCAGGAAGCTGCGGTCAAGGCCGTCTTCAGGAACAAAATCCTCCACGTTCTGGACTCTTGCTGGGGTCTCTGAAGCTGGGGTCGGCTCTGTGGGCAGCAGACATGCATTTCTCCTCAGAGGCACCTGACTCCTCTGTGTGCCCCTGCCTCCTCCTGAGCTTGGCCACAGCCTCCCAGGAGGAAGAGGGCAGCCTGTCAGGGACAGCACAGACCACATTCCAGTCTGCAAGGCCCTCGGTCAGAGGTGCCGGGGAGCAGCCAGGAGTGCACCTCGTGAGGGCGGCTCCTGGGCTTACCTGGAGGAGAAGGAGCCGCGTCTGTAGCTGCTGAGCTCCCAAAGAGCCGCGAGATGATGCTGCGCCGCTGGGCTGGGGCTGGGGCTGGGGGAGGCGCCGGGGCCTCCAGGGAAGGTGCCGGGCTGGTGGACACAGGGACGCAGGCCGAGGGGGCGTGGGGGGGCAGCTGCGGGGCAGGCTGGGGAGTGCTGGGGCTGGAGCTCCCCGTGGGTATGGTGCTTGGAGGCACAATCGGTGACTGGGAGCCCGAGGATGGGCTCTGCCCATTGGCGGCCAGAGGGGATGCGTGGCCTCGGCTGCGTGCCTCCATCATCTCCAAGAAGCTGGGGAGGGGCAGAGGCAGAGGCAGGGTGAGGAGCCCTCCCACCGCGTCCTCCTGAGGAGCTCAAGGGCCTCCAGCTGTGCTATTCCCCAGGGCTGGGGCAGAACACTTGCAGCCTGGCCACTCAAGAGTCACGCAGCCCAGCACTAAGCCCTCCCAAAGCCAAGCTCCCTCCACCAGGGAGAGGTGGCAGCCACAGCCAGCTGAGGCCCTCAGGGCTAGGCCTGGGGCTGTCAGCGGTGCCCGAGGCCGCAGACCTGGTGGTCAGCAGGCATGGGTCATTCTGGACAAGGAGGTGGAGTGCGGACATCACACACAGACAGGACCCTGTCCAGATGCCTGCACCACTCCACGTCCAGGCCGCCCGCGTGTGCACTGGCTCTGCAGCGTGCAGGGCGCCTTGGCCACCACAGGGCATGTCTGCATGCAGCCCCAGGAGCCTGCGAGGGGCTGGGATATTCCTGGAAAGGGCAGCTCTGTTGACAGGTTTCCTTTTGGGGGAGGGGGGCACTGGGAATTAAACCCAGAGACGTCTACTTCTGAACTACAGGCCCCTAGCCCTACTTTATTTCTTATTTTGAAACAGAGTCTTGCTAAGTTGCTGAGGCTGGCCATGAACCCATGATCCTTCTGTCTTACCCTCCCAAGTACTGGGATTATAGGCATGTGCCACCATGCCTGGCTCCATTTACAGGTTTAATCTACTTGTTGCAGACATGTGCTTATCTGACTCTAAATATTTTATCATGCATTAATAATAAAAAAGCCTCAAGACAGGAACAAGCCTGCAAGTGGCAGCCCGGGCACCTGTCGGCCAGGGCCGGACCGGGCTGCTAAGGGATGGTGGCACGTCAAGTGGCAGCCCGGGCACCTGTCGGCCAGGGCCGGACCAGGCTGCTAAGGGATGGGGGCACGTCAAGTGGCAGCCCGGGGACCTGTCGGCAAGGGCTGGACCAGGCTGCTAAGGGATGGTGGCACGTCAAGTGGCAGCCCAGGCACCTGTCGGCAAGGGCCGGACCGGGCTAAGGGATGGTGGCACGTCAAGTGGCAGCCCGGGCACCTGTCGGCAAGGGCCGGACCGGGCTGCTAAGGGTGGCACGTCCCCAGGCTGCTCCCATGCAGAGCACTGCCAGTCTCGGCTGAAAGGCTTCTCAAGCTGCCTGGCTGACTCGAGGGCAGCACTCTGCCACGTCTCCTGGGGCACTGCCCAAAGCCTGTCACTTGCCCACATGTGTGCAGCCAGTCGCCCGGGGAGGCGCAGCCCCAGCTCACGTACATCCCATAGTTCTGGTCCTCAGTCTCCTGCTGCACGGACAACTCCTCCAGAGTGGCATCAATGTCCAGCTGGTTCGTCTCCAGCTGCCGGAGCAGCGTCTCTCTCTATAGAGGGAAGGTAAAGAGTGAGGCTCAGAGGGCAGAGCCACGCCATCCACAGTGGAGAAGCCCTTCTCTCTGCACTACATGGCTCTGGAGGGCTAAGAGGCCGACACAGCCGAAGGCTCGTCTCAGCAGCGGCACATCCCAGCCGTCCCTGAGCTCCCCACAGACGCAGCTTCGCCCGGCTCTGCCTGCACGCTGGCTCTGACAGCCACTTGGACACTGGGGTCAAGCACACGAGCAGCCCTGGAGGCCGAGGTAGCTTCTGGCCAGAAGGCTGTGCTAGCCATGGCCCGGTGGGACTGCAGCTCTCCAGGCCTGAAGACAAGCTGCACCTCGGCTGCTAGTCCACGTGGCTTAATACAGATGTGCGCTCAGCCCAGCAGCCACAGGAACTCCAGGCCACGAGTGCATGGTGCTGTGGAGTGGAGCAGGACTGTGTCCCTCCACCACAGAGGGCTGCTGGACAGGAGCCACTAGAGAAGGAAACAGGGTCCTGACATGGCGGTGGACACAGCCCAGACCCACGTGGGTGTTGATAGCACAGAGAAAGCTACACGGAAAAAGTGGGAGTAACTACAGACTAAGAGACCTGGAGTGTGCATGTCAGGCTGATGTCAAGCGGAAAGGATCCACGAGAAGGACGCGGAGCGAAACCGAGGACCCTGAGGGAGTAAATGGGCGTTCAGTGACAGGCAGGCGAGGCCTACACTACTTCACTTTCTGCAGCCTGGGAACTGAGCAAGGACGTTCTGCCGCCGAGCTGCATCACCAGCCCTTTCTACGCTTTATGTAGCGACGGGGCCTTGCGAAGTTACCGAGGCTGGCCTCAGATTTGCCGGCCTATTGCCTCTGCATCACCAGCAGCTGGGTTTACAGGTGTACCCCACTGTGCCAGGCTGAGGGCTCCACTTTTGAAATAAAAATGTGATTTACAAAAGAAACCTATAAGCCGGGCGTGGTGGCGCACACCTGTAACCCCAGCACTTGGGAGGCTGAGGCCGGAGGACTGCAGTTCCCGGCCAGCCTCAGCTACTGAGTGAGGCCCTCTGCAAATTAGTGAGACCCTGTTTCAAAGTAAAGAATTAAAAAAAAAAAAAAAGAAAAAAGAAAGAAACCTAGAGTTAAGAGTCACATGCTTAGGTTCTATTTAGCATATTGAATTATTTAAATAAGCCAGGTATGGTAGCACACACTTGTAATCCCAGGACTTGGGAGGCTGAGATAGGATTCCAAGTTCATGGCCATCCTCAGTAACTTAGTGAGGCCCTCTGCAAGTTAGTGAAATCCCGTTTCAAAATAAAAATCTGGGCATGGTGGCGCATACTTGTAATCCTAAATACTTGGAAGGCTTAGACAGAAGGATCCAGGTTCAAGGCTAGCCTCAGCTACTTAGTGAGGCCTTCCCAACTTAGTGAGACTATTTCAAAATAAAGAATAAGAGCCAGGCATGCTTATAATCCCAGCATTTGGGAGGCTGAGACAGGAGGATAGTGGTTCGGAAAGCCTTAACTACTTAGGCCCTCTGCAACTTAGCGAGACACTGTTTCAAAATAAACAATAAAAACTAGGGCTGGGGGTACAGCTTAGAGGTAAAATGCCCCTGGGTTCCATCCCCAGTAACACACACACACACACACACACACACACACACACACACACCCAAAAAATGGGCTGAGAGACTGTTTCAAAATAAAGAATAAAAACTAGGCCTGGGGATATAGCTTAGAGGTAAAATGCCCCTGGGTTCCATCCCCAGTAACACACACACACACACACACACACACACACACACACACACACACGGCCTGAGAGCCTGGGGATATAGCTTAGAGGTAAAATGCCCCTGGGTTCCATCCCCAGTAACACACACACACACACACACACACACACACACACGGCCTGAGAGCCAGGCATGGTGGTGCATGCTTGTAATCCCAGTATTTGGGAAGCTGAGACAGAAGGATCGCAGTTCATGGACAGCCTCAGCTACAGTGAGATCCTTTGCAACTCAGTGACACCCTGTTTCAAAATAAATAATAATAAAAGAAAATAATGCTGGGGGTATAGTGCAGAGGTAGAATGGTCCTGGGATCCATTCCCAGTTCCAGAAAAAAAATCTGGGGGTGTAGCCTAGAGATAGAATTCCCCTGGGTTCAATCCCCAGAACAACAACAACAACATAAACATAAACATAAAAAAAAAAATAAATAAGCTAGGGGTGGTGGCACACACTATTTTTTTTTTTTTTGGCGGCACTGAGAATGGATCCCAGGGGCATTCTACCTTCAAGCGATACCCCCAGCCCTATTTTTTATTCTTTATTTTGAAACAGGGTCTGAGATGCAAAGGACCTCACTAAGTAGCTGAGGCTGTCCCCGAACTGTGATGCTTCTGTTTCAGCCTCCCAAATGCTGGGATTACAAGTGTGCACCACTATGCCCGGCTTGGTGGCACATGCTTGAAATCCCAGTACTTGGAAGGCTGAGACAGAAGGATCAGAGGTTCACAGCAGCCTCAGCAACCTCATAAGGCCCTCTGCAACTTAGCAAGACTGTTTCAAAATAAAAAATAAAATCAGGCTGAGGGTGTATATCGGAGGTAGAATGCCCGAGTTCAACCCTCAGTACCATAAAAATAAATAAATAAAAATAAAACAGGGCTGGAAGTGTAGCTCAGAGGTAAAATGCCCCTAGTTTAACCCCAGCATTAAAAAAAATTTCTCATGAACTCTGGGTATTCTGGTGTTGAAAAGTATTAGGCTAGCCAGGCATGGTAACGTGTACTTGTCATCACAGTACTTGGTAGTCTGAGGCAGGAAGATGGCAAGTTTGCAGCCAGCCTCAACTACTTAGTAAGGCCTTATTTTATTTTTTTGGTGGTACTGGGGATGGAACCCTTCTACCTCCGAGCTACACTCCCAGACCTATTTTTTTGGATTTTATTTGTAAACAGGGTCTCTTAAACCAGGCTGGCTAGAACCTGTGCGATCCTCCTGTCTCTGCCTCCCAAGTGTGGGGATTACAAGGGTGCACCACCACGCTCAGTGTAAGGCCTTGTTTTATTTATTTATTATTTATTTATTTATTTATTTATTTTTTTTTTTTTGTGGGTCTGGGGGTGGAACCCAGGGGCATTTGACCTCCGAGCTACACCCCCTGCCCTATTTTTTATTCTTTATTTTGAAACCGGGTCTCACTGAGTTGTGGAGGGCCTCACTAAGTAGCTGAGGCTGTCCCCGAACCGCGATCCTCTGGTCTCAGCCTCCCGAATGCTGGGATTACAAGCGTGCGCCACCACGCCCGGCTTAAGGCCTTGTTTTAAAATGAAGAATAAAGGCCCAGCATGGTAGCGCACGCTTGTAATCCCAGTGCTTGGCAGGCTGAGACAGGAGGATCACACAGGTTTGAAGCCAACCTTAGCTACTGAGTGAGGCTCTCAGCAACTTAGTGAGGCCCTGTTTCCAAATAAAGTATAAAATAGGTCTGGGAGTATAGCTTGGGGGTATAAGGCTCCTGGGTTCCAGCCCCCAGTACCACAATAAAATAAAATAAATAAAAAATAGGGCTGAGGGTGTAGCTTGGAGATAAAATGCCCTGGGTTCAATCCCCAGTAACACACACACACACACACACACACACACACACACACACACACACACGGCATGTGACACCATGCATGGTTTAAAAGTCTTGATTTTTCAGAGGTATGCTTGCAATACTTTTGGACAAAACAAAGGAGCCTGGGCATTTCTTCCAGGACACTCTTGGCAGGCAGGAGGCCTGAAGGCATCCATTCCACGGCGAAGGTGCATGCGGCCTGCACCCTGCTCGGCCAGGTGCCTCTGGAGGCCAGTGGCCCGGCTTCAGAGTGGAGCAGCCAAGCAGGAACTGGGAGTACACGGGGAGGAAAGACCTCTACGTGGGCCTGTACCCAGAACCTTGCCGGTCCCCACCTTCCTCCCAATGATGGCTTCATGGGATGGCCTGCCTCCAACAGCCTCACGGCCCTCAAAAGAAAAAAGGCAAGGAAAGAGGGAAACCTCACTTTCTTAAGCAACTCTGACATCTCTCAGGAGAAAGGCTGCTGGTGAGGCCATGGTCCAGACCCAGAGGGCAGCTGGGCCTGCCCAGCTCTGCTCCTGCCCACTGGCACCTGCACTCCAGGCTCCTGACACAACCGTCCTGGCTGTGGGCGCTCTGTGCCTGTACGCAGCGCCCACAGGCCCCTTCCCGTCTACCACCCCCAAGCCAGAGAGACAGACAAGGCCTGCATGCCTCCAGGCACCTGAGTCCTAAGCTCAAGCTAGTGCTGTGAGTCCCCAGCACAGTGCTGTCTAGCAACCCGCGCCCTGCGGTAGAGACTGCAAGCACCCGCTCGCAGGGAGAGCCAGACGTGGTAGTGCACCACTACAATCTGAGTACGTAGGAGGCAGAACAGGACTGGAGATTCAAAGCCACTTGTGAGGCTCTCACAAGCCGGGCATGGTGACGTGCACTTGTAAACCCAGCATTTGGGAGGCTGAGACGGGAGGATTGTGGTTCACGGACAGCCTCACCTACTTAGTGAGGACCTCTGCAACTCAGAGACCATGTTTCAAGATAAAAAATAAAAAATGGGCAGGGGGCCCTGGGCCAGACTGTGAGTAGCATGCCAGACCCCTGGAGAAACTGGGCCCAGTATCCTGGGTCCCGGACAGGGGTCGCGTGGGGCACACCAGTTGGGGCCCAGGTTGCGGGACTCTGGGCCCCGGGCCAGACCGCGCGTAGCATGCCAAACCCCTGGAGAAACCGGGCCCCATACCCTGGGTCCTGGGCGGGGGTCGCGTGGGGCACGCCAGCCAGGGCCTGGGGTTGCGGGACTCTGGGCTCCAGGTGGAGTAGTGCGGAGCATGCTGAACCCATGGGGAAACCGACTGGGTCACAGTGCTACTGAGTGCCTGATCCTACTACCTCCTCAAACCACATATACTGTCTTCTCTTATTTAAAAAAAAAAAAAAAAAAAGGGAAAAGAAAAAGAAAAAGAAAGAGGAAAAATATCTGAGAGGAGTTAAGAAAGCCGTGGCGGATGCCAGGACACTGGAGATGCAGACAAAACTTTTCCAAATGCACTGGAACTTATGGAAAAATTCCCCATGAAGGAAGACTGCTGTTTCTCTATATTGTTAAGAATCTTGGACATCACCTGTAAAGAGAGAGTTTAGCGGAGACCAAGGAGAAAGGCAGTGTTAAAAGCGGTCTCTGTGATGGTGGTGGAGACTTGTATTCAGGAGAAGCAGAAATCGGATCCTACCAACCTTATTTTTTTTGGAGAAATTACACCAAATGTCGAATGCTACTGTCACGCATGCTTAGGAACACTGGACAATATTCAGAGTGGAAAAAGAGCTTGGGAAAGATTTGAAATGGTGGAGGCAGTGGCAATGGCAGTGGCCAGTACTCAGGGGAGGCAGAGATCTGATGCATTACACCTGGAACCTTTGAAATAATAACCCCAGAGGCAGAATGTTACCACCACGCACCCTCGAGAACGTGGGACAAATGGCTGGGCGAAGAGGGTGCTCGGATTGGAGCCTGCCGAGGGGTGAGGCCGGTGACGGACACAGCAAAGCTGGGATTGGAGCCTGCCGTGAGGCAAGGCCGGTGCTGGGGCCAGTGAGGCCAGGATCGGAGCCTGCCGTGAGGCAAGGCCGGTGCTGGGGCCAGTGAGGCCAGGATCAGAGCCTGCCGTGAGGCAAGGCCGGTGCTGGGGCCTATGAGGCCAGGATCAGAGCCTGCTGAGGGGTTAGGCTGGTGCCGGGGCCAGCAAGGCCGGGATCAGAGCCTGCCATAAGGGAAGGCCGGTGCTGGAGCTTCGAGACAGAGATCGGAGCCTGCTGAGGGGTTAGGCCGGTGCCGGGGCCAATGGTCGACATTGGAGCCTGCTGTGAGGCAAGGCCACTACAGGGGCCTCCGAGGCCGAGATTGGAGCCTGCCGAGGGGTTAGGCTGATGCTGGGGCCAGTGAGGCTGGGATCGGAGCCTGCCGTGAGGCAAGGCCGGTGCTGGGGCCTTCAAGGCCGGGATCGGAGCCTGCAGAGGAGTTAGCCTGGTGCCAGGGCCAGCAAGGCCAGGATCGGAGCTCACCGTGAGGAAAAGCCGGTGCTGGGGCCTCCAAGGCCGGGATTGAAGCCTGCAGAGGGGTTAGACCGGTGCTGGGGCCAGCGAGGCCGGCATTGGAGCCTGCTGTGAGGCAAGGCCGGTGGCTGGATGAGGGCTAATTGGATGATGTGTGCTTGTATATCCTCTCAAGTCTTGTACTCCAATGTGATATATGACTACAATGCACCAAAAAAAAAAAAAAAAAAAATGGGCAGGGGGTGTAGCTTGGAGGTCAAATGCCTCTAGGTTCCATCCCCAGACCGCCCCCCCCCAAAAAAAAAGAGGCTCTCACAACTCTGTGAGTCCCTGTTTGCAAATAAAAAATAAAATAGAGCTGGGGTGTAGTTCAACCAGCACCACAAAAACAAAAACTCCTCTCCTCCCATGACAAGGCACACATACACACATACAAAGAATCAAGAAGAGGACTTCGCCTCTGCAGCCGTCCTTCCTTATTTCCTTTTTTTCTTTTGTGGTATTAGGAATTGAACCCAGGGGCTTTCTGAGCTACACCCCCATCCTGCTTTTTATTTATTTATTTTTTGGTGGCACTCGGGCTTTCTACCTTAGGGCTATATTCCCAGACCTATTTTATATTTTTATTTGGAAACAGGGTCTCACTAAGTTGCTGAGAGCCTCACTAAGTAGCTGAGGCTGGCTTCGAACCTGTGAGATCCTCCTGTCTCAGCCTCCCAAGCGCAGGGATTACACGCGTGCGCCACCTTGCCCAGCTATTCTTTACTTTGAAGCAGGGCCTCACTAAGTTGCAGAGGGCCTCACTAAGTAGCTGAGGCTGGCCATGAACCTGGATCCTCCCGTTTCAGCCTCCCAAATGCGTGCACCACCACGCCCAGCATGCAGTCTTTTTTTCTGTGTGTGTGGTACTGGGGATGGAACTCAGGGGCCTTTTTTTTTACCTTAGGGATACACCCCCAGACCTATTTTGTATTTTATTCGAAAACAGGGTCTAAGTTCTTAGTGGTCTGAGAGCCTCACTAGTCTAGCTGAGGCTGGCTTCGAACCTGTGATCCTCCTGTCTCAGCCTCTCAAGTACTGGGATTACAATTGTGTGCCGCCACGATCGGCCTGCAGTCTCTTATTCAATCCCCACACCAACTAGTTATGAGAACATCCGCTGGACCCAAGCGAGGGACAGTGTACAAGACATTTTTCCAGGCCTACGATGGCCAAGGCCACAGACCCAAAGAGCAGGGGTGATGCTCACGCAGGATGGGGTCCTGTGGGGATACTGGCCATGGAAGGACGAGACTGGTGCTGGTTCCTGGACTTTGATACAAGCACCGTGGAAACAGAAGAGGCTGACGGGGAGAAATGAGTGAAGGGTGACGGAGCTTCCACACCACCTCTGTGACCTCCAATCCAGAAGGCTGAGCGCCCCTTGCTGAAAAGCGGAGCAGGGCAGCGTTGGGGCGGCACGGGGCACTCTTGCAAGGCGCGAGCCTGCTTTCTCACAGCGGGGCAGCCCGCAGCCCTGCTCTTCACAAGACAGCAGTCCTCCAGAGCGGTACAGCTGGCATGCCACCCCGCCCCAGACAGCCCAGCAGAGGTGGGGATGGGCCCCAGGCAACCCTGCCGTGTGTCCCAGCTCCACCCCGGGATCCTGGCTGGTGGCCTTCTGGGGCTTGGGAGGCCGCCCACTGCTGCGTGGAGCCCAGAGAAGAGCATGTCTGCTGCCCGCCCATCCAGGAGGACTCACCTGCAGCTGCAGAAACGGGATGTTGAAGAACTTATGCAAGTACTTCAGGCCAAAGCTGTTCTTCATGGAAGACTCCGCATAGCGGAAGTAGGAGGAGCCCGGAGGCCTATTTTCAGGAGAAAGACGTCAAAGAAAGGCCCTTGGTGGGCAGTGTGGCCGCCCATCCTCCTGGCCTCCAGCACGTGGCAGAGCTGAGCGACTCCTAGGTGGTCTGGGGAACTGGACAAGATGGAGGCCGTCCCCGTGGTCCTGGCACCTCTCACAGCACTGTTATCCCATGGAGCCCTGAGCCTTGGACCCCACAGGGCTTCCGTCTGCCTCCCTCATCCAGGGCCCAGACTTCCCAAGGCAGGACAGCCTCACTGTCTCCAAGACAGGCCAGGACACGCCCCGGCTTCTGCAGCGTCTGAGGGCCCGCCGGTCCTTCCCCGGAGCCACCGGAGCACCGCGCAGGCCCTGTGGGAACAGGGCTGGGCACCCACCTGTCCAGGTGGTCAATGAAGTCGCGCACATCGTCGGGGAGGATGACTCGGTGCTCGCCCATGTCGCGGTAGTTGCCCAGCACGCACACCGGCACGTGGGTCGGCACTTTGGGAAGCTCACGGAGGACATAGTTGAAGGTCCTTTGGGAGAGGCATCTTAGCCTCAGTCACACCGGCACGAGGAGGGAGCTGCATGCACCGGGCCCACCTTTCACGTCTACGAGCGTGCACCACAGGCTGAGCCTAAGGACTGCGGGCACTGCAGCCCACCACCTCCTCCCTATAGGGCACACATGTCCTCGCACCCTGAGCCTGGGCGCGCCACATCCACGTCCCTACAAAACGCCTGCCTACAGTGCTGCTGTCCCCAGCGTCTTCCTGAGCTGAACACACCCTGGGGTGCTGTGCCCCTCAGCCTCTGCTGTGAACCAGCCGGGCTGCAGCTGGTCTTTTCCCATGCACTGGGCTCGCACGCACCACTGCTCAGGTGTCCCTGCCACTGGTAGTGGCTACATCGGCCCAGACTGGTCACGAGGACCCGCAGGCCCAGCCCACACCCGAGCCAGGGGCACGCTGAGCACCCCGCCTGTAGAGGCCAGTGCTCTCACTGTGGGGAGGTGTCCTCAAATAGAAGCAGCGTGCTATGTAGGCAGTGGAGTAAGGCCCCGGCATGCACATGCAGCATCTGCAGGGAGACCTCCGAGGACCCATCAGAAGCTGTGACAGTCTCTAGATGAGCATGGAGCACGTGTGGTGAACAGAGGGAGCCGGGGACAGAGCTCAGTGGCAGAGCCCGACTCAGTATGTGTGACAATCCAGGTTCAATCTTAAGTACTACAGAGCACAATTCTGAAGAGGAGCACGGGCTGTTGTCAGGCAGGCTTTCCTTTGGCAGTCTAACTCGTTTTCTGGTACAGGAGATTAGACCCAAGGAAGGGCTTCATGCATTCTCGGCAAATGCTCTAACACGGAGCTAACGCCCCAGTCCTTTTTGAGACAGGATCTCACTTGTGCCTTGAACTTGTCATCCTCCTGCTTCAGCCTCCCACAGTAGCTGGGATTACAGGTGTGTACCACTATATCTGGCTTCTTTTCGCTTTTGTGTGTGTGTGTGTGTGTGGTACTGGGGATGGAACCCAGGGGGATTCTACACCCCCAGCCCTATTTTATTTACATTTTGAGACAGGGTCTTGCTAAGGTGAGGAGAATCTCACTACTTGTTGAGGCTGACCATGAACCTGTGACTCTGCAACCCTCCTATCTCAGCTGCCCAAGTACTGGGATTATAAGTACTGTTAAAAAAAAAAAAAAAAAAAAAAAAATATATATATATATATATATATATATATCCAGCTTCCTTTGGCATTTTTTTAGTTTTTGGGGCTGGGATGTAGCTCAGTGGCAAAGTGTGGCACTCTGGGTTCAATCCCAGGTTCCCAAAAGACTCTAAAAACAAAAGTTTAGTCTTTGGTGTCTGCAGAGCAGGTAAGACAGCGAGGCTGGCTGAGCCGGCACCTGGGAGCCATCTCAACTGTGAGCACCACCGCTGGCGGCAAGGGGCCTGGCCTCAGCTGCTGTGCCTCAGCGGCTCCGGGACACCTCGGTGTCCTCGAAGATGGGTGGAGGCCAAGGCGGGTCCTGGCGGGCTCTCCTGCCCTGCTGCGTCTGTGTGCCTGTGCCCGCCATTCCCTCACTCCTCCTGTCTGCTGTCCTACATCTTGGTGTGTCCTCCTCCACGCCACTGAGTGGGAAGGTCTTGGGAGACCCTAACACAAGGGCCACTTGATTCTGTCAAGTTCTGGATGGTGTCTTCAGGACTGTGGGGACTTGGGAAGGACACACCCTTGGTCACTGGCCTGAAGCACACACGTGAGCCCACCCCACAGCCAGACCCAAGTCTTCCAAGCTGGGGCTTCTGGCTGTGTACCATCAGACACTGGCCCGTGAGGTCCTGTGGTGCTGAAAGCCAGAGGAGTCACGAGTGATCGCACACGCCTGTAATCCCAGTACTTGGGAGGCTAAGACAGGAGGATCTCATGTTTGAGGCCAGCCTTAGCAATTTAATGAGGCCTTCTGCAGCTTAGTAAAAGCCTGTTTCAAAATAAAAAAATGAGAGAGATGGGGTATAGCTCAGAGGTAAAATCCCCCTGGGTTCAATTCCTAGAGAGAGAGAGAGAGAGAGAGAGAGAGAGAGAGAGAGGGAGAGAGAGAGAGAGAGAGAGACACACACACACACACACACGCGCACACACACACGCCAGGGGAGCCGTCCCCTCTCACCACTGCTTGGTGATGTCAAACATCATGACCACCCCATTGCAGTTCTTGTACACGTCCAGGAACTCAGCATCCAGGGCCATCTCGGACTCCGCCTGGGAACAGCGGGGAACAGCTGTAAGTCTGTGTCCCAGGCCATGTCCCCCATGTGGACCTTTAGTCACCTGGAAAAGGCCAACTGGGACTTTTCTAATCTAGAAAGACAACAGCCATTTCACTTAGGAGAAAACAGAGACAAGACTGCTTGTTTTTAGGGCCGGGCAAACACAAGCCAGCTGGCGCCCGACTGCAGTAGGACGCCTGCCTGGTCGGTCCCAAGGACCAGCCGCCGCCGCCGCCCCAGGCTCACGAGTGTGGAGCAGTTGGGAGCCCTGCAGGGCGCTCCAGAACTCCCTGGAGCACAGGAACTGGGGCAGGGCGGGGGCGCGTGGCCTTCACCTTCCTGCCCTGAGAAGAGGGAAGAGACGCTCTGCAGACAGGGAGCCAGGGCGACGCTGGGGAGGCAGGGACCAGAGCACGTGCACTCCCTGCTGCTCCTAGGGGTGGCCTGGCCGCCAACACCTGGGGGGCTGCCGTGGTGAGCTTGGAAAGGCCACTGACCGCTTGGCTCATTCACACAACTCGGTCCGCCCAACGCGACGTCTGCCCAGAGGCAAGGCAGGCACCTCTGCCCTGGGGAGCGTGGGGCTGTGCGCAGCTGGGGCAGGCAGGGGGTCTGAAGGGCTGGGGTAGTCCTAGGTCCCGGGGTGCCAGGCGGCTGGGCCTGGGAACACGCCGCAGACCAGCTGGACGATGCAGCTCACCTCCTGGGGGTCGTTCTCCGTCTTCAGGCCGTCACCTCGCTTCTTGCATTTTCCTTATTGAACAACAAGTAAAAATTATGTAGAATGCCCGCGTTCAGTCTGCAGTATCACCGCCCCGCAAATAAAATTGTGGGGTGGCACACTAGGGAAAGCTGCCTCGGCGGCGACCCAGAGGCTGCCCGGTCACTCAGCCTTAGAGGGGAAAACAGGAGCCGGCGCTGCAAGGCCAACCGGAGCAGCTGGGCGGAAGCAGAGCGCCCGGATGAAGGCTAGGCTTGAGCCCTGTGGGCCAGGCCTGCCGCCAAGGGAAGCAGGCCCTCCTGATGACTCCGCCTTGTACTTCACGGCCAAATCCAGGGCAGGAAGGGCCCAGGTGGCACGGTGTGAGGTAAGGGCCCTAGAGCCAGAGTGACCAGAGCGGGAGCTTCGAAACAATCTTTTCTCTTTTGGTATCAGAAGCACTCTGCATCCCCGGCTCCTTCCCCCTTTTCTAAACTTTGCAACAGTCTTGCTAAGTTGCTAGGGCTGGCCTCGACCCTGCAATCCTCCTGTCTCAGCCTCCCAAGTACTGGGATTACCGACACGTGCCACCACACACGGCTGAAACAGTCCTCCTTGGACAGCCAGACTTCAGACACCAGTGCTCTTGAAAAGGAGAGGAAGGTCTAGGACGTGGCCTGGCTCGGCCTGGCTGAAGCGTGGGCCGGGATGCTGACCCCATGAGGGCCAGCTCAGCCTGGGTGCTGGCCTTCATAGCAAGCCTTTCCCAGCAGGCTGACGCCTTGTTCTGTGGGCTCCAGGGTAATAATGAGTTGGATTCCACTGCTCTTTCTCCCTTTGGCCCTAGAATGTTTGAGTGGGCTGGGGTGCTGCTCACCACCCAGGGACTCCAGGGCAGATAGAAGCCCCTTAAACAAACTGGGGCTCACTTCTGTAGAGTGCCAACCTCCACCTAATTCCCAAGATGCTCTGGTCCACCTGGGAGTCAGCCCCAACCTTGGTCCAGCTCAGCAGGTCTGGCCTGACCTCTCTAGCCTTCCACGCTGGAGACCAGGCCTCACCCCTCACAGAGCATGGGCAGCGCCAATCGGCCAGTGGGCCTGTTCCTGTAACCAGCACACCCTGGGGAGCTGCTACCAGGTGGCTCTGGGAGTACTTCTGGGGCAGGCGGGCAGGGCTGGACACGAACCTGGGCTTGGCTGGTGGAACAGGAGGCCAAGGAGGTAAGAAGCTCTGGGCTGCTCCCCTCACCCTCTCCTCCAGAAACGTCTCGATACCTACCCACAAGCTCTGCCTCCTAAACTTGAGCAGACATGCCTGCCTTCTCCCTTCAGAACTGACTGTTGGCCCTCAAACCCTTGGCCACCACCTTAACCACTCTCACACCTGAAGGCCCTCTACTGCAGGACAAGGCGCCTCCCTTCCTGATGAAAGGTGAGCTGGCATCTCAAGGCTGCAAGGACGCCGGGCGCCTGCCTGCGTGGGACCCTTCCTCCTGTAGTCCAGCCTGGTTCTGACTGAGTGAGGCTTGCCAGGGAGATGCCAGCAGGCAGGTGTGGGGGCACGGGGGTCCTGGGGACCCCCCAGCCTGTCACCAGACAGGATGCTTGAGCCTACCCTGGTAGGAGGAAGAGGGTCTCTGGGCTCTGCAGGGGAGGTGTCGGCCTCTGCCCCAAGGCCCCTCGAGCCAGCGAGACACAGCATGCCTCCTAGAAGGGTCCTGAGCAGAGGGGTGACGCCACACTGCAACACGGACCCCTGCGGCATGCAAACCCGATGCTGACCCCACTCTGGGAAACCCTGTCTGCGCTCCCTGTGGGGCGAGCAGACCTGGACCACAGCTGAGCGAGGGCTTGGAAGTCACTGTCGGAGGCTGTGGCCCTTCCATGTGGGCAGCCACAGGTGCCTCCTGGAGGGGCAGGACAAGGTCGGGTCAGGCTGCAGGCGAACATAACTCATGCCCTCAAAGCAGGGACAGCAACAGGGCCTGGGCCGCGAGCCACCTTCCAAGTGCTCCAGAGACACGTGCGCGGGCATGCGAATGTCAGAGGGAAGCAGAGGTGGGCACAGGCCAGCAGGACGGCCCCCGCAGCCTGTCCTGCAGCCACAGGCAGTGCTTGCCAGGACCCCTGGGTGGTAGTCTCAACTCGCCAGGGCCTACTCAGCCCAAGCGCACCCCAGCGAGCGCAGCGGAGGCGCGGAGCACGCACAGCCTGCACAGAGGCACAGCCCGAGGATGCATGCCCTCCTTCCCTCCCTCCCTCCCTCCCTCCCTCCCTCCCTCCCTCCCTCCCTCCCTCCCAGCGAGCCTCACAACGGGAGGACACAGGGTAGCCATGCAGTGAGGCCAGAGCAAGTGTCTACTAGGTCAGAAGTGTGGCAGGCCACACCTTGCACATGCATTTCTGGCAGTGGGGAGGGCTGTAAGCTTTCACCTGAGGGTCCCAGAGGAGGAACTTGTGACCTGACATGCAACAGGATGCGATCAGTCATGAGGGCAGTTGGGGTCCTGCTGTCCCCACCCCGCAGGGAGGCCTAGCTTGGGGAGGATCTGAGGGCACAGGACTTTAACCCCCGGCACTGCAGCAAACTCCTTTGTTGCTTAGGTGGCTGCAGCACTCATCCTGAGCACAAGTTAACTTCTCAGCCAGAGTGGGGCTGTGGGCCCAGGCGGTGTCCAACTCCGGCCGCCTCCCCGTTCCTCAGTACTCCACCTCTGCCTGGTGTCCACCTCCGAGGGACAGCTGGGCACAGCCTGCTGGCCCCATGTGGACTGCAGACACAACACAACATCACAGAACTCGTGCCCCATAAAACTCCTGAGGGAGAGCTGTCTGGATAAGGTCCTGGTCCTAACGACAAGGGCCCGGGGGCCAGTCTCTCTGCTCCTGAGTCACAGGGCTGCCCCCGTGCTGTGGACTGGATGTGTGTCTTCCATCTGAATAACCAGGGCCACCCCAGGCTAGCTGTGGTCGGATAAGAGCCACGGGGGGTCTGCTGGTAAAAATCCGTTTTCTGTGCTAGGGTCCCCTGGTCACAGGCAGACAGCTAGGCATCAGGCCTTTGCCTGGTCAAACAGGCATCCCTCAGAAGGCACCCCACGAGCCCCACGCCAGCACCCCTTCACTTCTGCAGGGTGGGGCTGCCAGCTGATCAGAACCTGGAGCCCCAGTGTAGCTGGGGTGCTCACGACGGTTGGCGGGGTGGGCTTGCCACAGGAGCCGTGAAGCAAGAGGCTCCTGAAACAGTGCCCAGGTGGGCACAGAGCAGCAGCATCTGCTCTCAATGGTCAGCCACTGGGTGAGTACTGATGCCCAAAGCAGCAGAGTGTGTGGCACCCACGGGCCCGCCCGCACATCCGTCCTTCCACCAGGTGCAGGAGGGACTGACCAGAGCCGCAGCCGGGCCTCAAAGGGCCCCTGGTTCTGGTGCCGCCGGTGCCCATGCATGTCTCAGGCCCACACCTGGCTGTGTGACAGGGCGGAAGAGGCCCTAAGTGGGCACAAACCTGAGGCCTGGCACAAGGATGAGCAGATGTGGAGGGAGAGGAGGGAAGCCTCGACGCAGTGATCAGAGCAGTAAAAGGAGAGGAAGAAAGACCTTACCTTTGTCGACGACGTCCCACACCTCAACTTTCACCACGTCGTCAGTGGCTGCAACAGAAAAGCCTCAGATTGGTGCCCAGGTGCCCTCGGCTCAGAGGCCACCCTGGTGTGGCCACTCCTCTCCCCACACCGCCGTGAGGACCACTTGCCTGGCACTCAGCTCCCTAGAGCAGCCTCTGCTAAGGCAAGCACATGGCCATCCTGGCCGTAAGCTGTGTGAGGGCGGCCTGTGCCGCGCCTCCCACTGCCACCCTGCCCCAGCGGAGGAAGGCTCTGGGAGCCTCTTGGGGCGGGCCAGCACCAAGACACCTCTGCCATGCAGCAGGCACTGCCGGGGCCTGCTCAGAACCCTCCCTGCTGGGTCCCCAGGCTGCTCCAGTCACCCAAGCAGGCACTTGCTTGGCTGCTGAACAGGCTTGAACACAGCCCTT
The DNA here is from genome assembly GCF_963383645.1 of Muscardinus avellanarius. Classification (NCBI taxonomy): domain Eukaryota; kingdom Metazoa; phylum Chordata; class Mammalia; order Rodentia; family Gliridae; genus Muscardinus; species Muscardinus avellanarius. Next base: position 1,202,249 of record NC_137799.1, read on the forward strand.
GACCCACTTCTTTTTCATTCTCTGAGCTAGACCCCCAGTGCCATTTACAGACGTGTGCCACCATGCCTGCTCCTAAACTCAGCCTCTTCGTCATGCTGGCCTCCAACTCGCTCTGAGTGAAGTGGGATCCCGAGATGCTCAGTGCTGGGGGCCGGGCTCTGCTGTCCGTGCCCACCCTGGGCTTTCCTGGAGCAGCTGGCCCTGAGTCGTGCCATGGGAAAGGAGACCACTTTTCCAAGCTCTGTAACCTCCACCACTTCTCAGCAGCAATTCTCTACCCTGAGGTGTGCTGAGGGCTGGTGGGGACCCCAGGATCCAGGGGATGGAGGGCAGAGGTGAGAAGTGCACCCTGCCCGCAGCACGCAGGCACAGCGTCTGCTCGCCAGCAGCGGCGGCTCCGGAGAGCTCTAGGAAACTAGATTCTGGAGGTGTCTCCTTCTGCTTACCTACAGCTGTGCTGTCCTGGGTCTGTGGCGCTAATATAAGAGGGACTTTCATGGCTCCAAACCCCAGAAGGGGCGTTTCAAAAGCAGCTTTAAAGTAATGACTACTAGGGACCACCAAGGACAGCAACCGTTTCCTCACAGGGTGGCGTGTGCGTCTCCCAGGAGTGGGGAAGGGGACCCCGCAGCAGGGGAGGCCACTCACTCTTGTAGTTCCAGTGGATGCTGGTGACCTGGATCTCCTGGGTGGGGATGTACTCCTCCACAAACTTCTTGCCTTGCAGCCGGTGCCACAGCGCAGTCTTGCCCGTGTTCCTGTCCCCCCGGATGACGATCTTCACTGGGGGATGAGGCAAGGAGAAAGGAAAGTCCATGGTCAAGACAAGCACTTCAGAGGCCAGCGAGCAGCAGCAGCCACACGCAGCCTGCACCTGTGCAGGAACCAGGCCCCAATGACTCGGGCGGGAACCATACGAGTGCAGCAGCAGCTGGCCAGGCTCCCTCCTCTGAGCACAGCAAGTGGGGCACCAGTGCCGAGGGAGGAAGCCTGGGCTGGAGGGCCGGCAGGTGTCTGGCACCTGAGCTTCCTCCTTGGGGAACCGGGATCTCCCTGGGGACTGCCTGGGACACTCAGGGTCAGGCTGCCCGACGGCAGCATCCCAGACCTCCTGGCTTGCCCTTGACCTACTCTCCCACAGCCCTGGTGGGTTTTGTGTGGTACTGTGATTGAACCCAGGACCATGGACATGGTAAGCAAGCCTCTACCACTGAGCTCTACTCCCAGCCCTACTTTATTTTGAAGTGGGCTCACTGAGCTGCTCGGGCTGGCCTCAACCCCGAGACCCTCACACCTCAATCCGCAGCAGCCGGAGTTACAGGTGTGCCACTGAGCCAGTCCCTGCACTGAGTGCTGCTTTACAGAAAGTTGCATCCTACCTCACGCTCTCCACTCTGTATGTGCCTGAGAGGGTATGCTGGCTCTAGGGCAAGAACTGGCACACGCCCGTCATGCATGGGATCGGCACCAGTCGGGGTGGCCTCAAAGCACGTGACGCCTTTGGAGGGGACCACCATCTCGTGTGCTTCAGAAAGGTGGCACAGGGTAGCAGTTTGAGATGACACAGGGTCAGCAAGATGAGGTGTCTGGAGCAGTTGGGAGGTGGGCCTTGCATCTGATGTGAGAGGGCCTGGAGGAGACAGCGCCAAGGAGACTTGCTTCCTGAGACAGGCAGCCTGCAGGAGGTGAGGCACTCGTGGTCTGGGCAGACCTCGGGAGCACAACTGCCAGGGCTGGTGTTCCCTGGGGAGCCTCAGAGGCTGTACTGAGGGTAGAGGGTGCTTCCTGCTGCCATGAGCCTGGGCAGGGGCACTGTAAATGGAGATAGGGCCCGGAGTTGTCCTCAAGACCTCCAGGACGAAGTCAGGGAAGGGTCTAGGAAGACACGGGAGGCTCGGGGAGGCAGGTGTCCAGCTCTTCCATTCTATTCCGGTTGTCTTCAAAACCCATCACAGAAAGGATCTGTGGTGTCTCTGCTGACTGCCTGTGACAACACTCATCAGCGAACACCTTAAGGAAACTCCCCACGTGGATTTTCTGGATGGCACGATGACTCTGAAGGCAAGCCCACCCAGAGGCCGACTTGTCTTAAGTTCTAGAAGACCACCCCCCCTACCCACTCCAGCCTAGGTAGGGATCCAGCAAGGTCTACTCCCTCTGTAGTAGCCTCCAGAGGCGCCTACTCCAGGCTGGTGAGCGCCTCAGCTTGGAAGGCAGCCAGCCACACAGCTTGCTTCCTCCGGGCTGGCGCCCACGCCTGAGAACAGACTCAAGACTGATGGGTGCACTCGTGTTTCCTTTTTAATTTACATTTGTCTGGGGGACAGGGCTGACTGGGTGACAGTGACATACTGCCAGATGTGGGGCTGGGACTTGGAGCAGCCTGAGGAATCCACTTTATGATTCTGCTAGTTTTGTCCCTAAAGGGACAACCTCTCCCTGCTCCATACTTTTCATTTGTTCTCTTGTCCTGGATTTCCCTACCCCAGCGAAGAGCTCAGTGAAACTGAGGCTCTGTTTGGTTCATACTTTAAAACAAGTGCTCCTGAGCCGGGCGTGGTGGCCACGCTTGTAATCCCCGTGCTTGGGAGGCGGAGACAGGAGGATCATACAGGTTCGAAGCCAGCCTCAGCTACTTAGTGAGGCTTTCAGCAACTTAGTGACATCCTGTTTCCAAATTAAAAAAAAAAAAAAAATAGGTCTGGGAGTATAGCCTGGAAGTAGAAAGCTCCTGGGTTCCACCCTTAGTACCACAAAAAAATAAATAAAATAAAAATAAAACAAGTGCTCCTAGCCAGGCGTGGCGGTGCATGCTTGTAATCCCAGTACTTGGGAGGCTGAGTCAGGAAGACGGCAGGTTTGAGGCCAGCCTCAGCAACTTGGTGAGGCTCTCAGCAACTTAGTGAGACCCTGTTTTCAAATACAATGATAAAATAAGCCTGCAGGTGTAGCTTGGAGGTAGAAGGCCCCCTGGTTTTCATCCCCAGTAACACACACACACACACACACACACACACACACACACACGCACACACACACAAATACTAATGTTCATTGTATTACAAATGGATTTTGATATTCCCTTTGGTAGGTCAAAGGTTTCTTCTATCTCTAGTATGGTAAGAAGTGTTCTAGCCAGGTGTGGTGTAGTGCATACCTGTAATCCTAGTACTTGGGAGGATGAGACAGGAAAACTGAAGGTTCAAGGACAGCCTCAGCAAGTAGTAAGACTCATCAACCTAATGAGACCCAGTTTCAAAATTTAAAAAAAAAAAAAAATAGGGCTAGGGGGGTTGCTTACAGATAGAACGTTCACTCCCCAGGACCACAAAAAAAGAAAGGAAGAAACGCCTTGTCTATTGTAAATCATGAATGAATGCTGCCTTTTATTAAGTTCTTTTCTGGGGGAGAGATGGGGTGGACAGTGAGGAAGGGCTACATGAGCGATGTGAACACGTACGCTTCTGCCATCTGCACCTATTAAGATGCATGGCTACAATGCACCAGCACAAAGAAAGCTGTACAAAGATTTTTTTCTATACCTATTTTTTTTTCTTTTTGTGGGTTTGGGGATAGAACCCAGGGGCAGTCTACCTCCAAGCTACACCCCCTGCCCTATATTTTTTTATTCTTTATTTCGAAACAGGGTCTTACTGAGTTGCGAAGGGCCTCACTAAGTAGCTGAGGCTGTCCATGAACCACGATCCTCCAGTCTCAGCCTCCCAAATGCCGGGATTACAAGTGCGAACCAACTCGCCTGGTTTCTGTACCTATTAAGATTGCAATTTTTTTCTCCTTTAACTCGCGGGTAAGTTATACATATTTTCTGTTGAACAATCCTTGCAGTCCTAAGGCAATCGTATTTAGTCCCAATACAGTGTTTCGTAATTAGTGGTTTTCTAGACTCAGTTTCCTGATCTTCTGTTGCTTTCTCTGTGGCCTAACCTACTACTGTGGATGAGGTAGGGTCCACTCTGATTCTGTTTCTTGCAGAGTAACTTTCAGTAAGTCATTCTGTACAATACTATTTGCTCTGAGTTTCTAGCTTATTGGCATAAAGCTTTTTTTTTATGGGAAAAAAATTGGGAATTGAACCCAGGGGCATTTTACCTCCAAATTATACCCCCAGCCCTCTTTCTTTCTTTCTTTCTTTCTTTCTTTCTTTCTTTCTTTCTTTCCTTATTTATTTATTTAATTTATTTGCAGTACTGGGGATAGAACCCAGGGGCATTTTAAGTCTGAGCTACACCCCCAGTCCTATTTTTTATTCTTTATTTTGAAACCAAGTCTCACTGAGTCGCAAAGGGCCTCACTAAGTAGCTGAGGCTGTCCTTCAACCGCAATCCTCCGGTCTCAGCCTTCCAAATGCTGGGATTATAAGTGTGCACCACCACGCCTGGCATTATTCTTTATTTTGAAACAGCATCTCACTAAGTTGTGGAGGGCCTAAGTAGCTGAGACTGGCAGCGAACCTGTGATCCTCCTGTCTCAGTCTCCCAAGTGCTGGGATTGCAAGTGTGTACCACCATGCCTGGCAGAAATAAAGCCATAAATTTTTTTTTATAGAAAAATTTTTTGTGGTACTGGGGATTAAACCCAAGGGCATTCTACCTTTGAGCTAAAACTTCAGCCATATTGTACTTTTTTATTTTGAAGTAAGGTCTAAGTCCTGAGGCAATCCTGCAATCCTCCTGTCTCAGCCTCCCCAGTACGTATGTGTGAACATGCCGTTTCATACATTTTTCTATTTTAAAAACTTGTACTGACCTGGGCGTGGTGGTGTACATACATGCTGGTGGCTCCCAGCATTTGGGAGGCTGAGACAGGAGGATCGCACAGACAGCCTCAGCCGCTTAGCGAAGCCCTTTGCAACCCAGTGAGACCCTGTTTCAAAATAAGGAATAAAAAATAGAGCTGGGGGTGTAGCTCAGAGGTAGAATGCCCCTGGGTTCCAGTAAAACACACACACACACACACACACACACACACACACACACACCACCACCACCACCACCACCACCACCAACAACAACAACAACAACAAACAAACAAAAAACAACCAGGAAACAGTGTGGTGGCACAAGCCTATACTCCCAGTACTTAGGAGGCTGGGATAGGAGGGTTGCAGGCTCAAGGCCAGCCCCAGCAACTTTTAAAGGCCCTCTGCAACTTAGTGAGACCCGGTTTCAAAACAAAAAAATGGAACAGGAGCTGGTGTGGTGGTGCAAGCCTGTATTTCCAGTACCTGGGAGGCTGAGACAGGAAGATTGCAGGTTTGAGGCGAGCCTCAGCAGCTCTGTGAGGCCCTCCAAACTGAGACCCCGTTTCAAGATAAAGAATAAGAAAGTCTGGGGGTGGGTATAGGTCAGAGGTAGACCGTCCACCCCAAGGTTTAATCCCAGTCCCCCCAAAAAACCCAAGACAAAGGCACCCCCCTAACGGAGGCAGAAAGCTCCTGTGACGGCTCAGGCCTGGCCATCTCCCTCCCCCCCCACCCCCTCTCTCACACACACACACACACACACACACACACACACACACACACACACGGGCTTCCACGTCACTCTGCTGCGACTCACGTTTGTTTTGTCGTCCTTGTCATGTTGCCGTATTCCCAGAAATGCCCACTCATCACACGCGCCTGTTCGCTTTGCTGAAAGCCTCAGTTGAGGCTTTTTATCCTTCCTCTACTTTACCATGGTTTGATGCTCTAGGTTTTAAATTGTACCACTGGGTCAGTGACTCCCACAGTTCTGTGGGCCAGTCCTGATGCTAAACTATAAATGATTTCCCCCCCACTCAGAAATGGTTGAAAACTGTTCCAGTTTGGGCCTTAAACTTCCTGCAAGGCCCATGTGTTAAAGGCTTGGCCCCCAGCGTGGCACTACTGGGAGGTCTTCAGGGCCTGGAGCCACAGGTGTCCTAAAAGGAGCAGTGGCAATCGCTGCACTGGGGATGGAACTCAAGGGCATTCTACCTCCAAGCTACACTCCCGGCCCTATTTTTTATTCTTTATTATGAAACAGGGTCTCACTAAGTTGCCAAGGGCCTCACTAAGTAGCTGAGGCTGGCCACAAACCACAATCCTCCTGTTTCAGCCTCCCAGATGCTGGGATTACACGTGTGTGCCACTACACCCAGCTTATTTATTTGGTACTAGGGATTGATCTCAAGGGCATTCTACCTCTGAGCTATACCCCCAGCCCTACTTTTTATTCTTTATTGCTACCACATCTTTCCAAACCGTAACTCCTTAAACTTTTTTTACTTTTTGTAGTTCTGGGGATGGAACCCAAGGACATTCTACCTCTGAGGTATACCCCAGCAGTATTTTTTATTCTACATTTTGAAACAGGGTCTAAGTTGCAGCGGGCCTAAGTAGCTGAGACTGGCTGTGAACTGTGATCCTCCCAGTACTTAGCCCAAGTAATGGGATTACAAGTGTGTGCTACCATGCCCAGCTTACTCTTTAAAATTATTAATTTTTTGTGGTACTGGGGGTGGAACCCAAGGGCTTTCTACCTCTGGGCTATACTCCCAGACCTATTTTCTATTTTATTTGGTAACTGGGTCTCACTAAGTTGCTGAGAACCTCACGAAGTAGCCGAGGCTGGCTTCGAACCTGTGTGATCCTCCTGTCTCAGCCTCCCAAGCGCAGGGATTACAAGCGTTCGCCACCACGCCCGGCTTACTCTTTAAAATTTTAACATTCACATTTACTATAACATAGCCTAAAGTGAATACATTTCTTTTCCTTAAAAAATTTAAAGAGTTGTGAATGCCTGAACTCTGACCAGTCAGTTCCCTCCTGGGTTAGGTACTGATTTCCACTATTTTAGTTGTGGTCCCCACCAAGGCCCACACAGGGAAGGCGTGGTCCCCAGTGCAGCAGTGTTCAGAGGTGGGGTTTGGGCGATGTCTAGCCATGAGGGCTTTGATTTCATCAACGGGTCCTTCCCCTGACTAAGTGAATAGACTATCAGGAGGGCCTTGTGTCACGAGGTGTGCCCTGCAAGGGTCTATCTTGTTCCCCACTCTTCCTTAAGCTCGTTCCCTCTCTCTTCTGGCTGCCATAGGTGAGCAGCTTTCTTGTGCTACACTCTTCCACCATGATGTTTCTGCCTTGTCACAAGAAACTTTATGCAAAATAAACTTTCCTCCTACAAGTTATTTCCAGGTGTTTTTTTTTTTTTTTTTTGCGGGTCTGGGGATGGAACCCAAGGGCATTTGACCTCCGAGCTACACTCCCTGCCCTGCTTTTTATTCTTTACTTTGAAACAGGGTCTCACTAAGTTGCAGAGGGCCTCATTTACTAGCTGGGGCTGTCCGTGATCCACGATCCTCCGGTCTCAGCTCCTGAATGCTGGGATTACAGATGTGCACCACCACGCCCGGCTATTTCCAGGTATTTATTTCCTATATAAATTATCACTAGTGCTCACTGAGACGTCTGTTCTTGCCTCCTTTGCTTCTTGAATCTTACATCATCTTATTTTTCTCTCGTGGTATGGGGCATGGAACCCAGGGGCATTCTACCTCTGGGCTACAAGCCCAGCCCTATTTTTTAACCCTAATTTTTTTTTTTTTCCGGGTCTGGGGATGGAACCCAGGGGCATTTGACCTCCGGGCCACACCCCCTGCCCTATTTTTTATTTTGAAACCGGGTCTCACTGAGTTGCAGAGGGCCTAAGTAGCTGAGGCCGTCTGCGAACCACGATCCTCCGGTCTCAGCCTCCCGAATGCTGGGATTACAAGCATGCGCCACTATGCCCAGCTTAACCCTATTTTTTATTCTTTATTTTGAAACAGGGTCTCACTGAGTTGCAAAGGGCCTAAGTAGCTAAGGCTGATCGCGAACCGCAATCTTCCTGTCTCAGCCTCCCAAATGCTGGGTTTACAAGCGTGCTCCACCATGCTTGGCTCTTACATCTATGCTTTTTGTTGTTTTTGTGGTCCTAGGGATTGAATCCAGGGACAGTCTACCTCTGGAATACACCCTCAGCCCGATTTTCTTCTTTTGAAACAAGGTCTCACTAAGTTGCAGAGGGCCTAGGTCGCTGAGGCTACAGGTAAACCCGTGATCCTCCTGTCTCAGCCTCCCAAGTACTAGGATTACAGGTATGTGCCACCACACCTGCTTATACTTATTTTAACTTCCTTTCCATCTACATAAAGAACATCCTTTGGTATTGCTTCTGTAGACTGCCCACCTTGGGCTGTGAGCAAGCTCAGCCAGGCCTGCCCGGCCAACCGCTGAATGAGGCTATTTCCAAGCTGACTGCGGCTTTCTCACAGGCCCAGGTTTCTGGTAACTATCATCAATCAGGACTGGTTCCTTTGAAGGTAGTCTTTGTGCTCTAGATACACTGAAGATTTCCTCTTTTTTACTTTGAAGTTCTGAAAACTTCCAATGATGTATCTAGCTGTGAATATTTTAAAAACTCTAAGCTTGGACTACTTGGTTTCATCAATTCTCCAACCGCTGCCTCAATCGTTTCTTCAAATACTGCCTTGAGCCCACTCTCGGGCTTCCTTCTGAAACCTGTTCAGGCACGTGTGGGGTCTGCTTAACTGCTACGTCACACTTCTCTCCCAGGTGTGAGTCCTCTCTCCTCTCTTCGGCTCAGACACTGCTGCCTCGCCAGTCGACTGTTTAAACATCTACGACTGGGTTTTCCATTCGCAGGTCTCTGTTTTAGTCCTCAGCAAGGCCAAGCTTGAGCGCTCCACTGTGACGACATCCTCCTTCAGGACACCGCCTCAGACTAACACCGCATCAAATACAGCCGACAGATGGTGTCCAGGGCAGTAAGAAGGGACAGACTGACTCAGGTAACATTCTCTCGTCCAGTTTAAATGCAAATAACTTCTAAAATGGGAATACGATCCAATTTCTCATTCAGGATTTGATTCTAATTTGGTGGGTATGCTGGGAATCCACGCATGTGTGACACGAGCCACTTCTCATAATCCTAACAAATTTAAAACAACTTATGTGCCCCACGTGGATAGTACTCTATTAGATAATATTCAGGTGCCTGGGAATCATTAACAGTTAATTGCAACTCTTACCAATAAAAATCCTGAATTTATAATTATATTTTTTCCCTAAGTAAGACATATAGGAAAATAAGACACTAAGAACTTTCAACACTAACAGGAAATGAAAAACTCAAAACTGAGTATTTTTCAACTACAAAACATCTCTCTAAAATGTAGTTTCGATAAAAATTCATGTTTCTCTCAACTAAGTTTTGTGGTTTTTTTTTTGTTTTGTTTTTGCAGTACTGGGAATGGAACTCGGGAGCATTCTACCTCCAAGCTACACCCCAGCCCTATTTTTTATTCTTTACTTTGAAACAGGATCTCACTGAGTTGCAAAGGGCCTCACTAAGTAGCCAAGGCTGTCCACAACCCCAGACCCTCCTGTTTCAGCCTCCCGAATGCTGGGATTACAAGTGTGTGCCACCATGCCTGGCTTCTTTTTTGTTTGTTGGTTTGGTTGGTTTTTTGGTGGTACTGGAGATGGAACCCAGGGGTCTTTTACCTACGGGCTACACCCCCAGACCTTTTTTTTTTTTTTTTTAAGAAACAGGGTCTCACTAAATTGCTGAGGCTGGCTTCAAACGTGCAATTCTCCTGTCTCAAGTGCTCAGAATAGAAAGGTGTGCCAAGTGCTCAGCAACTGGGCAGCTTTTATTCAGTTAAAGATAATAACTAGCTCTCCTCACCCCCAAGTACTGGACTAAGTGTGTGTGTGTGTGTGTGTGTGTGTGTGTGTGTGTGTGTGTGCTGGGGATGGAACCCAGGGGCATTCTACTTCTGAGCTACACCCCAGCCCTATTTTTTTAAATTATTTTGAAACAGGGTCTCACTGAATTGCAAAGGGCCTAGGTAGTTGAGACTGTTCGCGAACCAGGATCCTCCTGTCTCAGCCTCCCAAATGCTGGGATTACAAGTGTGCGCTACCACGCCTGGCTCAAGACTAAATTTTTTTTTACTGAAACAACTTCAATCCCTTTTTAGTCCCTTCTACCCAGGACTACTAGGGAAGCAGGTCCTTACCGATTCCCCTTCAGGTCTAATTTCCAAGGTACTAAGATTAGGTTTCAGTATCTCTGTAAGCAACAAAATTAAATAAGGAATTCAAAGGTAGACTGCAAAGGTTTGCATAAATGAGTGTGCTGACTTAATAGCCTCTTCTCTGAATGTGAGAAATAGGCACAATATTTCAAGTTAACACATTTAAAATGAATTTGCTTCTAAACCTGCACAGACACCTAATTAGTTTCTCCATATCCTACGTCATCACTTCAATACCATGGACGACCATAACGCTCCCCTTCAAATGATCAAAGAGCGTGCTGGGGAGGGTGTACAAAATATCCTACCAATATAAGGAAAAAGAGTTGAGGAGGAAACACTATCAGGGCGGGGAGTAACATAAAAAGCCTTTAGATTCGGCCAGAAGAAATAGCCCACAAATGGAAAAACTCAAGAGGCCAAGAGGCCAGTCTACGTCTAGGGCTGCACATTTACATAATTGATAACGGAGGGTGGAGACGGCGGGCGCTCAAGGCATCAGTGTACAGAACCTCTCCTTCCCGCAGGGCCTGGGGTATCTTCAACGACCACAAGACGAGTCCCTGCCTCCCGGAGCTTTTCTAAATATTTCCTTTCCAGATGCTGATTTTCAAAAAGAAAGACGCGGATGTGTGGCGTAGCGGACATTCTGTCTTCAAACTGGACCCGAAGTCAACAAAGACAAGCCCCGCAGAACCCCCGGGGCCGGCGGGATTTCGGGCGCCCGGGGCGAGCGCGGGCGGAGGCCGGCGGGCCGGGCGGGAGGCGGACGCGGCCCCGCGTTACGTAAGGGGACGGCCCCTCCGAGGACGCCCGCGACCCCCGGGCCGTCCCTGCCGGGCACCCCCCGCCCGCCCGCCCGCCGGCCGCACTCACTGTTGTACTGCACACCCTTGGCGAAGCGCCTCTGCAGCGCCTGGTTCATGGACTGCAGCCCGGCGGGGATGTTCTTGTCCCGGCCCGGGGCCTGCTCCGACCCCACCAGCTTCTTCAGCGCGGAGAACATCTTGCTGCACTTGCGAGGCTGGCGTGGCCCGCGAGCTCAGCGACGGCGCCACGCGCCTCGCACCATGTCCCGACGGCCCGGGCTCTCCCGGGGCCCGACGCGGCACGGCCGGAGGCCGGGGCCCGGCGGCGCTCGGGGCCTCAGCCGCGGCAGCTCCACTGCGGCCCCCGCGGGCCCCGGCGCGGCCGCCGTCCGCCCCTCAGCGCCGCCATCTTGGCGCCGCGCGGCTACGGGGCGCCGCGAGGGACCCGCGGGCGGCGCATGCGCGGCGGGCGGCTCGAGGCCCCGCCCCGGCCCGCCCGGCCCCGCCCCCGCCCCCGGCATCGCCACGCCCCGACCGCCCGGCCCCGTCACGCCCCCTCCGGGCCCTGCGGGCCCCGCAGTCCAAGAAAGAAGACGTTTATTCGTGTTAACAAATCGCGGCCGGGCTACTTTTTCTTCTTCTTGGCCATCTTGAGTTTCCCCTCGATCAGCCCCTGGGCCTGCTTCTTGATCTCGGCCCGCGACGGGACGTAGCTCTGGTCCAGGTCCGCAAATTGGAAGGTTTCTGCACGGGCGGGAGGGAGCCAGCTGCCACTGCGTCCCCGACCGCACTGGCTGCCTTCCCTAATCCTGTGTCGGGATGACCTGGTCTGTGTGGCCTGGATGTGGGAACTGGGGACAGGATGCTCCCAGGCCTGGCTGGTCCTTAAACTAGCCAGGGGTTCCGGAGCTCGGCCCAGGGACAGACTGACAGCCCGGAGCCCCGCCCTCATCCGACTCACCAAGTCACCGCCCCCTGCCCTAAGTCACCCAGGGCCACTCAGTGAGCCTGCTGGTCCCCAGTCTCTTACCCTGCCTCTGCCACAAAAAACAAAAACAAAGAACATCCTGGTCGATAATCTAGCCCTGGCCTCGCCTGCATCCCCTTATGGTACACCCCGTCTTCTCGGGAAAATCACGAAATAAATTCTTTGGATGACTTTAGCTTTTCCCTACCATCGCTAAATTGTCTCCATCAGTTAAAACCCCTCTTGGTCCCGGCAGCCTCCACTGTCCCGCCGAAGTGCCCGGGTCAGATGAAACAGGCACCACCTCAGCCTTTGATGGGTGGGTGGTCCTGGGTCCCTCCCTGAGGCTGCCCCCCCCCCAGCCTCACCTATCATGTCCTCCTCGGGTTCCTCGAAGCTGATCCTGGTGTTGTATTTCTCCTTCAGTGTGGAGGACTCCAGACTGTCTCTCACCTTCATAATGACCTGCAGGGCAGTGCCCTGTCAGCCCAGAGGGGTGTGGGCGGTGCCAGCCCCCCCCCCAGGACTACCTCCTCTGTCTTGGGCAGTGTTTGCAGGCGTTCGGCCAGGTAGGTGAGCTTCCCCTCACAGTACGCCAGCTTGCTGTGCACATCAAGGGTGTCAGAAGGTGCCACTTCTTTCTGTAGGCCAAAGGACGTCTCACCCACATTCCAGCCCACACCCGGAGCCCCGGGCCCCTCCCTGTCAGCGGGTACCTGGGTGGTGGGCAAGGTGATGCCGACGAGGCGGATGTAGAGGTTGTCGATGCCCGTCTGGACCGTCAGCAGCAGCTGCTGGCTCCTGGCCGTGTTCTTGTGGGCCTCCTGGAGCCTGGCTTCTTCCTCCTGCAGCATGCTCTTCATCTTCTCCTCGATGGACTTAAAGCTGCGGGGTGAGGGGGACCAGCAGCGAAGGTGGCACAGCCCCCGGCCCAAGGAGGGCTAGGCGGCCGGGCCCAGCTGGGGCGTGCTCCTTCGGGGCTCAGGAGTGTGGTAGCGGCCAGCGCCCCCACCCAGGCTTGCTGGCAGTGAGCTCCCAGCTGGCTCCCCAGAGGGAAGCCCAGCAGCCCTGGCAGCTGTGTACCTGACAGAGCTGGGCATCTGGTGGAACTTGAGCAGCGCCTCCTCGAGCTCCAGCTTCTTCATCAGGGTCTCCAGATGTGTGCGCCGCTGCTCACAGTCCTCCATCTGGAGCTCCAGGTTCTCCTCTGTGTTCCTCTGAGCCAGGAAGCGGCCGGCGACGTCCTGCCAATGCAGGGCCCAGAGAAGCCGGTGTGGGCCCAGAAGCGGTGCGGGCTCTGCCTGGCTGTTCCTGGGCCCCTCCCCGTGGCTAGTGCAGGGTCTCGGTACTCACGGCTCAGCCATGCCTGGCACCCAGGGATGTGAGGGGCCAGCCACCGGGCAGTGCCAGCTAACCTTGCGGGGTACCTCCGCTCTGGCCTGCACTCCACAGAGCCAGGGTTGGGAGCAGCATATCTGGGGTGCCCGAGGGTGCTCGGCTTCTGTGTCCTTTCCAGAGGGCTCGCAGACCTCGGCCCAGCTCGGCCACCCTCCTGCTACACCTCGGGAGCCCCGGGAGCCTCACCCAGAGGTGGGAGCACTGCACGGCCGACTTGACCTTCTCCACCCAGGCCGTCACCTCCGCCTGGTACTCAGCGTCTTTCGCGGTGGACTCTCTCTTCTTCACTGGGCAGTGCGGAGGGGAAGGGCAGTTGGCATGCAGGGAGGGCCACGAGACACCTGTACGTGTCCAGTCACCGGGGACACCGCCCGCAGAGCCAGCTGCTGTGAATCGCCCACCCCCTTCCTGCTCCCTCCCTGGCTTGGCCCTTCGGGGCACCCCAGGGGCACCCCAGTGCAAAGCGGGATGGGGAGCAGCGTGGGGCTCAGTGGTGCTCTCAGAGAGGGAAGGGACAGCCTGCCTGCAGCCACCCCAGGCTCCAGCTCGCAGCCTCTCCAGGGGGCGGCCAGGGAGGGGCAGGGGCTGTCTGTCTGTCTCTCACTCTGGTGTCCACAGGTCACACCTGGGCTGACAGCCGCCTAGCCAGGAGCTGAGACTCACCCTTCAGAGACTCCCCGGTCATCAGATTGGAGGGGAAGTCCAAGTCCCTCCGGCCCTATGGGAGAGAGGGGCGGCCGTGACCAAGTGGCTGAGTGAGGCCCCGCGGCGGCGGGCGCCCCGGCCCGGCACACAGCGGCGGGCGCCCGGCCCGGCACGCACCCGGCGGTACTTCTCGCTGGTCTCCTTGGTGTGGATCTTGTCGATGAGCTTCTTCTGCTGGTTGAGCCGGTTCTCCCGCGCCCTGCGCTCCTCGATGAAGGTCGCCTCCCCCTGCCTCATGTTCCTCTGGGACAAGGGCACTGTGGTGAGCAGCCGCCCCCAGGCCTCCCTGGTCCTCCACCCAGGGGTCGGCTTGGCTTCCAGTCTCCCGCTACACGGTCAAGGAGCAGCTGCGACCGTTGGCCACAACCCCCTTCCCGGCAGCACACGTCCGTGGGCTCCTGGCACCCTCTCGGGTAGGGCAGCGGCCTCTGTGTCTCTGCAGGGCGAGGACCACGCCTGGCAAGGCCTGAGAGGCCTCTTTCTAGCCCCGGCTCCCTGCTGCACTCCAGACTCCCGTCCTTAGCTGCCTGCTGGCCCATTACAGTGGATTCTGCATGTCTAAAACCAACGTGTCTCCCCCCAAACCTGGCCTCTGGTGGGGCACCCTGCTTTGGTGGTGAGCACCATCCTCCTTCTCCCCTGCTTCCACATCCTGGGGCTGTCCTCTCCCTTACCATTCCGGCACCACAGCTCACAGAGGTGACCTTTTGTTTTAAAAAAAAAAACTGGGAATTTGCCGGGAGTGGGGGCGCACGCTTGTAATCCCAGCATTTGGGAGGCTGAGACAGGAGATTGCAGTTCAAAGCCAGCCTCCGCTACTTAGTGAGACCCTGTTTCAAAATAAAGAATAAAAAATAGGGCTGAAGGTGTAGCTCAGAGGCAGAATGACCCTGGGTTCCATCCCCGGTACCTCAAAATAATTTAAAAACTGGGAATTGAACCCCATGGGCACTCTACCTCCGAGCTACACCCACACTCTCATTCCTATTTATTTTTTTTGTTTGTTTTTTGCAGTACTGGGAATGGAACCCATGGGGCATTCTACCTCTGAGCCACACCTCCAGCCCTACTTTTTATTCTTTATTTTGAAACAGGGTCTCACTGAGCTGCAAAGGTCATTACTAAGTAGCTGAGGTTGTCCGTGAACCGTGATCCTCCTGTCTCAGCATCCCAAATGATAGGATTACAAATGTGCGCCACCACGCCCAGCTTGTTCTTTATTTTGAAGCAGGGTTTCACTAATTTGCTGAGGTTGGCCTCAAACCTGTGATTGTCCAGGTGTATACCCAATGAGGTATTCTCTTAGAAAATTCTCTGCTCTTTCTGCTCCTGGCCATGTCACCACGCCTTGGGCTTGCCAAAAGGGCCGGCATTCTGCCCTGGCCCCTTCCAGCTTTGACAGCCGAACTGCCACGAGGAAGCAGGGATGTGATCATGCTTCGCTGTGTCTCCTCCTGGGCCCAGGTCAGGGGACCATGCCGACCCCCCGGGCTCCCGCACTCTCTACTGGAGTCCCACGTGCCTACACACCAAGCTCCTCCTGGCCACAGGCCTGCACCTTCCCGTCCCTTGTCTTCCCAAGCTCTGGCCGCCCTGCGGCTTTGCTGCCTTCCTTCAGTGCTACTCAAGCCTGCTCCACAGAAAGCCCACCTGGACTTCCTCGAGCGGCGGGCTGCCCAGGGGCCTCTGACGGAACCCCACGCCTCTCTCTGCACAGGTGCAGATGCCATGGGGGTTCTCCAAGGACTAGTGGGCCAGCAGCTGCCTCCTCACACCACTCCCTTCACAAGGGTGAATGCCTGCCCCGGCCCCGCTGTCTCCCTGGCACATCTACCTCCTGGCTTCTGTGCTCAGCGGCATGGGGCAGCCCGGTGGGCTGTGGGCTAGACAGGCCTAAGAAAGCCAGCTGCCGAGGCCAGCCTTGGGACCCCGCTCACCTTGACCTCATCTGTAATCATCATGGCGTCTTGGGACATGACGGTCATGTCCGACAGCTCTGAGCAGTAGTTGATCACCATGGTCTGCAGCTTGTCCAGCTCTGTGGGGTAGCCCGCCAGCACCTGCACAGAGTTGGCAAAGGCAGGCGGGCACCAGGGTGGCAGCCCACACCCAGCGCTGCCCACACCCCACGCATGGTCCCTGTTCCCTCTGATTTTCTGGGGCCTGACAGTGGGCGGCCCCTGCCCTCCACACTGTGAGCAAGAAGGGCGGCGATGGGGTCCGCGGCCTTGGGGGCACAGAGCAGATGCGGCAAGTGTTCAGAGGGGGCAGGAAGTCAGCTCCGGACACTCCCGCTGCCCGGGTCAAATGGATGCCCGGACAGGCTTTAACAGAGGTGGTGTGAAAAATATAAGTGTTCTACACCAGGAAAGCTGACCCAGGAAGTTTGCTTTGGGGTGGCTCTGGCCAGAAGTGGGTAGGAAGGAGGAGCTGCCACCAAGGGCTTCAGTCAGAGTCAGGACAAGGACACCTGACCGGCGAGCCAGCCAGCTGTGGAAAGTGACCTTTCATCTTGGGAAAGTGACCTAACCTCTTTGAGTGTCTCCATCTGTCAAAAGGTGACACTAGCCGGGCGTGGTGGCACACGCCTGTAAGCCCGGGACTCGGGAGGCTGAGACAGGAGGATCACAGGTTTACGGCCAGTCTCAGCAACTTAGGCCCTCTATAATTAGTGAGACCCTATTTCAAAATAAAAAGATAAAATAGGGCTGGAGGTGTAGCTCAGAGGTAGAATGCTGCTGGATCAATATCCAGCAACACACACGCACACGCACACACACACACGCACACACACACAGTGATACTGGCTCTCAGAAGGCTGCTGTCAGCATCAGTGGAGAATGCAGTATGGAGTATTTAACACAGGCCCAGGTACATAAGTGCCCAAGGTAGCTTACCTATCAGTATGTTGTTAATGACCACAAAGGTACAAACTCTTTTATGTGTGGTACTAAGGATTGAAACCCAGGGGTGTTCTACCTCTGAGCTACAACCGAAATTTTATTATTATTATTTTTGTGGTACTGGAGATGGAACCCAGGGACATTTTACCTCAGAGCTATACCTCCAGCCCTATTTTTTATTCTTTATTTTGAAACAGGGTCTCACTGAGTTGTAAAGAGTCTCACTAAGCCGGGCGTGGTGGCGCACGCTTGTCATCCCCGCGCTTGGGAGGCAGAGACAGGAGGATCGCGCAGGTTTGAAGCCAGCCGCGCGCGCTGGCTTAGGAGACCCTGTTTCCAAATAAAAATGTAAAAATAGGTCTGGGAGTGTAGCCCGGAGGTGGAAGGGCTTCCAGGAACCCCAGTACCACCAAAAAAAAAAAAAAAAAAAAAAAAGAGTCTCACTAAGTAGCTGAGGCTGTCTGTGAACCTGGATCCTTCTGTCTCAGCCTCCAAATGCTGGGATGACAAGCGTGCGCCACCACGCCCGGCTCAACTCTATTTTTTTTTTTTTTTTGGTGGTACTGGGGATGGAACCCTTCTACCTCCGGGCTACACTCCCAGACCTATTTTATACTTTTATTTGGAAACAGGGTCTCTTAAGCCAGCTGAGGCTGGCTTCGAACCTGCGCGATCCTCCTGTCTCAGCCTCCCAAGTGCGGGGATTACAAGCGTGCGCCACCACGCCCGGCTCAACTCTATTTTTTCTAAGTTAAAATTTGAAACAAAATTTTGCTAGGTTGATGAGAGTCTCACTACTTGCTAAGGCTATCTTCCAACCTGCGATCCTCCTGTCTCAGCCTCACAAGTACTGGGATTACAAGTTTGTGCCACTAGCATTTTTCTTTTTTATGGTACTGGGGATTGAACCCAGGGGCATTCTACCTCTGAGCTACACCCTCAGCCCCATTTTTTTTTGGGGGGTGTGGTACTGGGGATTAAACCAGGGCATTCTACCTCCAAACTACATTCCCAGCCCTATATTTTATTCTTTATTTCGAAACAGGGTCTCATTAAGTTGCAGAGGGCCTCACTAAATTGCTGAGGCTGGCCTCAAACCTGCAGTCCTCCTGTGTCAGCCTCCCAAGTACTGGGATTATAAGCATGTACTACCTCGTCCTGTTCCCCAGTCCTATTTTACATTTTATTTTGAAAAAAGGTCTCACTAAGTTGTGAAGAGCTTTACGAGGTTGGGAAGGCAAGCCACAAGCCTGCAATGCTCCTGTCTTGGCCTCTCAGGTACTGGGATTACAGGCCTGTCCCACTACACCTGGCTTTTGGCAGGATTAAAAAAAAAGCGTGGTGGCGCAGGCTTGTAATCCCAGCATCTGGGAGGCTGAGACAGGAGGATCGTGGTTCGCGCACAGCCTCAGCTACTTAGTGCGGCCCTTTGCAACTCAGTGAGACCCTGTTTCAAAATAAAGAATAAAAAATAGGGCTGAGGGTATAGCTCAGAGGTAGAATGCCCCTGGGTTCCATCCCAGTACCGCAAAAAAAAAAAAAAAAAAAAAAGTGGATAACCATGGGAAGTGTGTGTGTGTGTGTGTGTGTGTGTGTGTGTGTGTGTTACTGGGGATTGAGTTTGGGGGCATCCTACCTCTGAGCTACATCCCCAGCCCTATTTCATTTTTTATTTTGAAACAAGGTCTCACTAAGTTGCAGGTGGCCTTACAAGTTGCTGAGGCTGGCCACAAACTTGCAATCCTCCTGTCTCAGCCTCCCAAATACTGGGATTACAAGCCTGGGCCACCATACCCAGCTTCCATGGGATTTTTGTTTTCTTTCAGTACTGGAGATGGAACCCAGGGGCATTCTACCTCTGGGCTATACTCCTATCCCTATTCTCTTCCTCCTCCTCCTCCTCCTCCTCCTCCTCCTCCTCCTCCTCCTCCTCCTCCTCCTTCTTCTTCTTCTTCTTCTTCTTCTTCTTCTTCTGCAGTATCGGGGATAAAACCCAGGGGCATTGTACCTCTGAGCTACACCCCCAGCCTTATTTTTTAGTTTTTTTAAATTTTATTTTATTTTTTCAGATCTGAGGATGGAACCCAGGGGGATTAGACTTCCGAGCTACACCCCCTGCCCTATTTTTTATTCTTTATTTTGAAACAGGGTCTCACTAAGTTGCGGAGGGCTTAAGTAGCTGAGGCTGTCCTCAAACCGGGGTCCTTCTGTCTCAGCCTCCTGAATTCTGGGATTACACGCCTGCGCTACCACGCCCGGCTCTTTTTTATTTTTGAAACAGGATCTCACTGAGTTGCGAAGGGCCTCACTAAGTAGCCGAGGCTGTCTGCGAACCGCGATCCTCCTGTCTCAGTCTCCCAAATGTTGGGATTACAAGTGTGCGCCACCACGCCCGGCTCCATGGGAATTTTTAAAAGCGCGTATGCTCTGAAAAGAAGGTGCCAGGAGGGAAATAAAGAGCCCAAGCGAAGGAGGACCGTGGGGAGGTGAGCTCAGGAAGGAACTGTGGCAGGGCCCATCCCAGGCCGTCGGCATGCGGCTCCCAGCTCCTGGCCGCCCGTGGGCCCTGCTCCTCCACTGCTGTCCACCTCTATGCTCGGTTTCACCTCACAGCGGATTCAGGGCCCCCAGAGGACCAGACGGGAAGGCGGCCTGCAAGCCGGTGCCTGCTGCATCCTGCTAGAGGACTGGGACGGGCAGGGCCTGTCTCTGAGCCTCAAAGACCCATACTGAGCCACTGAGTATGTGCAACAAGTCCGAATAATTCTGATTCACTCATGATCAGCTTTTGGGGGTAAAAAACGAGGTTCCTAGAGGAACGTTTTCACACATTTGGGGCTTATTTCCGCTAGAGGCCTGCAGAAGAACACAAGCCCGGCCCGGAGCCCCGCCCCTCCTCACTTTCTTCAGGTAGTCCAGCAGGTCCACGTACAGCAGGTGGATGTTCTGGCTGGTGGTGATCTTGACCATCGTCTTTTCGATGTTGTTCTCCAGCTGGCGGATGACCTGGGCGGGCGGGGCAGGGACGGAGCACTAATCCGGGGCGCGGGCGTGCTCAGGATCACGGGGTGCTAGGCTTGCTCCCCAGGGGTGGCGCTGTGCTGGCCCCGCCTCCCGGCCGGCCAAGACACCTGCAGCAGCCGCGCCTCCTCCTTGGTGGCCTCGGGCTGGCTGCGGAGACTGGCCAGCTCCAGCTGCATGTCCTCCAGCTTCTGCCCGCGCCGCCGCACCAGGTGGACCAGCACGTTGTGCACGTTGATGCGGTCAAAGACGTACTTGCGCAGCTTCTCCCGCGCCACCTGGGTCGGAGGGCGCACGCGCGTGGGTGCACGAGGGCGCCGCGGCCCCGGAGGGGCGCCGGCGGGGTGGGGGCGGGGTCCGCCGGCCCGGCCGCCTCGGTACCTCCACCGTGCTGCGGCAGGTCGCCAGCCTGGTGGTCACGTCCTTCCCGCAGGCCTTGGCGATGGTCCACTGGTCGAACTGCAGAACGGCGGCTGCTGAGCCGCGTCGGGCCCTTGGGGTCCCCAGCCGCCAGCCCCTGCGGGCACCTCCGCGAGGCCTCTTCCACCCCGTGCTAGCCCCACAGCCCAACCTGCGGGGGAGCTCGGGCTCGCGCGTGGTGGGGGTCTCCCCTAGCTGGCCAGAGGGGCTTGCAGGTCGCGCTCACAGACGCCCAGCTCCCCGGTGGTGGGGGAACCTGCCCAGGGCTTGGGGCACAGCGGGGTCCTCCCCCAGCCCCCACCCTCTCCAGAGGGGTCGGGCGGGAGGGGAGGGGTATTTCCTTGGCCCTTGCTCCCCCATCCCCAGCCTGAGAGGAGGGGCGGGGCTCGGGAACCTTCTTGGCCAAAGCCCAGTCCTGGGCCCCCCGGCGGATGCTGCTGCGCAGGAGGGCCATGGTCGCCCTGTTCTGCGCCGTCTTCTCCTTCACCCCTTGGACCTGCAGCGCCCGACATTGCTCTGGCGGTGGAAGGCACAGGGTGGCCAGGGTGTGGGCCAAGGGCCGTGCTGGGACGGAAAAGGGTCCGCGAGGGCACCCCCTTTGCCTGCACTCCCTGGCCCTCAGGGAAGCCATCCGGGCAGTGGAGGGAGGCCGGAGGGCTGGAGCCTTAGTCCCTCCAGATCTGCTGCCCCTGAGGCAGGCAGGTCCCCTCCTGGCCTCCTGCTCTGGGGACTCAATGCCCTCATGCTTACACACCCCCTGGGAGCCCCTCCTCCAGCCGCCCCTCCCATGGCACACCCCGTAATCATTCTTCTAGGTAGGGGCCGGTAGGATGGCCAATGGCCCCCAATTGCCTGTGTCCTGACTTAAGAGTGCGGGTCCTGCACCCCAGGGGCCGTTGGACTCACCCTGGAGCCGGGTTATGGTCCTCAGCTCCTGCCCCTCCACATCTGCCTCGTGCACCTTCATGGCGGCCTTCAGGATCCCCCAGGGGCCCCCGTGAGCCTCTCCTCTTCCTGTGAGTTGCCTCTCAACAGAGCCAAGTCTCAGATGGTCCCTGGAATTTCGGGCCATTGTGATGGGGGCCAGGGTTCTCAAAGCCCAGGGAACCCTGGAATTCCTGCCCCCCAGCCGGGCCCCGGGACACCTCTGGACACTTGTCTTTGTAGGAGTGAACCTTCTGATGACTGTTCACTTCTGGAGTTCTGCTGGGTCCAGGAACCCCTTCCCTTGGTGGCGGGTACTCGAGTTGTGCTTTGGCACAGCACCCCATGCCACACCTCTACACCTTCCCCACCCCTCCCATGGGCCCCAGCTGTCCCCAGGAAGCCCCTGGATTGAGCTTTCCCCATCTGTCTGGCTGACATTACCCTCGTTCGGGACCCATGTCCTGGTTGACCTGGCTCATCCCTACCCCATCTATCTCTCTGTCCCATTTCTCCCAACTTCTCCTCCTGCCCTTTTGCTGCTGCCTGGAGCCCAGCCTGATTGGCCCCCACCTCTCTGAGAACCCTTGGGCCTTGACCTTGCTTACTCAGGAGGGTCAGCCCTGGTCCCTGCACCCGGGCCCCTTCCCCTAGAGCAGTGAGTCTAGCTGGGACCCTGAGGTGCACGATGGGTCAGTGTCTCCAGCTGGTCTGCTCAGGCTACTAGAACAAAGGCCACAGCAGGGGCAGCTCTCACAACCCTTACTCTCCAACTCCTGGGAGTTGAAGTCCAAGATGGCAGGCCAGGTCCGCCAAGGCCACTGACTTGGCTGGGTACATCATCTTCTTCCGTGTCCTCACACAGCCATCCCTGTCTGTGTCCTGATCTCCTTAGAGAGACACCTGTCCCATCCCCCATGAAGTTACTTAACCTCTTGTATGGCAGGAGGCAGCATCAGAGGCAGCCTTGACCTTGGACCTCTATAATCTGAGATGAAACAGACCCCCCCCCCCCGGGCTGGACATTTTTATTTATTTATTTTTTTGTACAAGGGAATTGAACCCAGGGTTGCTCTAACTCTGAGCTATACCCCCAGCCTTTTTTTTTTCTATTTTTTAAAAAATTAATTTCCTCTCAGCCAGGCGTGGTGGCGCACACTTGTAATCCCAGCATTTGGGAGGCTGAGACCTGGAGGATCGCAGTTCGTGGACAGCCTCAGCTACTTAGTGAGGCCCTCTGCAACTCAGTGAGACCTGGTTTCAAAATAAAGAATAAAAAATAGGGCAGGGAGTGTAGCTTGGAGGTCGAATGCCCCTGGGTTCCATCCCCAGACCCGAAAAAAAAAAAATTAATTTCCTCTCAGTACTGGAGATTGAGCCTAGAGGCATTCTACTTCTAAACTATGCCCCCAACCTGATTTTCTTTCTTTCCTTCTTTCTTTCTTTCTTTCTTTCTTTCTTTCTTTCTTTCTTTCTTTTTTTTTTGTGGTACTTAGGATGGAACCTAGTGGCATTCTACCTCCTAGCTACACCCCCAGCCCTATTTTTTATTCTGTGTGTGTGTGTGTGTGTGAGAGAGAGGGGGGGGGGAGGTGTGTGTGTGCTGGGGTGGAACTCAGGGCCTCTTCTACCTCTGGGCTTCATTCCCAGACATATTTTTATATTTTTTATTTGGAAACAGGGTCTTACTCAGTAGCTGAGGCTGGCTTCAGACCTGAGCGATCCTCGCGTCTCGGCCTCCCAAGCTCGGGGATTACAAGCGTGCGCCACCACGCCCGGCTCTCTTTTTAATTTTGAGACAGGACCTGTGTAAGTGGCTGAGGCTGACCTTGAACCTGCAGTCTTCCTGCCTCAGCCTCCCCAGTGATCTCACAGTCTCACCCCCACTCTCTGATTGCTTCAGAGCCAGATGAGGAGGAAGACAAGCAGTTTATTAGCCTTACATCCCGGGACCTGCTGTCTCCTTGGATCTGTTGGGCATGCAGGACCCGGGATGGCATACCGGAGCACCAGAGAGCGCACACGTCTCTCGTGGGCACTGGACAAGCCCCTTGCTGTGCGCAGGGTTGACTGTTTCTTGCTGCCCCCAGGAAAATCCCGCCCTCCCCGGCCCCTCAAGGGCCCCATCCAAGCTGACTTGGGGCGGGTGCTGGGTTGGAGGCAGCAGCAGCGTGCACGGGTTTGTCAGGCCTGGCCATGGTGTTGTGGGTGACACTGGATACTCCAGAGTACGAGGGGGGGGGGCTGGCCTGGAGCTGGGGCTGAGGGCGGTGTCCCAGGACCGCTGGCCTCAGATCCTCCGTACCCTGCTGGACTCTCCTAGCTGCGCCCATCTGTAAGAGGCAAAGGGAGGCGGCTAGAACTGTGTTGCCAGGCGCTCAGGTCCCTGCTCCCCTTTTTGTGGCACTGGGAATTGAACTCAAGAGCATTCTACCTCCTAGTACACCCCCCCCCCGGCCCTATTTTTTTAAAATAGGGCCTCACTGTCAGGCGTGGTGGCGCACGCTTGTAATCCCAGCGCTTGGGAGGCTGAGACAGGAGGATCGCTCAGGTTCGAAGCCAGCCTCAGCTACTTGGTGAGGCTCTCAGCAACTTAGTGAGACCCTGTTTCCAAATAAAATATAAAATAGGTCTGGGAGTATAGCCCAGAGGTAGAAAAGCCCCTGGGTTCCACCCCTAGTACCACCAAAAAAAAAAAAAAGGAAGAAAAGAAAGAAAGAAATAGGGTCTCACTAAGTTGTGGAGAGCCTTGCTATAAGTTATTGAGGCTGGCCACAAACCTGCCGGCCTCCTGTCTCAGCCTCCCAAGCACTACAGGCATGCGCCACCATGCCCCGCTCCCTGCCCATTGCATCATGGCAAACACTGAGTCCAGCGACGAGGATGGCAAGCGGGGTGCTCTTCCTGGGCGCCCTGCCCCTGCTCCTCACTCTTCCCTGTCTCAGGTCACCTGCTCCCCAGGCTTCTGTGAATGCGGGGCTCAACTGCTGCACCCGCCCCAGCCCTCCAGGACGAGTGCCAAGGAAGCAGGGCTGGTGGGAAGGGCCCGCCTATCACTTGGGCCCCGTGGGCTGCGCCTAACACCCGGGGCACCGGGACCTCAGCTGCCACCTCCCGCTGCTCCCTGGCTGCCTCACCTGTGTCCATGTCTTTGGGCAGCTGCCCTGTCTCCAGGAAGAGCCAGAGGTCCCTGCACTTCTGCGACTCCACTCTCGTCACCCCGTAGCTGGCCACAGAGCCTGCAACTGCAGCGGGAGCAGCAGGGCGGTGGGGGCAGGGCCAGCCTTTGCACTTCTCAGGAGAAGGGAACGTGGGCACTGGCTCCTTCCGAGCCTCAGGGGGCGGGCTAGGCCTGGAGCCGCTGCCAGAGGCAGGGGTGCCCGGGCCCAGCCCATCCTCGGGGGAAACCCAACCCCGCTTTAGGCCCGGTCACCTTGGGAACGTGGGTGCGTTTCAGGGACAGGATGGCACCCCGCAGTACCCACCGACGGCCACCAGCAGGCTCCACTGCACCGGGTACCGGAACTTTCTCTGAATGAACATCTGGAGGCCGAAAGTCACGCCGGTGCCTGCCAAAAGCCGGGGTCCCGCCGGTCAGCCTGGGCAGGCGGGCCGAGCGCGGCGGCGGGCAGAGGCTTGGCGCCCTCTGCTGGGGAGTCGGGGGGGGCGGGAGGGTGAGCTCTTCGCCAGGACCCCTGGGCCCAGCCCACCTGTGACAAAGGTGAGCACGCCCTTCACGAAGGCGCTCGACTGGCACGCGGCGTACTCCCCGAGACCCTGGAAGGAGGCGGGGTTCGAGGCTCAGCTCCCTCCCTCCTTCCTCGCCGCCCCTCCCGGCCCTCCTCTGCGCACGCCCACCTGCCCCCAGGCCTCCAGCAGGAGGGTCCCCACCCGATCCTCCTCCCGGACGAGGGCACCCGAGCCGGCCCCCCACCCGCCCCGGCTCAGGTCAGCCTCCGAGGCTGAGGGCCCGCGCCCCGGGCCCGCCTTCTCACCGGGTGCTTGGCGGCCACGGCGTCGTCCACGCGCGACAGGCCCAGGGTCACCATGCTTGGCCAGGTCGCAGGAGCGGGCCTGCGCGGTAGCGGGGGGAAGGGCGGGGCCGCTGTGGGCGGGGCCTCGAGCGGGGCGGGGCCTCGAGCGCGGGGCGGGGCGGCGCCTGCAAAGCGCGGCTTGAGGGGCGTGGCCTGGGCGCGCCCTTCCCCGGCCCCGCCCTCTCCGCGCCAGGGAGGACCGCGCTCAGGGCGTGTGCTTTTTTTTTTTTTTTTTTTTTTTTTTTGGGTACCGGGGTTAGAACCCAGGGGGCATTCTACCTCCGAGCTACACCCTCTACCCTTTTTAAAATTCTTTATTTTGAAACAGGGTGTCACTGAGTTGCGGAGGGCCTCCCTAAATAGTTGAGGCTGGCTATGAACCCGTCTCGGCCTCCCAAGTACTGAGATTACGAGCGTGCGCCGTCGTGCCCTGCTTTCCAGAGGTTTTCCAGAGGCTGTCCTCAGCTCCTCTCCTCACTTTCACGCTCGCAGAGCATAAAGATCTTAGTTCGTATTATTTGTTGAGCGGGAGCCTTGCTTCAGCACTCCGGTCAAGGATTGAATCTGAAGGCCACCACGAGTGGTGATTTTTAGAATTATTTAGCAAAGTAATCCCAAAACTACTGCTAAGCCCGTTCTGTCAGTTCTGTGCTAGGCTGGGGTCCCACGGAAGGGTGAGAGTCCTTTGTCCCCGCTCAGTGGACCCAGGAGGTCCAAGAACTTGGTCCAGGGTCCAAATGATGGGGCACCCCAGGAGCTCCAAGGGTCCTGTGGGCTCTGGGTCCTGGTGTGAGCCGGGGGTGATGCTCTCCCTGGCCCATCTGGACGGGCTGGGTCCGGACTCTGCAGTGGGCAGGTGTGTGGAGGGCTGGGGTTTCACATGCCAGTGCCTGGGCAGGAAGTGCTGTGGGCTGGTTCTGATGCCTTTCTCCCAGCTGGAGCTGGGAGAAAGAGGAAAGGCGCCTGCAAAGTCAAGGGGCGGGGGCTTGGAGGCAAGGGTGAAGTAGTGTGTCTGGGGGGGGGGGGCAGGAGAGCAGAGATTTGAACGCAGGAAGTGGGACGGCCAGGCCAGGAGGGATGGGATGAGAGGTGGAGGTGGGGACCTTTGGTGCTGAGCCCGTGGAGGGAGCAAGAGCCAGGTGCTGGATTCTGAATTGTGGGAGATGGGGATGCCAAACCCCAGGGGTTTGAGGGGAGACCCATGGTGTCCTCAGGAGCTCAGAGCTCTTGAGGGGCCAAGGAAGGCTCAGAAGCAGGCATGGAGGAACTGAGCCCTGGTAAAGAGCAGGGATCCTGGTGAGGACTGTGGGAGGGCTGGGCACAGGGTCTGCTTTGGCAGTCAGGGTGAAAACTCAGATGAGTGGCTTCAAGAAAAGAAATGTGCCGGGCGTGGTGGCACACGCCGTAATCCCAGTACTTGGGAGGCTCAGGCAGGAGGGTCTCGGGTTCGCGGCCATCCTCGGCAAATTTGTGACATCCTCAGCAACTTAGCAAGACCCTGTTTCAAAAATAAAAGAAAATAAACAAATAAATAGATAAATCAAAGGGCTGGGGTGTAGCTCAGAGGTAAAATGCCACTGGCCTCAGAGGCCTCTCTCCTTGGCCGGTAGATGGCGCCTCCTCCTCTTGTCCTCACAGGGCCTTCCATCTACCCTTTTGTTTGGTATGGCCCAATCTGTGGCCAGAGTCCCTCAAAAGCAGCAGCAGAAGCCAGGCATGGCGGTGCACACCTTTAATCCCAGTGCTTGGGAGACAGAGACAGACAGGAGGATCCAAGGTTCGAGGCCATCCTCAGCTTAGAACCTCAGCAACTTAATGAGACCCTGTTTCAAAATAAAACGTAAAGCTGGGCGTGGTGGCCACACGCTTGTAATCCCAGTCCTTGGGAGGCTGAGACAGGAGGATCGCACAGGTTCGAAGCCAGCCTCAGCTACTGAGTGAGGCTCTCAGCAACTCAGTGAGAACCTGTTTCCAAATAAAATATAAAATAGGTCTGGGAGTGTAGCTCAGAGGTAGAAAGCTCCTGGGTTCTATTCCCAGTACCACACACAAAAAAATTAATAAATAAGTAAATAAATTAAAAGTAAAAAGGGCTAGGGGTATCAAAGAAGCCTCAGAGGAGTTCCCATGAGGGAGGGCTGCACCCTATAGAGGTGGGGCTGGGTGGGACCCCAGAGGAGCACTGGAGGTGGGGGTGCCAGGCCCCAGTCAGGGCTGCAGAGGCCGGGCCTCCCAAGGACAGTGTGTTCTATGTGCGTTCCCCACAGTGAGGGGTACAAGGTTCCGCTCAGGGCTGGGGACCACAGTTAGCAACTTATTTGATCTTTCAGTGTTTCCAGCGATGACGGAGATTGCTTGTCAGTGCCTGGAATGTTCAGGCCAGCCTGGGACCAAGCCTGCAGATGGACAACTGGCCTGGAACAGAGTGGTCAGGACCAGGAAAGAAAAGAGGAGCATTAGGGCCCCTACCCTCTGCGTCTTAATTTCTTCCTAGGGTACCAGTCACATTGGATTCGGAGCCCAACATCTTTATTTCACATTAACGGGCACTGTCTCAAGCCAGGCATGGCGTGGCAGTACACACTTGGAATCTCAGTACTTGGGAGTTTGAGGACAGCCTCAGAACGTAATGAGACTGTCATCAACCTAGCAAGACCCTCTTTCAAAATTTAAATAAAATAGGGCGGGAGGTGTAGTTTGGAGGTAGAATGCTCCCAGATTTAATCCCCAGTACCACAAAAAAGGGGGGCTCTGTTGCCAAATACAGTCACATTCTGAGTTACTGGGAGTTAGGACTTCAACATATGGATTTGAGGGGACACACTCAAGCCATAATAAGGACACAGTGGCCGGGCATGGTGGGCACGCTTGTCATCCCAGCATTCGGGAGGCTGAGACTGGAGGATCGCAGTTCACAGACAGCTTCAGCTACAGTGAGGCCCTCTGCAACTTAGTGAGAGCCTGTTTCAAAATAAAGACTATAAAAAAATAGGGCAGGGGGTATAGCTTGGAGGTCAAATGCCCCTGGGTTCTATCCCCAGACCTGCAAAAAGAAAGAAAGAAAGAAAGAAAGAAAGAAAGAAAGAAAGAAAGAAAGAAAGAAAGAAAATAAGGGCTGAAGTCTGGCTTGGAGGTAGAATGACCCTGGGTTCAATTCCTACCACCACAAAGAACAAAAACAACAACAAAGAGGCCCGAAAATGCCTTTAAGCAGCAGCGAGCCGCAGAGACCAGAGCACTCCACGAGACCGGCCTCCTAGGCGGGAGCAATCACCCACGTGGAAACCAAGTCTGCCCGCAGCAGGCACGGGCTCACGGGGCACTGAGTCGCCCTAGGGATCGATGACCATCCCGAGCTTCAGGGAACCAACCCTGAGATGCTGACCACCCAGGCTCGCTGCCAGGTGTGCGGGCCCTGGCTCTGCGGCCCTCCTGGGCACGCAGGCTGCAACGCTTGCCTTGGTCAGCCTCCCTTTTTTTGTTGTTTTTCAGTCTGGGGATGGAACCCAGGGCACTCTACCTCCAAGCTACACTCCAGCCCGATTTTTTATTCTTTATTTTGAAACAGGGTCTCACTAAGTTGTGGAGGGCCTCACTAAGTAGCTGAGGCTGGCCGCAAACCGCGATCCTCCCGCCTCGCTCCCGCATGCTGAGCTTACTAGTGTGCGCCACCACGCACGGCTACAACCCGCTCGTAACTCTGTGAGCCTGGAGGAAAAGGAAGAGCAGAGCTGTCTCAGAGCCCCATCACCTCTTCATGACCAGGAAGAAAGTCTCAAGAGCGTTTGCTCACCTCCTGGTCCCAGGCAGAGCCCGGTCCCAGCCCTCGTCCCCTGCACCTTCTGGGCTTCCAAGGAAGCTTCTTGGTGGGCTGGTCCCCTGAGAATGAGCTGGGAGTGGATCTGGACAAGCTTCAGTTCCCCTGGGCCTCAGTTTCCCATTATGTATGGGGTAGGGTCTGTCGTGGATTCTGGGCTCCTTTTGGCCTAGTCCCAAACGTCTGCAGTGACCAGCTTCTCTTCTGCCTATCAGCATGGCCACGGTCCGGCATGCTGTTCACTCAGGGTGCCTGAGGCCTCCCACCCCAGGGTGCCTGCCTGGAACTCTCAGCCTGAAATCCTCCTGTCTCAGATTCCCAAGCACTGGGATTATAGGTGTGCACCACCAGATTGGGTTTTTCTTTCTCCTCCTCTTCTTCCTTCTCCTCTTCTTCCTCCTCTTCCTTCTCTTCGTGTGTGTGTGTGTGTGTGTGTGTGTGTGTGTGTTAGTGGGTAGTGGAGATTAAACCCAGGGATATTCTAACACTCTACCTCTGAGCTAGATCCGTATATATATCCCAGTACTGGCAATTGAACCCAGGGGCAGTCTACCTTCGAGCTACACCCCCAGCCCTACCTATTTTTTCTTTTGAAACAGGGTCTCACTGAGTTGCAAAGGACCTCACTAAATAGCTGAGTCTGCCTGCAAACGGCAATCCTGTCTCAGCCTCCCAAATTCTGGGATTACAAGTGTGCGCCACCACACCGGCTCTGCTTCTTTTTTTAAATACTGTTTATAACATATTAGTGAAAGTGACATGAAATCTCTCCCTGGAGACCCCTACGGTGCCCCTCTGTCCAGGGCATGTAGGGCTGTCGTGGGGGCTGTCTGGGCTCCTCTCCACCCCTCTGTCCCCGGCTTATGGGTCCCTTGGATGCTCCACCTGCCTCCTCTCTCTTGTCCCTGGCCTTCTGGGAGGTGGCCGGACGTCAGGGTGGTCTTGGTGGCCTTCCTGCACCTGCCATGTAGTTTTTTGGCCTTGTTCCCTGCAGACCTTCCAAGGGGGACTCTCAGTCCAGGTGCTTTGCGTCTCTGCTTTATTAACATATGCGTGCAGGGGGTGCGCGGGAGCCTTGGTGCCACCCCCCACATCCCCATCGGCCTGGGCACAGCTGCAGGTGGAGGTACCGGGCCAGGCCCCTGCCTCCAACCTAGGCTGCCCGGATCTTCATCTCAGCCACCTTGTAGGAGTAATTGTGTCCCTGGCCGGTCAACCAGTTGATGCCGTCGGCGTAGCTTGTGTGGCGGCCAGGCAGGCAGCGCCCGTTGAGGTTGGACTGGTGGCAGTCATGGTACCACCAGGCCCCCTTAAACATGGAGGCGCAGTTGATCTTACTGTTCCTGTCATTGTCCTGGTCGTGGGTTGTGAATGGCATGCCCTTGTGTTTCTCCAGGGAGTTTCCTGGGAAGACCTGTGCCTGTCAGCTCCCAGGGCCCAGACGGAGCCGAGGCCCAGTGGGAGGGGCGGCTTGCAGGACGCCCTCCACGCCCCCCCCCCCACAAGGGCCTCAGCCTTTCTCTCCACCTACCTGCTGTGCCTTCCAGGAACTGCCCCAGGACCAGCTTGTATCTCTCTTGTTCTCCAGACACCTGGAATGAGCTGTACTTGGCGTAGGAGGCGCCGCCCTCAAAGTCCCGCAGGTCGACGCGGAGTTCCTGGTTCCCTGGCATGGGGGAGGCGAGGGAGGGTTGAGCCCAGGCCTCTGGTGGTCGGGTCTGGGGGCTCCTCCCGGTGGGGAGCCAGCGCCTCACCTCCAGCCGTGAGCAGGTGCAGGTTGTCATTGCCCAGCCAGAACTCCGTGCCCTGGTCACCAAAGCCTCTTTTATAGGATTCCCAGTCCCGGAAGAAATCGACAGAGCCGTCTACTCGTCGCTGGAAAACCTGTGGGGCGGCAGAGCCCGGGGGTGTGAGTCTGGGGTCCTGGAGCAGGCCCTGCTAGTGAGGGAGGACGGGTGAGAGGAGGGCAGTGGCGCAGGACCGTGGGGAAATGTGGGGTGGCCGACCCCAGTCCGGCCGCCCGCTCCCTCCCCCCAGGTCAGCTCTGGCCTCTGACACGCATCTGGCATCTCGTTGTCCTCCCGCCTTTGGCTCTGAGTGCTGCCGTGGCGAGTGAACCTTCCTGCGCCCGTGGGTCTAGGCTCCCACTCACGGTCCAGCCACCGCCGTCCACGTCCATGTCGCAGAGCACGGTGAGCGGCCGGCAGTCGGGGAGGTAGATGCTGTACCAGCCGGTCAGAGACCCGCCCTGGGCCAGCACATCCTTGAAGCTCCGGGGCCCTGTGCTCCAGGGACAGGAGTCACAGGGGAAGGGCCAGGCGCCTCGCGGTCCAGCTCGGGTGCCGTCCACCCTGGCCCTGCCCTCCAGCTGGCGCTCACTCACCTCTCTGGCATAGGATGTCCCCCAGCTCCTTCTCCCCTGGGCAGGAGACATGAGGGTCATACAGGTGGCAGCCTGGTCTCCATGCTTGCCCGCTCCCCATCCCCCACAGTCTGCCCATTGTGGCTGGTGCCAACCCTCCATAGCAGACCCTGGCACACCCACCCTGACCTCTGATGGCTCCAGGCTCGGACCTCTGGCCACTCTCTGGGCTTTGTTGTCTCTGAGACCCCACTCAGGATCAGGTGGTTGGACTGATACAATCATAGTACCACCAGAGATGCAATTGGTCAGGCTGTTCCTGTCCTTGTCCTGGGGCCAGTTCACCCCCGAGGCTGGGCTGGTGGGCGGGTGGTGAGTCCTCCCACCAGGGTCCCCTTGGGCCCCGGGTCCTTTCCGCTGACCTCTTGCTGCTGGCCCACCGGCACAGGGCAGCCATGCCCAAAGCTTTCCAGAAGTCTGGAGTGGGGCATCCTTACCCAGCAAGGCTGCAGCCCCCTTGGCACCTGACTCCCCTAAAGAGATGCACATAGCAGCCTGGTCTCCAGAGCTGGAGCCCCCGCCTCTGCCCTGCACCCCTCCCTGCTGGCCTTCCAGCCCCCCAACACTCTGACATGCACAGGCCCCTCCAGCATTGTACTCCAGGAAGCTCCGGGGTGGTGCTGCTGGGGTCCCTGCCTCATAGATTAGAAGGGGGTCCAGGGTTCCCTCTCCCTTCTCTGTGAAGAAGGCTCCTAATGGACCCCAGATAGCTCCACCTAGAGCCTCCTCCTCCCAGGCTCACCTTTAGCTCCAGGGGGGCCCGTGGGTCCTGGCTCTTCTGTGGGTGGAGGGGGAGTCGCGTGGGGTAGTGGCCTCCTCATCCCTACAGGCTGTGCGGGTGAGCATGCACGTGTGCCCCCAAGTGTGTGAGTGTGGGCTGTGGAAGGTGCACACCCGCCTAGTGGGCAGAGGGTGGAGCAGCTGGACAGAACCTGGGGGAGGAGGGCGTGGGGTGCTGGGGCTCTGCTCCCACATTCTTCCCGGCCTCTGGGGACCCTTCTCTTACCAGCTGGCCCCATCTTCCCCGGGCTGCCTGGGGGCCCTCGCTCTCCTGTAAACACACGGCTGGACTGGCCTCCATCCCTGGTGGTGGGGAAGGGCGGGCCTGGGGCAGTGGTGGAGAAACCCGCCCCCTGGTACCAGGCACCCACCTCTCCCACCAGGGCTGCCGGGCTCCCCTTTGGGCCCCAGGGGGCCAGGAAGGCCAGGGCAGCTTTGGATAACAGCCACTTTGTCCTGGGCCCCCAGACTCACGATCTTCATGTCTGCAATAAGAGGAGGGCGTGAGGCTTTCCAGCACAGCTCCCTCTGGCCCACCAGCACCCCAGGAGCTTGTCTCGTGCCGCCTGGCTGGGGTGTGTGGGCGTTGTCTTACCTGGACAGGTGCCTCCATCCTGGCCCAGGGCCAGGAGGGGGTGCAGGCCCAGAAGGGGCACGAGGGTCCACAAGAGGGGCCGCCTCATTCTTCCGAGCAGCCTGCTGGCTGGCTGGTTCCGGAGCAGGTCCCCTGCGTGAATGGGTGCGCAGCAGAAGCCCTCCCTGCTGTCTGGCTGCCTGCTGGGCGGGCTGGACCCTCCCTCTGGTCAGCTTTTCTCCATGGAAAGGGAACCCAAGCTGAGGACAGGCGTGGCACTTCCTGTTAGGGGCCACGTGACACCAACTGCCCTCGGTGACCCCGTGAGCAGCAGCACAGAGCCCACCCCCACGCAGCCACTGGGAACCACGTGCAGGTAGACATGTGCTGTGCTCGGCTTGACGGGCGTGGGGACTGAGGACGCCACCCTCTGCGCCTCCTCTTCCCTCTTCTCTTCTTAGTGGGAGCCCTGTACTAAGGAGAACCCCAAAGGCCATTCTCGAGGGACGGCAGGCTGCGTGGCGGGCCAGGAAGCGCAGCCTGGGACTGCGTGTGCCCACGCCCAGCTGAGTGTTTTGCTTTGATCATGAACTTGAATTTGCATGCCCAACAGGGTGTAGCTCAGAGGTAGAGTGCCCCTGGGTTCAATTATTAAAATTATTTTTAATTTAAAAATGTATTAAATTTATTATATTATTAAAATTATAATAATTATGGCCAGGTGTCGTGGCGCACGCTTGTAATCCCCGCGCTTGGGAGGGGGAGACAGGAGGATCGAGCAGGTTCAAAGCCAACCTTGCTGATTAAGAGACCCTGTTTTCGAATACAAATATAAAAATAAGCCGGGCGTGGTGGCGCACGCTTGTAATCCCTGCGCTTGGGAGGCAGAGACAGGAGGATCGCGCAGGTTCAAAGCCAGCCTTGCTGGCTTAAGAGACCCTGTTTCTGAATAAAAATATAAAAATAGGTCTGGGAGTGTAGCCCGGAGGTAGAAGGGCTTCCAGGAACCCCAATACCACCAAAAAAAATTATAATAATTTTTGGCTGGGTGTGGTGGTACACACCTGTAATCCCAGCATTCTGGAGGCAGAGACCGAAGGATCGCAGTTCCCAGACAGCCTCAGCTACTTAGTGAGGCCCTTCACAACTCAGTGAGACCCTGTTTCAAAATAAAGAGTAAAGAATAGGATCCAGGATGTAGCTCTGAGGTAGAATGTCCCTAGGTTCCATCCCCAGTCAGTACTGCAAAAAAAATTCTAATAACTATTATTATTATTTGTGTGTGTATATGTTACTGGTGATTGAACCTAGGGGCATTCTACCTCCAAGCTACATCTCCAGCCCCATAGTTTAAAATTTTATTCTACCTCTGAGCTACACCCCTTGCCCTATTTTTTATTCTTTATTTTGAAACTGGGTCTCACTGAGTTGCAGAGGGCCTCACTAAGTAGCTGAGGCTGTTGGAGAACCATGCTCCTCTCTGGTCCCAGCCTCCCGAATGCTGGGATTGCAACTGTGCACCACCATGCCTGGCTAGTTTTTAATTTTTATTTTGCAACAAGGTTTCGCTAGGTTGCTGAGAATCTTGCTACTTGCTGAGGCTGTCCTCAAACCTGTGATTCTCCTGTCTCAGTCCCTCAAGTACTAGGATGACAGGCGTGTGCCACCATGCCCGGCTAAAGTCTTGTTTTTTCAAGAGCAGGACATGACCGTGGTAGATGGCCTGGAAGATGCCCGAGAGCACGAAAGGTCTGCCTACTTACTTGTTTAATTTTATTTTATATCTCGGAGACAGGTGAGGGCCCTCATTTGGTCTCTATCCCCAGAGGGTGAGCCGCTTCCAGGCCCTGGTGTCCCTGTCGTGTCTGGGTGGGTGGCTGTGCCAGCTACGAGCGCCCTCCCTTGCCCTGTACCCCAGCGGGGCTGCTCCCTTCCCCATGGGCCCCGCTGCCGCCTTCCTCTCTCAGCCCAAGATTTCTGCTGCGTCTGTACTTTCCTGCCCCGGGGTCAGCTTCTTTAGAGTCCCAGAGCAGCCTCCTCCCCCGCTCCTGGGGCTGTTCAGAAGCCTCCTGCCGGTCAGCGTGGCTCTGGGTGCCTGGTGTGAGCACAGCGGCTACACCGTCGTGGTCACCGTGCCCTGGCGACAGGAGGACTCTTCCCGGAGAGGCGGCCATTTGGCAGGGCAAGAGGCGGCAAAACAGGCTTCCCAGGGTCAGGGCAGCCGACCCCTCTCTCTGGCCGGCCAGCACCCTGGCCCTGCCTTTGAGTCCTCAGGCCCTGCCTCTCCTGAGCTCTGGGCTGGGGCTGCCCAGTGCTCTGGATCCCCCACTCCCCAGAGTCTGCCCAGCCATGGAGGCTTCTGAGTACCTCTCTGTTCTAGCCCGCTGGGCTGAGGGGCAGGTCTCAACGGGCTCAGTGGTAAAAAGCCAAGGACCAGCTGGGCAGGGGAGTACAACCTTGGAACCCCAGTGCCTGGGAGGCTGGGACCGGAGGATGGCAGTTACCACTGTCTTCGTGAGAGTTCTTCATAGGCTCTGACTTGAGTCCCTGCTCAGCCAGTGCTTTACCAGTATCCTGGGCGGCTTTTCTGCTTCCCATCCCGAGGCCCAGCGAGCTTGGCAGGGGTGCCTCAGGAGACCCCGTAGGGGCAGCCGCCAGAAGCCCTGGGCTCCATCCCTCCCTGCTGGGGAGCAAGGGTCTTTCTCTGACCAGGTCCCCCTCTGGTCTGCAGGGCTGGTGGTGCTGGCCTCTGCAGAGAGTCTGGGGGCTGCGTCCCAGGGCCCAGGGTCCTGGATGCCCTGTGTGGATCTAGAGGTCATCTGAAGAGGCCTCCCACTCTGGCTCCGCCGGCCCTGGCGCCTCCCAGGCGGCCTTCCCACCGCACACTTATGAAACTGGTGATCTGCTGATAAGGCTTCTGCGCGCACCATAATCCATCCCGGGTGCCCCCGGGGCCCTGCCAGCCAGGCACCTTGCAGGGGCCCCAGCTGGTGGCTGTGTGGTCTGGAGGAAGGCTGCCAGTCTCTGTGGCTGCTGTGTTGGGGGCCGAGGTCTGGAGGCCCTGAGTTCAGGGTGAGAGAGACAGAGGACGGCCGGGCACCCCAGACGCCGGGAGGGGCTGCTGGCCAGAGCGAGCCCCAGCCTGGAACGTGCCAGCAGCCCTGGGCAGAGGTGCTTGGGCTGGAAACACTGTGCTGTGGCTCCGTGGCCAGCTGTGCGGGGCCTGCGTCTTGGTGACGTGCCTGGCAGGTGTGAGGACAAATCCCAGCCAGGGCGTCAGGTTAGAGCCTGACTGTCTGGGGCACTCCAGGAAGTGACCCCTGGGCCCGAGGGACAGTTGAGGGATTATGCCAAACAATGGACAAAGGAGCCAGCGTCCACCCCCACAGCCGGTGCTGGGCTGGGTTATAAAGGGACGGCTGGGGCTGCAGGGCCGCAAGGCAGGGGCGGCCATGGGGGTGGTCCAGCTGAGTGGGGCCCTGGTGCTGCTCTGGGTGTCCACGGCTCGGCCTGATGTTCTGGTGCAACCCAACTTTGATGCCCAAAAGGTAATGGGCCTCTGTGCTGTGCCGCGTGGGTGGGAGCTGGGTCCTGCCGGGAGCTTGGTGGGGAGAACAGAGACGACTGCTGTCCACACAGCATTGGCTGGGGCCCTGCCCAGGAATGCTTAACTCTTTGTGTGTGTGTGTGGTATTGGGGATTGAACCCAGGGAATTCTACCTCAGATACACACTCAGCTCTATTTTATTCTATTTTATTTTTGCAGTACCGGGGGGATGGAACCCAGGGGCATTCTACCTCTGAGCTACACCCCAGCCCTATTTTTTATTCTTTTTTTTTTTTTTTTTTTTTTTTTTGCGGGTCTGGAGATGGAACCCAGGGCTATTTGACCTCTGAGCTACACCCTCTGCTCAATTTTTTATTCTTTATTTTGAAACAGGGTCTCATTGAGTTGTGAAGGGCCTCACTAAGTAGCTGAGGCTGTCCGCAAACCGTGATCCTCCTGTCTCAGCCTCCCGAATGCTGGGATTACAAGTGTGCACCACCACACCCGGCTTAACAATGAAAATTATTTTTTATCTTCTTTCTTTCTTTCTTTCTTTCTTTCTTTCTTTCTTTCTTTCTTTCTTTCTTTCTGTGGTACTGGGGGTGGAACCCAGAGGCTTTCTACCTCGGGGCTATACGCCCAGACCTATTTGTATTTTATTTGGAAACAGGGTCTCACGATGTTGCCGAGAGCCTCACCAAGCAGCTGAGGCTGGCTTTGAACCTGTGTGATTCTCCTGTCTTAACTTCCCAAGCACGGAAATTACAAGCTGCACCTTATTCTTTATTTGGAAACAGGGTCTCACTAAGTTGCTGAGAACCTCGCTAAGTAGCTGAGGCTGGCTTCGAACCTGTGTGACCCTCCTGTCTCAGCCTCCCAAGCGCGGGGATTACAAGCATGGCCACCACGCCCAGTCCTAGTCCTTTTATTTTTGAAACAGGGTCTCACTGCGTTGCGAAGCGCCTTGCTAGGTAGCTGAGGCTGTCTGTGAACTGCAATCCTCCTGTCTCAGCCTCCCAAGTGTGCACCACCACTCCCGGCTCTATTTTATTTTTTGAAACAGAATCTTGCTAGGTTGTTGAGAGTCTTACTAAGTTGCTGAGGCTAGTCTTGAACCTATGACCTTCCTGTCTCAGCCTCCCAATTACTGAGATGACAAGATTACCCCTGGCCTGGGAATACTGGGGGCCATGCTGGGCCATTCACAAGAAGGGAGCCAGGCTCCTTGTGGACGTCTTCAGGCAGGTGGCTGGCCTGCTGGTCACTGAGCTGTCATGCAGTTCTCAGGCCTCTGGTATGTTGTATCCATGGTGTCCGACTGCAAAGTCTTCTTGGGCAAGAAGGACCACCTGCTCATGTCCACCAGGGCCATCAATGCCACCGCGGAGGGGGGTCTCAGCGTCCACATGGAGTTCCCACGGTGAGCCCCCTGGGGCTCGGCTGGCTGGGGCGGGCAGAGGGGGCAGGGCGAGGAGTGACGGGGCTGTGTACCCAGGGAAGATGGCTGTCACCAGCTGGATGCCGAGTACCTGAAGGTGGGCTCCGAGGGGCACTTCAGAGTCCCAGGTAGGTCGCTGGGCACTGGGGGCTGCTTCTGCTGGGGGAGGGGCAGATCCTCACTTTGCCCCAGGACCCTCAGCCCCACCCTGTCCTCTGTCCCCGGGTTTGCCCGTGGTCCAGCGTGGGGTGGGCACGGGGTGGGCACCCAGCGCTGTCCAGTCTGTACCGCCGGGCACCGCCTCCTCCGCAGCCTTGGGCTACCTGGACGTGCGCATCGCGGACACGGACTACAGCTCCTTTGCGGTTGTCTACATCTACAAGGAGCTGGAGGGTGCGCTCAGCACCATGGTGCAACTCTACAGTGAGCCCCACTTCCTCTCGGGCTCATTTATGGCCCTTGCTGACCCACCTTGGGGGGCCTGCCCTCCAGACTGCCCATCCTTCCAGCCCACCTCAGCGCTCGGGAAAGGACCAGGGGTAGGAGGACCATGGTCCTGGGATGGGCTCAGCGCTTGCCCCTCTCTGGCCCCTCCCTGGCCCACCTCCCTGCCTGAACCCCTGAAGCAGAGCCAAGTCTAACATCCTGGGCTCCTCAAGGTGAAAAGGGGTACCGAGGACCTGAGAGCTGTTGGAAAGTGCCCGAGGGGGCGGCCCGAGGCTCCACGTGGCTTCGGATAGCGGGCCACCGCTGCCCCCAGCATGCCCTAGGGCGACCTGGAAAGGGCCAGGCCGGCATGTGCAATGCTCAGCCTGCCTGCCCTGGTGGGGTGTTGGCCTTGCTCTCTGCCGGCAGGGAAGGGGTGAGGCAGGAGCCCCGGGGAGCTGCTGGGTTCACAGTGACCCTGTCCTGCCCCAGGCCGGACGCAGGATGCGAGCCCCCAGGCCCTGAAGGCCTTCCAGGACTTCTACCCAACCGTGGGGCTCCCGGAGGACATGTCAGTCATGCTGCCCAAATCAGGTACCTGACTAAGCCCCCAGCCTGCACGCAGGCAGCAGCCCCCAGCCTCCTGCCCCTGCTCCTAATACCACCAAGCAGAGGTGGGGTGGCAGGGATCGAGGGGCTCCAGCCCGTGCTCTGGGCCACAACGGGCTAGGATGGGGCTATGGGATGGGGCGGTCCCCGTGGGCCAGTCTCGCGAGCCTCTTTCTCCCACAGATGCATGCTCCCCTGGGCAGGGGGCCACCCAGGCACCCTCGCGGTCTCACCCCAGCCCTTCCCAGGAGGAGGCCAGGGTGAGTTCTCCAGGCCTATCCACCTGCTTCTGCTGGGGAGTTCCTTCTCTCAGCCTCAGCTTAGACATTGCCTCTCCCTGGAAGCCTGCCCTGATTTTCCTGGCCCTGCCAAAACAAAGTACCACAGACTGGGTGGCTGAAACTACAGAAGGGATTTTCTCTGGTCCTGGGGGCCAGAAGTCAGGCACCAAGGAATCCACAGGGCAGGTCCCCTGGCAACCCTGGTCTCACCTCAGCCTCTCCTCCTGGTCACCCAGGCTGTGCATCCAAACTTCCCTCTCCTGATCTAGCCCGAGGTCCTTAAGTAACAGGATCTGCACGGCCGCGGAAGGTCCCACTTGGAGGTTCCAGGTGGAGGTGAAGTTTTGGGGGTCACTGCTGAACCCAGTACAGCCTGGTCTGCCTCCCCAGGCCCGTGTCCTGTGCTTAGTAACTGCTGGGCGTGCCATTCCCCACACCAGGGGCAGGAGGCTGGCTCTGGGGCATCAAGGAGGGCGGGGCTTGAGTAGATCCCTTCCTGTGGAGCCGTTGCCCTGCCGTCTTCATTCCCCGCCACTTGGTTGTTTTCTGGCCAGCTGGGGGTCGTCCTCTCCTGTCTGTCTGCCCTGAGGCTGGGGTCTGTGGTTTAAGTGGCCCAGTTTGTGATCCTTTATTGCTGCAGCCCCAGGAAATCAGGGCAGGCTTCCTGGGAGAGGCATGCCTGGGTGGAGTGGAGCACCGAGACCCCCCATAGCCACGGAAATCAATGCAGCCGCTGCTCCGCAGGGCTCCGGCCTGGGGCCTCGCAGGCGGTGATGTGGGGAGCGTCCATGTTGGCAGCACATGCTGTCCTGGTCTCGCGGGCGACAGGCTGCCAGCCAGCACCGGGGCAGCAGGGCGTGAGCCAGGGAGCGTACGTACAGACGCCGCAGCTGCACTTCCCCACACAGGGCGAGCCTGGAGCGACAGGACACACCACCCCGGGAGCGGTGTGAGGCCCTTCGTCTTTGGGGACCACCTTGGCCTCCTGCCCCCAACAGCCCCAGGCCTCCTCTTCCACCCAATAAACAGATCCTGCAGGCTCCCGGCTCCTCGCCTTTTTGTGGATGCCCTTGGGAGGGCATGATGGGCTCCATCTCCACCCTGCTCCCCTGGGGAGACGGAGGCAGGAGAGGCGAGGGCCGCGCCCACAGGAGGATGGAGCGCCGTCCTGTGCAGCCCCCAGGTCCGCGGTGGGGAAGCCAGGGCACTCTGTGAAGGCAGGTCCAGCCCCGGGGCTGCACTGGGAGCTGGGGGGCTGCAGGAGCCGGAGGGAATCGGGAGGAGCGGCCTGCTTAGGCTTGGCCTCCCAACACGCCGTGATCCTGAGCACGTGGACGAAACCTCTGGGAGCCCCAGCAAGGGGCTAGGGCTGTGGCCAGCTCACTACAGACCTTGCCAGGTAGCCAGACCCCTGGACACACGCAGCCGCTTCGTCCAATCCTCGTTCCTCACAGCAAGACGCTGCGGCACAGAGAGGCTGGGCAAGGAACGCAAGGCCACACAGCAGGCAAGCGGCCAGGCTGGAGTCCAAACCCAGGGGCTCGGGCTCAGGGAGCGGGCTCTACGGTGCCCTTAGTGAAATGCGGGGTGCAGGGAGGCGCTCCCCAGGGGCCGTGCCTGTGCTTGGTTTTCCCGAAGTCCAGCTCTTGCACTCCGGTGGCCAGGCGCGGGGGACAGGAAGTTGCTGGAGGTTATGGTCTGTTGCTCGCCATTGTCTGTGGTGCCGGAGGCCAGGGGCCCTTGGCTGCTGCCCTCATCCTCCCCTGGTCACTGGAAAGCCACCGCCTCCACCTCGGCTGCCCGCCCTGCCCCTGGCCAAGCCCCGCTCTGTAGCCACCTGGGGTCCCTGGCTCAGCGGCCTCCCTGCAGCGGCCCCCGGCTCCTGGGGTGGCCCCTCCTGGCCCCCGGGGTGCCAGCCAGCTCTGGCACGCACGTCCTAACTTCTCCCCATCCTGCTTGACAGCCCGTCTAGTGGCCACAATGGCCGGGACCCTGGTGAGGAGGTCAGTGGCCAGGACCTCCCCTCCAGCTGACCAAGCCGTGGCCACTCCGGGTGGGGTTCCAGGCTCCTCTGCCCTCTGCTGTGTGAGGCGCCGGGCCCCAGGTGACCGTGGCGCACACAGGGCCGGCACTACAGCCGGTCACCTCCCCGGCCCTCTGGGGACAGGCTTCCTGGCGGGCTGCTCCTGGCCAGCCTGGGCCCTTTGCCTTTACTTTGGAGGGGAGCGAGGCAGTGGGCTCAGAAGGCGGAAGGAGAATTTTCTTGTTCAGCTTCGTCCCAGAGGGCAGAATTTTTTTGTTTTTGTTTTTGCTTGTTTGTTTGTTTTTGCAGTAGAAGGGATAGAACCCAGGGGCATTCTACCTCCCCGAAACACCCCCAGGACTAGTTTTTATTTTTATTATTTATTTTTTTTTTGGTGATACTGGGGTTCCTGGAAACCCTTCTACCTCTGGGCTACACTCCCAGACCTATTTTATACTTTTTTATATTTGGAAACAGGGTCTCCTAAGCCAGCGCGTCTGGCTTCGAACCTGTGCGATCCTCCTGTCTCCGCCTCCCAAGAGCGGGGATTACAGGCTTGAAACAGGGTCTCACTGAATTGCAAAGGGCCCCATTAAGTAGCTGAGGCTGTCCGCGAGCCACGAACCACAAACCTTCTGTCTCAGCCTCCCGAATGCTGGGATGACAAGCGTGCGCCACCACGCCCGGCTGAGTTTTTTTTCTTTTTAAATATGTGTCACAAAGAAAGTTGCTTTGAAAATAAAACTAATCTGCCTTAAACTCTCTGGGCTGGGACATGTTCTCCTAGTAAGCAAGAGGATCCTGGGGGCAGAGGTCGGGGCATCCGGGGTGCAGGCTGTGCTGGCGGCCGGGGCCAGCCTGGCAGGTGAGGCGGGCCTCGGCTCCGTGGACTATTCTGCTGTTGCCGTCTGGAAATTCATCCGTTACGGGTGGGGAAGCTGAGGTAACGCAGCCTGCCTGGTCACAGTGCAAAAGGGGCCAGGCCTGAGTTCCTCTGTACCCGCGTCAAAGGTCCCAAGGAGAAGGGCCCGAGGCGGGGCACCTGTGTCTCCAGCTGCCGGGCAGCAGGTCATCCCCGGTTCTGGGCTCAGGGTGGAAGGTCCGTGGGGGTGGGAAGGGGGCGGTGGCGAGGACAGGTGGAGACCAGATGCCGGAGAACCAGGCCGGCCCTCACAGTGCACGCCCTGCTGTCCCCAGGCTGACCAGAAGAGCCCGCAAGCCCAGCGTCCCGGGAGGAGGTGGGTCAGTGAGCCCCTACAGGGTGGGAGACCCCTGATGGCCTTGCTGCACCCTCCACTGGGTCCACCTTCCTGTCTGCAGGATGGTGGCAGACAGGCGGCCTAGGCCTGGGCGGCCCCTCTCAAGGTGTGGGTGTGGCCGGCCCGGTGGCTCTGGGCAGCCAGCTTTGCCTAGTGACGTCGTCGTGGGGCACTGCACACGCTGGCCTGCTCTGCAGATATAAGCACGGGCCCTGAGGGCCGGCGTGGCCAGCTGACCCACCATGGAGGTCCAGCTTCTGAGCACCCTGCTGGGCGTGCTCATGGTGCCCCACGGGCAGGTGGTGTCGACCTCGGAGGACCTAGACCTGCAGAAGGTGCTGCTTTCTCCCTGGCTTGGGGGGAGTGGGGCTGGGAGGGGCCGGAGCCCAGTCCTGCAGGCCCCCTGCCCTGCCGGGCCCAGCTCCCCGGGAACGCGGGACCCAGCCTGGTCAGCAGCTGAGGGGCCTGGGAGCCCCAAGCTCGCCAGGCTCTCCCTTCACCCCCGGGGGCCACCGAACTTGGCCAGCCCGGCTGGTCCTGAGGTTTGCCAGAGCTGGGGTCCCACGTGGACCCTCCTGCCCCAAGCCCTCTTGCTTCTTTGTCTCTGAGTCTGTGGCCACCTGCTGACCTCCCAGAGTGACCTGCTTCAGGGGCCCAGGACCAGGGGCTCAGCTGATTGCTCAGAGCCAGCGACAGTGTGG
Organism: Muscardinus avellanarius; assembly: GCF_963383645.1. NCBI lineage: Eukaryota > Metazoa > Chordata > Mammalia > Rodentia > Gliridae > Muscardinus > Muscardinus avellanarius. The sequence continues at coordinate 1,245,390 of NC_137799.1, forward strand.
CCCTTTTTTTTTTTTTGGTGGGGGGACTGGAGGGACTGAACCCAGGAGCATTCTACCCCTGAGCTACACCCCCAGCCCTATTTTATTTTTTATTTGGAAACAGGGTCTTGCTAAGTTGCGGAGGCTGGCTTTGAACCTGCCATCCTCCTGTCTTCGCTTCCCAAGTGCTGGGATTCCAGGCGTGCCTGGCTTCCAGCCCTTTTCTCTAGATTGCAGGATTCTGGCGGGAAGTCGGTGTGGCCTCTGACTATAACCTGTCACTGAAAGACAGGAGGGTGGAGGCCTTGTTCCTCACGCAGAGCGGGCGGAACCTGACCGTGAAGGCTGTGTTTAACAAGTGAGAGGCGATGTGGGGGGGGCTCCGCCTGCACCTCTGCAGCTGCAGGGTCCTGGGGACTCTTGCTCAGTGGACCAGTCCTGCCAGAGACTTCCAGCCCCAGACCAGGCAGCCCCCTGGCTCTAGCTTGGCCCTTTCTCCCCAAAACAATTGTGGGGTTTATCAGAAAGGAGAATGGAGCCGGGCGTGGTGGTGCACGCTTATTATCCCATTTGGGAGGCCGAGTCGCAGACAGCCTCAGCTACTCCTTAGTGAAGCCCTCTGCAACTCAGTGAGACCCTGTTTCAAAAAAAATAAAGAATTAAAAAATAGGACTGGGGTGTAGCTCGGAGGTAGAATGCCCATGGGTTCCAGCCACAGTACCACAAAAAAAAAAAAAAAAAAGAAAGAAAGAAAGAAAAAGAAAAAAGAAAGAAAAAGAGAGGAGAATGGGCTTCAGGGCAGGCGATGCTGGAGGGGAGAGGCTGGCGCGGCCCTGGCCCCTCACCCTGCCCTGCCAAGACCCTCTGTGAGGCCAGGAGCTTCACACGGGGAGAAGGCAGAGTGGCAGGTTCCTGACCGGCACTGGGCTGCCTTTTAGCTCAGGAACCTGTGAGACAGAGAAAGCAGAAGGAGTAGACGCTGCGGGCAAATTTTATTTTCCTGGTAAGCCCCACCGCCTCACACATGCTGTGCCTGGTGCGTTGCTCCAGTCCCCCGCCCCCAGCCCACAGGTCATCCCGCCACACTGGCCTCGCCCACAGGACTCCCGGGGAGGGTTAGGGTGCTGGGTGGGGACAGGATGGAGCTGGAGCCTGCAGACCCGGCCTCTCAGCGGCCTAGCTCAGACGGCCGGACAGCCTGGGTCTGCGCGAGGCATCCCTACACCCCTGCTGGCTCCTTGAGGCCACAGGGAGATCCGCGTGCTGGAGACCGACTATGAGCACTACGCCATCCTGAGGTTGTCCCTGGTCTGGCAGGGCAGGGACTTCCACGTGTTCAAGTACCTCAGTAAGCTGGGGGGCCGGGGGGGGCGCCCTGCCACTGCCCTTGCTGGGGCCACATGCCCAGCTCCTGTGCCCCCAGCTCGGAGCCTCGAGGAGGAGAATGCACCCAGCTTCTGGAGGTTCCGGGAGCTGACGGCTGACATGGGGCTGTACCTGGTGTCGCGGCAAGGTGAGCCTCGGCACTGGCAGGGGGTCCGCGCTGGGGTCCCGCGGCCCTGCCCACACCACCCAACGCCCTTCCCGCAGGGAGGTGTGCCAAGCTCCTGAAGGAGGTAAGCCCTGCCCCATGGCCGGCACGGCGACCCCAGCCCCGCCAGCCCAGCCCTGACACGAGCCACCCCCCAAGCTAGACCCTGGCCCCGGGTGGGGCCCTTCACCCTCTCTGATCAGGACCAGCGGCACCGCCAGCAGGCCAGAGCTGTGCCTGCGTTCTGGTTTGGAAAGAGCTGGAGGATGCAGGGTGGTGACCCCAGGTTGCCAGGGGCAGCGCGGGCGGGAGGGAGGACGGGGCCCCTCGTCCCCTTGGGTGCCCCTGCACGGGGTGGGGGCGCGAGCCCTGTGCTCCGTCTCGGGCTCCCGTGCCCAGCCCCGCGCTGGCCCGTCACCTGCACAACTTCACCTTTCCTCTGCCCGGCCCCCAGAGGTCGGCATCATCACGCCACTCGGCAGCTCCAGAAGCCCAGGCCCAGGGACGGGAGCCAGGCAGCCTGGACACTGGCCCGGGTCTGTGGCCCTGAGCACCGCCTGGGCCCCAGAGGCCGCTCAGGGCCTTGAGCGCCGCCCTTCTGTGTGCAGGAGCTGATTTAGAGGGGCTGCTGCCCAGCCCCGAGGCCCGAGCCCGCCCACCGCCCGTCCTGAGCCCTGCCCCAGCGACCACCGCACCTGCCCAAATAAACCTGCTGCAAACCGCTGCCTGAGCCCTGAGCGTCCTTCGTGGGGCGGGCCGAGGGGGACAGGTGGGGCGGGGCTGGGGAAACAAGCCAGGGGTGCTCCGTGAGTGCTCCTGCAGCATGGTCCTCCCGCCCTCTGGAGCTGTCTCCCTCCCGCTCCATCCATTGAGAGCTGGCGTGGAGTCAGGAGCCGCAGACGTGTGACCGGAAGCTCTCCAGGAAGGCCGGCCCCACGAGGGAGGCGCTGCACGGCGAGCAGCCCACGCACGGGGAGCTACGGGGCCTCTTTCAGTGGCAGCGAAATGCTCTTGGCTTTTCCATGTGTTCCCTGGGGCCGGGGTTCTCTAGTGCAGATCCTCACAGCTCACAGGTGTGCACGGACATCCGCTCTCCACACAGCCCGGACCCCTGAGCTCGTTCATGGGCCTCGGACTCACTGTAGGATAAAATCATCCACACCAGGGCAGCTCCTGAGGGGCGCCAGGCACACCTGCAACATTCTGTTGAGCCAGGAAGGAAAGGACTGAAGCCCAGGCTGCCAGTCTGGGGATGGAAGGGAGGGAGGGAGAGGGACCCAGATTCTCTCCCTCCAGGTTTTACCCCCAGACCTATTTTATATTTATTTGGAAACAGTCTCACTAAGCTGCTGAGGCTGGCTTCGAGCCTGCGCGATCCTCCTGTCTCAGCCTCCCAAGTCCTGGAATTCCAAGCTTGTGCCACCCCACCTGCCAGACCCAGATTCTTGAGGCCCCAGAGCCACCCTCCCTCAACCGGGCCCCAAGCAGCCGGAGCCCTGTTTTCCTGCAGTCTGCTTGCGTGCTGGCCTGGAGCTCTGACGGGGGAAAGCGCGCAAATCAGTCCTGCGGCAGATCCGACTAGCCGCTGCCCCCAAAGCTTCCGAGCCCAGTATCACTTTGCATTCCATGATGGCCCCTCCGTCCCTCCTCCTCTTTCTTCCCTTCTGTCTCCCTCTTCCAATGTCTCTCTCTCTTTTTCTTTTTCTTTTTCTTTTTTTTTTTTCCGGTACTGGGGATGGAGACTAGGGGCATTCTACCTGAAATGTGTGAGCACCCCCAGCCTGATGTTTTATTCTTTATTTTGGAACAGGGTCTCAGGGGCCGGGACGTAGCTCAGTGGCAAAACACCATGTGGCACTCTGGGTTTGATCCCTGGTTCCAAAAAGACAAAAATAAGAACCCCTTTGAAACAGGGTCCTACTGAGTAGCAGAGGGCCTCACTAAGTAGCTGAGGCTGTCCGTGGACCGTGATCCTCCTGTCTCAGCCTCCCAGTGCTGGGATTACAAGTGTGCACCACCACGCCTGGCTTATCTCGGTCTCTTTTCCACCCTCTTCACTCTTTCAGCCCAGCGGCAAGCCTCCCATCCCCTGCCTTGCCAGTGCACCCTGCTGGGTCCTTCAGGGTCAGCCCCTTGCTGTGGGAGCCTGGGCAGGTGTGTAGCCCCTGAGCCCAGCTCTTCACCGCTGAGGTGGTGGTCGGGGTCCCGCCCACAGGAGCAATTCTATGGGTGAGGATGAGCCGGGTGGTAAGCTTTGCTCAAAGGGCTGCTTGCTGCCTTCGTGACTTCATCAAAGCTCTCCAGGCCAGCAGTAGGCTGGGAGGGTCAGAACATCCTGGCCCTCTCCTGGTCCTTGGCGGTCTGAGCTGCACAGAGCCGGCCACGTGTGACGCCAATGTCCTGGGTCCTGGCCGCTTGGGCGGGTTCTGGGAGGCCCTGCCATCAGTGGGTGGGCGGGCCTCCTGGCCGGTCTCCAGCATGCTGTCTGCCTGCCTAATGAGAGCCAGACTGCGCCTCTTCCAAGCACCCACGAGGACAAATAAAACGCTCAGAGGCCTGAGCCCCAGGCTGAGGACTCCTGTGCTTCTGGTTGTGGGGCCCATGGCAGGCAAAGCGCTCCTCACCCTGCTGGGACTGTGTCTGGGGCTGGTGGCCCGTGCCCAGGACGCTAACCTGAAGGACTTCAACTTGGTCAAGGTAGCTAGGGCAGCCCTGGGAGCTGAGCTCAGGCCTGTCCTGTGTGGTTGGGCCCTGCCAGGGCCAGCGGGAAGGCACTGGCCCCATGGGGCACCTTCTGCCCTGGGAATTTCCAGGCCACATAGGCCTCAGATGGAGAGTGGCCTTGGGGGCCCTGGGGATCCTGGTCCTGGACGGGGCTATGCCTGGGCAGCTCTACTCCCTCCGCCCCTTGCCCCAGATTTCAGGCCTCTGGTATGAGATTGCCTTCGCCTCCCGTGTGGGTGCCAGTAGCTTGTCCTACAGTCTGGAGAAGATGGCGGCCGTGGTGGTCGGCCTGGAAGGGGGCCAGATGTTCCTGACTATCACCTACTACAGGTGAGTCGGAGGGAAAGTTGAGGCGGCCCCACAGCGTGCTCTGCTTTCCCCAGGTTTCTTCCCAATGCGTGGGTCTGCGTCTCGTCCTCAGCTCAGAGGACCAGGAGGGCAAAGCCCTCTGGGGGGAGGCCTGGGAGCACTCAGCCTTGTCACCAGGGAGCAACTTGCTCTACTAGGGCAGGTACCAGTGACCTATGACCCCAGGGACTCGGGGCCGGGCAAGGACCAGGCTTCTCTGGGGTCGCCTGGGGTGACTGCACCTAACAGACAGGTGTTGGGCCTGGGGATGAGTGTGCAAGGCCATCCCAGGTCAGCTCCGGGGGAGCCGCGTGTGTCCCTCAGGTGTGTTTTTCTGTGGACCTCAGTTATGGGGTTCCTCAGACGCGAGCGGTTTTGCTGGAGGCAGGGTCAGCGAATACTCCCTTGACCCTCCTCAAAGGCAGCCTCCTTCCCAAGCTGGCATGGGAAGGGCCCGCTCTGTGGTGTCACAGGCTGCACAGACATCAGGATGTCAGGACTCTGTCCGGCTGTTCCCAGGACCACCGGCTGCCCACTGCATGGTCTCTGAGCTCAGAGCGGGACTTGGGGCTGAGGCTGCTGGTCAGCAGCAGCTCAGTTTCTTTCCAGAGATAACCATTGTGTGGTGGAGAAGGAGACGGCCCAGCAGGGGGACAGCCAAGGGAAGTTCCAGATCATCAAAGAGGCTGGTAAGGTGCCGCGTGGGGTGGGCTGAGCTGTCCCTGCGCGTGGGTCCTGCCTGGGCACGGGCGCGCTCACTGCTGTCCTGCCTGCAGGGAGACGCTGCTCCGTCCTGTGAGGACCTGGCCTGGGTGGGGTGCTGCCTGGTTACCCCAGGCCAGAGCCCTTGGAGTGTGGCTGCTTGGTGCCCAGTGGCCATGGCCAGGTGCGGGGAGCCTGGCCGGCTGATCCTGCAGACACTGTCCTCAGTCTGCAGGGGCTCCGCTAGGGTTTTGGCAACCTACCCTTGAATCCTTAGAAAAGGTTAGTGAGCCGGCTGTGGTGGAGCACGCTTGTAATCCCAGCCTTCAGGAGGCTGAGACCGGAGGATAGCGGTTCGCGGACAGCCTCAGCTACTTAGTGAGGCCCTTTGCAACTCAGTGAGACCCTGTTTCAAAGTAAAGAATAAACAATAGGGCTGAGGGTGTAGCTCAGAGATAGAATGCCCCTGGGAGTTCCATCCCCAGCACTGCATAAAAAGGAAAGGAAGAAAGAAAGAAAGAAATGCAGGCAAAAGAAAAGGTGTGCTCTGATGTCTTTTGTCTGGAGAGTGGATTCCCTGCCCCCTCTTCAGGAGTCCCCTTGGACAACCCCAAGGCCCACTCCAACCTGTCTGTGTGACGGTGCAGGCGTGTGCTGGTGTGCGTGTACTTGGCCTTTGTGCGTGTTGAGTATGTGTTGGAGTACATGTGTTTGCTCCTGTGTGTGTTGCTGTGCACTACGTGTACTTGGTGTGCATGTGTGTTGACGTGTGTGGTGCCCATGCTTGCTGGTGTGCACGGCGTGTGCTTGTGCATGTAACCGTGTGTGTTGGTGTTCGTGCCCTCGCATGTGCCTGTGTGCCAGGCGATAGAGGTTCGAGTTTTGACTCCTCTCTCAGAAAGCAAAGAGGTCGTCATCCTGGCCACCGACTACAAGACCTACACCATCATGAAAATCTCTGTCCCCATGGGCAGCACACTCCACAGCCTCCTAAAACTTTACAGTAAGCCCTGGCCACACCATGGGGCATGGGGCCACACCGTGGGGGCCCTGGCTTGGGAGGGGGCTGCAGTCTACCCCCACACTTGTGTGCAGGCCGGAGCCTGAACAATAACGAGGAAATCCTCCAGAAGTTCCAGGAGGTGGCCCAGCAGCAGGGCTTCGCCAAGTCGGACATACGCCTGCTCAAGCATGACCGTGAGTGGCCTCCTGGGGCTGGGGCGGGGGGCTGCCCAGCCCCTCCCCGCGTCACACCTTGCTTCTCTCCACAGTCACCTGCGTGCAAGTGCTGTCGCAGGTGAGTCCTCAGGACCAGGGCTGTGCTGGGCGCTTGGGCGGGGCTCCGTCCATGCTGACCTTCCCAGCAGAGGGGAAGGACTTAAGCCCGGAACACTCCGGGGTCTGCACTCGTGGGGGTGGAAATATCCAATCTCCAGGAACAGCCCCAGCCTTGAGGGGCCAGCCAAGGGTCCATGGGGTCAGGCCCCTGTGGGACAGCCCCTTCCCGATCATAGCGGCTGGGCTGGGCCTGCGCTGGGGTCCCGCGGCCCTGCCCACACCACCCAACGCCCTTCCCGCAGGGAGGTGTGCCAAGCTCCTGAAGGAGGTAAGCCCTGCCCCGTGGCTGGCACGGCGACCCCAGCCCCGCCAGCCCAGCCCTGACACGAGCCACCCCCCAAGCTAGACCCTGGCCCCGGGTGGGGCCCTTCACCCTCTCTGATCAGGACCAGCGGCACCGCCAGCAGGCCAGAGCTGTGCCTGCGTTCTGGTTTGGAAAGAGCTGGAGGATGCAGGGTGGTGACCCCAGGTTGCCAGGGGCAGCGCGGGGTGGGAGGGAGGACGGGGCCCCTCGTCCCCTTGGGTGCCCCTGCACGGGGTGGGGCGCGAGCCCTGTGCTCCGTCTCGGGCGCCCGTGCCCAGCCCCGCGCTGGCCCGTCACCTGCACAACTTCACCTTTCCTCTGCCCGGCCCCCAGAGGTCGGCATCATCACGCCACTCGGCAGCTCCAGAAGCCCAGGCCCAGGGACGGGAGCCAGGCAGCCTGGACACTGGCCCGGGTCTGTGGCCCTGAGCACCGCCTGGGCCCCAGAGGCCGCTCAGGGCCTTGAGCGCCGCCCTTCTGTGTGCAGGAGCTGATTTAGAGGGGCTGCTGCCCAGCCCCGAGGCCCGAGCCCGCCCACCGCCCGTCCTGAGCCCTGCCCCAGCGACCACCGCACCTGCCCAAATAAACCTGCTGCAAACCGCTGCCTGAGCCCTGAGCGTCCTTCGTGGGGCGGGCCGAGGGGGACAGGTGGGGCGGGGCTGGGGAAACAAGCCAGGGGTGCTCCGTGAGTGCTCCTGCAGCATGGTCCTCCCGCCCTCTGGAGCTGTCTCCCTCCCGCTCCTGAGACGGGGTGAGCCCCAGGCTGGGCCCCCTTGAATGAGTTAAGAACAGGGGTCCTGGTGCAACCTCAGTAGGGCTTGTAAGTGAAAGGAGACCATTACCTACTCCTGCCTACATTCTCCCGTGGCTCCCTAGTGCCCAACTCAAATCACACAGCTGTTGTGTCCCAAGCGCTCCTGGACGTGGCCATCCTCCAGCTCTCTGCCTGTGCGCCCTCCCTGCCACCCCCTGTTCCTGCTGCACCCCTGCACCTTCCTGCCTGATTGCTCCCGTGCCCCCCACCCGTGGGTGCTGGAGAGAAACAGGGCAAGGAAAATGGGGAGTCTGGGGCAGGCACACAGCGGTCAGCGGGTCCCCCAACATGTGGGCAGGACACCCCAAGGCTTCCTGAGAGAGTCGCTCAGAGCCGGGGCCGGGGTGGTATTTGGGGTTGCACTGTGCTGGGGTGGCGGCGCCAGTTCCGCCAGAGCAGACGGACCTCCAGGACTCACGGGCACTCTACAGGTACACCCAGCCTCGCCTTCAGTCCCGAGCCAGGTCCCAAACCACCTCCAGGAGACACGTTTTGGGGCCAAATTCTCACACGTTAGGAGAGCTTGGGGAGCCGCGCGAGTGTCCTTGGATCCATTGGCCGAGGCTTGCCCTGGGCTCAAGCTTTGCCTGTGCTGGGATTCTCGCTAGGAGGCAGTCTTTTCTGCTCCGGCTGCCATAGCAACGCCCCTGCCTGGATGTGTGAACCAGAGAGGGCTTTTCTCCAAGTCCTGGAGGTCGGTGTCCACGGTGGAGGTGCTGGGGCTTCCGTGACTGGCCGGGCTCTTGCTGGCTCCTGGGGGGACACTTTGTGGTCTCTGCCTTACAAGGACACCAGCTTTGGGCCACCGCCTGGAATGTCCCCTAGCCCCGGACACCTCTGAGGGCCTTTCTCCAAATTCAGCAGTGAGGAAGGCCCGCCTTCAACACAGGAGTCTGGGGAGAACCGATTCCAGGCGAGACAAGAGTGTGCACCGCACGGAGGCTGCTCCAGAACGTGGAGTCTGCGTGTCATCAGCAATGTCCGTGCAAATGCCCACACACGCAGACACGGACGCGTGACTGCGCGTCAAAGAGGGGCTTTCGCGCCTGATACTGAGGGGAGGCAGAGTTGGGTTTGGAAGGCAAAGTTCTAGAGAAGGCTATAGGTATACTGAATAAAGAAAAGCCGGGTGTCGGTGGCCGGGGCAGCAGGATCGCAGGTTTGAGACCAGCCTCAGCAACATAGAGAAGAACTGTTTCAAAATTTAAAAAATCAAATAAAATAGGTCTAGGAGTGTAGCTTGGAGGTAGAATCTCCCTGGGATCAATTCCCAGTACAAATAAAAAGAAAGAAAAGAAAAAGAAGAAAGGAAGGAAAGAAGGGAGGGAGGGAGGGAATGTAGGAAGGAGGGGAAAAGATCTGTTCTAGGAATTAATTATGCCATATTTTTAAACCTAAGTAGCCTTTCACATGTTTAGTGACTGTTAAGAGATTCTAGAATGTAGATGTCTTGTCCAGCTCTCTGAAATAAAATAAAATAAAAGTTAAAGGTGTGTATTTAAAAAAAATAATAACATAACAAAAAAAAAGGGTCAGAACTGGGCGTAGTGGCGCAGCTTGTAATCCCAGCATTCGGGAGGCTGAGACAGAAGGATCGCAGTTCACAGACTGCATCACCTACTTAGTGAGGCCCTTTGCAACTCAGGGAGACCCTGCTTCAAAAGAAGGAATAAAAATTAGGGCTGGGGGTATAGCTGGGAGGTAGAATGCCCCTGGATTCAATCCCTCGTGCCGCAATAAATAAATAAATAAATAAATAAATAAATAAATAAATAAAAGCCGGGCGTGGTGGCGCATGCTTGTAATCCCAGCATTCGGGAGGCTGAGACAGGAGGATCGCGGTTTGGGGACAGCCTCAGCTGCTTAGTGAGGCCCTTTGCAACTCAGTGAGACCCTGTTTCAAAATAAAGAACAAAAAATTGGGCAGGGGTGTAGCTTGGAGGTTAAATACCTCTGGGTTCCATCCCCAGACCCGCAAAAAAAAAAATAAATAAATAAATAAATAAATAAATAAGAACAATTAATGAATAAAGAATTAATCAGCGAGCCTATAGGCAAATAAGCTAGAAAAATTCAGCAGAGAAAGGAGAACTAGAGAAAAGAAGAAAAGAGAAATTATAGAACTGAAAGGTATAATAAAATGGAAACTTAATAAATGGCAAAAAGAAAATTTTCCTGGTCATGAGTTAGGCAAAGATATTTTAGGTAGAGTGCCAAAAGCCATCTTGCCCAGCTAAGCAATAGAAATTTATTTATTTATTTATTTATTTACTCCCCAGAGTACTGGGGAGGAGGCACCCCTGCCGAGCAGGAGTCCTCTGAGGAGGGCGCTGTGCTGGGGAAGGGCAGGTGGGATTCAGCCCGAGAATGAGGCTTGGCTGGGGACTGCTCTCAGGGGTGTAGCAGAAGGTGTGCTGCCCTTTAGTAAAAAGAAAACAGATGGGCCAGGCCTGGTGGCTCCCACGTGTCATCCCAGCATTCAGGAGGCAGAGACAGGAGGATAGCGGTTCGCGGGCAGCCTCAGCTACTTAGTGAGGCCCCTTGCAACTCAGTGAGACCCTGTTTCAAAAATTAAGAATAAAAAATTAGGGCTGGGGGTATTTCTCAGAGGTAGAATGCCCCTGGGTTTCATTCCCAGTACCGAAAAAAAAAAAAAAAAAAAAAAGACAGCTGGCCACGGTGTCACATGCTTGTAATCCTCGTGCTTGGGAGGCTGAGACGGGAAGATTTCAGGTTTGAGGACAGCCTCAGCAAAGTAGTGAGAGTCTCATCAACCTAGTGAGGCCCTGCTTCAAAATAAAAGTTAAAAAAATAGGGCTGGGGGTGTAGGTTGGAGGTAGAACGTCCCTGAGTTCAATTCCCAGTATTACACATACACAGAAAATAAGAAAGCAAGCCAGCCAGGCGTGGTGGCACATGCTTGTAATCCCAGCATTTGGGAGGCTGAGACAGGAGGATTTCGGTTTGAGGACAGCCTCAGCTACATAGTGTGGCCCTTTGTAACTCAGTGAGACCCTGTTTCAAAATAAAGAATAAGCTGGGCGTGGTGACGCACACTTGTAATCCCAGCACTTGGGAGGCTGAGACAAGAGGATTGTGCAGATTTGAAGTCAGCCTCGGCTACTTAGTGAGGCTCTCAGCAACTTAGTGAGACTGTTTCCAAATTAAAAAAATATAAAACAGGTCTGGGAGTGTAGCCCAGAGGTAGAAGGCCCCCAGGTTCCATCCCCAGTACCACAAAAATAAAATAGGGCTGAGGGTGTTGCTTGGAGGTAGAACACCCCGGGTTCCATCCCCAGTACTGCAAAGAAGAAGAAGAAGGAGAAGGAGAAGGAGAAGGAGAAGGAGAAGGAGAAGGAGAAGGAGAAGGAGAAGGAGAAGGAGAAGGAGAGGAAAGCAAGGGGAAGAAGGAGAAGAGCCTCTAAGACCCTCTGTGTCTGAAAGCCTCCTTCCCACCCCAAGAACCGAGCTGTGTTAAGGGAACCATGAGCGTGAGCCCAGAGCAATGTCCACGTAAGTACCGCCTCAAAGGACTCAGACTGTTTTTCACATGTCCAGTGGTCAAGGCGAGCTCGTCGGTCTGCAGAGCTGCTTTCTTGCACGCTAGGAACTAAGCAAACTAGTGATGCCCTGCTTCTGGACCCTGTGTGAAAGCCCCTGTCTCCGCAGCCACTGGTGCAGGACTCAGGCGCTGTGGAGAGGGTAAGATGCTGGTCCCGCCGGCCACCCTGGGCCAGGCCCCATGGCGACGTAGGTGCCCCGCGTCCCGTCTGGCCCTCGGGGTCTCCTTGGAGGCATTTACCCATAAACTCTGTCTTGATGCTGTCTCTGAGCGTTTTCTTTGGTCTCTCAGCAACCGTATCACACTTTGCCAGCACAGCTGGGCTGTGGTCTCCACCTGACCTGGCAGGCAGGGGCTGGCAGGGCACAGGAAGGTTTGCCGAGCCCTGGGTGCAGAGCAGAGGAGAGAGGGGTATGGGCTGGTTTAGAGCTAAGATGCTGTCACGTGACCATGAAGAGATTGCCAGAACAACTGCTAAGACACAACTGAGGTCCACAGCCCGCAGCAGCAGCCCTGGAGGTGGCCGTCGTGAGCCACAGGGATAGGAGCAGGACGCTGTCCAGGAGGCCACAAACAGCCCTTGGGCAACCGGCTCCAGACGGCCAGGTTTTGAGTAATAGCTTGTAGCTCCCTAATTTTTTTTTTTTTTTTTTTTTTTTTTTTTTTTTTTTTTGGTGGTACTGGGGTTCCTGGAAGCCCTTCTACCTCTGGGCTACAGTCCCAGACCTATTTTTACATTTTTATTTGGAAACAGGGTCTCCTAAGCCAGCGTGCGCGGCTGGCTTCGAACCTGCGCGATCCTCCTGTCTCTACCTCCCAAGCGCGGGGATTACAAGCGTGCACCACCACGCCCGGCTTCTCCCCTACTTTTTTTTCAGTACTGGGGATGAAACCCAAGAGCATTCTACCTCCAAGCCATACCCCCAGCCCTATTTTTTATTCTTTATTTTGGAACAGTGTCTCACTGAGTTGCAGAGGGCCTGGCTAAGTAGTAGCTGAGGCTGTCCGCGAACCTCCCACCGCGGGGATTACACGTGTGCGCCGCCACGCCCGGCTTGGCTCCCCTGAATTTTGTCCCTGCTCTGGCTTTGGCTGTCCTGCCTGCCTCAGAGTCTGAGCTCAGCGCTGGAGACGTGGCTGACCCCTTGCTCACCCAGGGGTGGGCTTGGCTGCAGGCCCCTCTCCTGGCTCTGCTGAGAAGCAGCCTCCTGCGGGCCTCTACCCATCTGCCTGGCCAGTGTGCTTTCTCCTGGACACAGCTCCCCCTGCAGGTCTCTGGGTCTGAGCCGCCACCCTCTTAGCTGGTTCTGCAGCCACTGGCCAGTGCCTGGCAGACCTGCCCAGGATGGCCCTGCTCTTCTAGCTCCTCTTCTCTGATTGGTCACAGGGCGCCTGCAGGAAGCCACTCCCTGAGCAGGCTCAGGGTGAGAGCAAACCCGAAGGGATCTGCGAGGCTGGAACGTGAGTTTCCTGTCTGCTCTGGGGCAGCCCTCGGCTCCTGAGGTCTTGGTGCTGCGCAGAGGTGCTCAGCTCAGTCCACCCCACCACCACACCCGGCTCTGAGTGGAGTCTTCTGAGTGGAGTCTTTTAAAAAAGACTTTTGGGGCCAGGCGTGGTGGCACACGCTTGTAATCCCAGCACTCAGGAGGCTGAGACCTGAGGATCGCAGTTCGCAGACAGCCTCCGCTACTTAGTGAGGCCCTCTGCAACTCAGTGAGACCTGGTTTCAAAATAAAGAATAAAAAATAGGGCAGGAGGTGTAGCTCGGAGGTCAAATGCCCCTGGGTTCCATCCCCAGACCCGCCAAAAATATGTATATTTTATTTTTAAATTTTTTATTTTTTTGGTGGTACTGGGGCTGGAACCCAGGGGCTTTCTACCTCCAGGTTATACTCCCAGACCTATTTTATACTTTATTTGGAAACAGGGCCTCACTAAGTTGCTGAGAGCCTCACTCAGTAGCTGAGGCTGGCTTCGAACCCATGCGATCCTCCTGTCTCAGCCTCCCAATTGCTGGGATTACAAGCGTGTGCCGCCACGCCCAGCTTTTTTGGTGTGTGTGTGTTTTTTTTTTAAATGATCAAAACAGAAGATATCCATAACCACAGTTTCTGGAAGAGCTGCTTGCTCTTGGCCAGCCTGTGCCTGTCCCTGGACCTGACCTCAACCCCACTAGGTCTGGACCTGAAGAGCCTTTCCAGACCCAAGCCAGGGGAGTGCAGAGGCGAGGAGGGAGTGGAGGATGCGGGGCAGCTGGAGTTAGGATGCTCATTCTAGAACCTTCCGGGGGGGGGGGGCGGGAGCACGGAGGAGTGCAGGGGCTAGTGTTGCAAGGTTAGTGAGAACAGGCTTCGCATACAACCCCAGGGCTCCCCAGCTCTGCTGCAGGTCCAGGCTGGGCACAGGGGCCACCGCTACATAATGCCTCCTCCCGGGTAATTTTTTCACTTTGCAAAAAGCAAGGTCCATGTGGTCAGTGGCCGCCCACATCGCAGCATGGAGAGCCATATAAGCCGTCCAGGCCGGAGGACAGCACGTCCCGGCTGCGGTGTGCGCTGTGCCTGGACCTCCTGCAGGATGAGGGCGGCGCTGCTGGCTTTCCTGGTGTGGGCCTCCGTGCCCGGGGCCCAGGCCGTGTGGCTGGGAAGACTGGACCCTAAGCAGGTGACAGCCCTCTGGGGTGCAGGCCTCCTTGAAGCCGCAGAGCTTGAGTCCCCAGGCTCAGCCTGGACGGCATGGGTGACGAGGGCCAGGCTGGGCTGCGTTAGGGGCCCCTGAGGCTCCAGACCCGAGAGGATCCCCCGAGGGACACCGCCGGGCGTCCTCAAAGCTGACCGCCTTCCATGCAGCTTCTGGGGCCTTGGTACATACTTGCTGTGGCCTCCCGTGAAAAGAGCTTCGTGGTGGACAAGGACCTGAAGAATGTCGAAGGCGTCGTGGTGACCCTCACCCCGGAAAACAGCCTGAACGTGCTGACCTTTCGCCACAGGTGAGCAGGCGACGCCCTGCGCCCACAGGTCCCACGCGGGCTGCGCCCCCAGGCTCGCCTGCAGAGCCTGCCTGCTCCTGGGTGCCGGGGTCGGCTCCCTTCCTTCCCCACCGCGCTTGGCTCCAGGTCCCGGCACACCAAGCCGCGGGTGGCCAGGGCTTGGGAATTGTCCCTCGCCTCAGAGCACATGCACGCCACCGCCCAGCCACAGAGCTCCCTCCTGTCCCCACCCACACCGTCTCCCCGGGTGTTAGCTCTCTGCCACTGGGGCACAAGATAAGTAACTTACAGGGGAGAAGGCTGGTTTGGGTCAAGGTGTCAGCCTGTGGTTGTGGGCCTCGTTTCTGGGCTGTGCCGGGCAGAACAGCTTGGCAGAAGCTCCTGGTGGAGCAAAGCTGCTTATATCACAGCAGCCAGGACCAAAGAAAAAGAGGGGCAGGGGCAGGTGCCCACCTCCCTGCAAGGGCTCCCCTGGCAACTCACTCCCCAGCCTGCTCCCCAGGCCTGCTGCCCATGGTTCCCCTGCTTCTCAGGGCCTGCCGGCCCATCTCCCCGGCGCAGGGCTTCCGGTCCCTGGGCACCGAGGGGGATGCGCTGCCTCTGTGGCCTCCCTGGCCGGCTGGCCCGCCGTGGACTACCAGCACCCGGCTCCTCGTGTAGCTCCCGGCGTGCTCACTCTGAGATGTCCTTTCCTTCCCCAGGCAGGACGGATGCAGCCAGAACACCATGGTGCTGCTGAAGCAGGATTCGGGATGGGTGTTTGAGAACCCCTGTGAGTATGTCGGCAGCGGGGCCCATCTGGGCGATGCTGGCCTGGCAGTTGTGGGGGCGGGCCTTGGAACGTCCCCAGCCCCGCCATCCTGGCCAGCGCCCGCAGGAGGGGGCCGCTCCACTCCAGAGATCTCGGCACAGCTCTTCACTGAAGTACAAGAGTCTGATGTGACCTGGGGGCTGGGGCCAGCCTGGGGGAGAGGGCCCCGCATAAAGGACTTGGGCCTCGTGTCCCCCATGCCCAGACGCCGGGCCTGAGGGGTACAGTGCCTGGCCCTCCAGGGCATCAGGCGGGCAAGGGAGGCCCTGCTCCTCTGTCATGCAGGACGGGCTGGGACAGGCACTCATCCGTCTGTCTGTCCGTCAGGTACTGAGGACACACTGCTGCCGTGGGGAGGGGCCGGGACCCCGTGGCAGAGCCGGGCCTCTCCTGAGGCCTGATGGGGCCACTCCCTGAACCCGCCCCTCTGTCCCGTGGCTGGCCCTGGCCCACGGCCCCCTGCCCACGGGGCCCGCTTGCTTCCCAGCCCTGGGAGTGCTGCAGTACCGGGTGCTGAGCACCAACTTCAAGGATTACGCCATCGTCTTCACACAGCTCGAGTCTGAGGATGAGGCCTTCAGCACCGTGGAGCTGTACAGTGAGTGGACTCTGCAGGGCCCGCTGCCCCACGCCCACAGCCCCGAGGGGCACAGCGCAGCTCCCCACTACCTCAGGGCTCCCTGTGCGGGGGTGTTGTAGGGCAGGCAGCCCCTCCCTCTGAATGAGCCTGCCGCTCCCTACTCCCCAGGCCGGACAGAGATGGCCAGCCAGGAGGCCATGCGGCTGTTCACCAAGTGGAGCCGGGGCCTGGGCTTCCTGGCCCAGCAGCAGGCCCAGCTGCAGAGGGACCGTGAGTGAGCAGCGAGCGGCCAAGGGGGAGAGGCCAGCTTGATGCCCCTGGCGCACGAGGGACCTGGGCCAGTCCCCCAAGGAGTTGCCCTCCCCTACCCAAAAGCACTGCAGGGAGGCCCCGGGGAGGTGGGGCAGAGCCCAGGCGCCCCACAGCTGGCCTGTGTCCTCTTTCAGTCACCTGTGCACACAGGATCCTCCAGGTAAGCTGCCAATTCCCCTGGCCCCGGCTCCCTGGGAGGCAGGAGGAGCGGGGCGGGGGCCCTTGCCCAAGCCCATCAGGGCCCTGGCTCTGCCGCCAGCAGAATGGCTGAGGGCGGGGGTGCTGCTGCCCTGGGAGGCTGCCCAGCACTCCTCCCGGTTTTCAGTGAGTGCCGGCCGGCAGTGACAGTGCCCACAGCGTCCTGGAGGAGGCCGGCAGGCACTGTCCTTCTGCTCTGCGGCTGCGGGGCTGGCGCAGGCCGGCGGCTCCTGCCGGCTCTTGCTCAAGCTCAGAATAAAGTGATTCCAGAAGCAAACGGCCCTGTGCGTCGTGTGTGTGTGTGTGTGTGTGTGTGTGTGTGTGTGTGTGTGTGTTTTACTGGGGCAGTACTGGGATCACAGGCCTGCACCCCCACACCTGGCAGGCCCCGTGCATCTTGACCGGGAACCAAGCGGTGCCCATGCTGGGAGGCGCTGGGAGGCTGGGGGGATGTCACCGGAGGCCAAACCGTACACTGCAGACCCAGCTCCAGGTCAAGGGCCCCTGTGGCACAGCGCCCTCCTCAGTGTACCTGCGCCCCCTAGACACCTGATGCAGCCCAGGACTGGTAAAACCTGCTTTGCCAGAGTAGGGGCGGCCCAGGTCTGGGCACGGTTTGGGCAGAGTGCCTGAGGAAGAGGCTGGTACTGATGTCCACCAGGACCTGTGGCCAAGTGCCACGGTGCTCAGAGTGTCCAGTAGGGCATGGCCAGCGCTCTGAGCTCGGCTTTCTTTGTTGGGGGCTGTGGTTGCTGCTGGCCAGGGACCAGGGACTCCCAGGGCCTGAGTCTGAGTTCAGGCTGTGAGGGCAGCTGGGCTGGACAGGCGAGGGCTGACCATTGCTCACGCCGATGTGAACACCCATGCACACACATTCGAGGGCACACACACCTGGCCCTTTCCAGCCTGTCCATCAGTACATGACAGGCACTGGAGCCTTGAGAGGACACCCCCAAACCCTGCGCCCCCGGGTCACAGTGTCCCTCCCCAGGGCATATACTGTCCAGAGGTCACCACACTGCTCCCTAGAGGTCACCATGACCCTCCCCACGTGCACAGTACCCCAGAGGTCACCTCACTGCTGCCCACAGGCACACCCGCACAGAGGTCACCATGTCGCTTCCCCTGGGCACACTTGCCCAAGGGGACAGTCCCAGAGTGTCCCGGCCCTATGCCTCCCCTAGTCAGTCCAGATGACCTCAGTGGAAGATGAGAAGCCCAGGGTATCTGCTGCTATAGGAGGCCCCCCAGGGGTCATGCGGTGACCCAGAGGGATGTGAGTGGCCTCTGGGGACACAACGGCATCTGTCTTCAGGAGCCTCCCAAATGGGCAGCATCCACCCTGGTTGACGGTGGCCGCACCGAGAGCCCAGTGCCTCTGAGGCCTCTGAGCCAGGAGGAGGGGCGAGCCCATAGCCGCACCTCCGCCCAGCCCGCTCTCCCCAGCTGATGCAGGCTGGCTCTGGGCCCTGGGTGGCTCAGACGCCCACCAAGGGGCGGGCAATGCAGGGAGATGGTCACACAGCTTCCGGGCTCCGGGGCTGATGGCAGGCAAGGATGCAGCCGCACCGGCTGGCCCTGGCCCTGGCCCTGCTCCTGCCCGTGGAGACCCAGCTGCAGAAGCGGCTCCCTAAGGAGGCCCAAACGCTCAACTGGGGCAAGGTGAGCCACACGTCCACTGGTCCCTGTGCCCAGTGCCGGGGATACTGGGGGCCAGGACACAGCAGGCAGGCCCGGCTGGAATAACAGCCGCAGCAGGAGGGCAGGACACAGGATTCCAGCCCCTCTGAGGCCCGGTGTGCCTGCCTGCCTGGCCTCTCCAGCCACAGCCCTGGGCCCTGCTAGCCCCCCACCCTGGGCCTTGGCAAAGGGGCCCAAGGAGCAGGCCAGACAGTGGTGGAGGAGAAACCTCTAGAAGGTGGAGGGCCCATGCTGGCGTGGAGCTCTGGCTGGGGTATGTGGCTGGGTGGACCATGGGGCCGCACATGGGCACAGAGGTACTTGACAGGGGAGATCTGTGGCAGGAGGACCCCTGGTCGGGGCTGCAGAGGGAAAGGCAAGGGAGCAGGTGGGCAGGGGCCAGGCCTTGAGGCAGGCAGGAGAGCTGCGCCTGCCAGATCCCGCAGCCCAGCCCCACGCCTCCTCCAGCTCCTGACCAGCCGGGCACTGGCCTGTCCTCTGCCTGGCCTGGACCAGACAGGTGGGACCCCAGAACAAGGTCACTCCTCCGGACAGTGATCTGTCTGGGAACTGGGATAGAAGCAGGACCATGTGACAGCTCAGACACTGTTCTCCTCCAACACTCTGCAGTTTTCAGGGTTCTGGTACATTCTTGCCGTGGCCACAGATGCCCGGGGATTCTTGCCGGCCATGGGCAAGAGGAAGCTGGGGGCGGCCATGGTGAAGGTGCATAAGATAGGCCAGCTGCGGGTGGTCATTGCCTTCAGCCGGTGAGTGGCCCCTGCCAGGCTGGCCGGGCAGGGAGGAGTACAGGGAGGAGGATGTGCAGGCAGGAGGCGGATCCCCAGGTCGGTCTGGAAGCTCCACAGGTTCTGTCCCCACCTCTTCCATCCCTGAAACCCAAGGGCTGGCCAGGGAAGACCTTGCAGCGGCCCAGGAGGCATCGGCTGGGATGGGCAGGGGGTAGGTCCTGGGAGCACCTCCTCCCCGCTGCAGAGGGGGCTGGTCTAAACTGGAAAATTCCATAACAGGGCCCCCAAGTCTAAACTGGCAACCTCATCCTATCTCCAGGTGCCACGGGGAAAAAAGGCCTGCAGAGTCAGGTCAAAGAGAGCGTGCGGGGGATGCTTGGTGGCTGGCCGGTGGGAAGGCGCTTCCCCGGTAGGAGCTCACTGTTCCCCCTGACCCCCAGGTCTCAGGGCTGCCAGTCCCAGGAGATGATCCTGAGAAAAGACAAGAAGAAAGCCGTGTTCAGGAACCCCTGTACGTAGGCTGCCAGGGACTGTGGGAACTGGAAGAGGCCCCCGCCCCAGCCCTCTGCCAAGAACGCGTGGTGGGCAGGGTGGGCACCGGGGGCATCAGGCAGGCTTTGGTCCAGAGCCAACTGCAGTCCTCAGGGCCCCCTCACTGGCCAGGGAGCTGAGGTTGAAGGTGAGACCCACACCGGGCTGGCCGAGGCCCCAAGCCAGGCGTGGGCTGCTGGCCGCTCGGGCAGGGGTCCAGCACCAGCGGGCCTCGTGCGCTCCTTGCAGTGAAAGGGGTGAAGGCCTTCCACGTGCTCGCCACTGACTACAGCTATGGCCTGGTGTACCTGCGCCTGGGGCGCGCAAGCCGCAGCTACAAGAACCTGCTGCTCCTGGGTGAGCGGCCTGCCTTGGGCAGCAGAGCAGGGGGCAGGGCGGAGGGCGGAGCGCCAGGCACAGAGGAAGGGAGGTTGGCAGGTGTGTGTGGCTGGCAGGGAGGGAGGATGGGGTCAGACCACAGCACGCAGGCCCAGAGGTGGCCCTGGACGCACACGGAGTGGGGAATCCTTACAGGGAGGTGGGGGCTGGGAGGATGATGTCGGGGATTGGGGGGCAGACTCAGGTTGGGAGCGCTGGGTGAAAGGAGGCAGGATGAGCGTGGAGGTGCCTGGGATAGGAGGGGCGCCAGATGGGGGTTTGCACTGGATGGTGTGGAGGTGACTGGGTGGGGGTGAGGGGCCTGAGCATCCCTGTTGGAGAGGGCAGGGGCCCGGGTCTCAGTCTTTGCACTCAGGTGGGCTTCTCAGGAATGCAGAAGGCGGGGCACAGACACCGGCTGTTGTGGGTTCTTCAGACACAGGGGCTCCCCGGCACTGCCCCTGCGTGGTGACCTCGTGGTCTTGGCGAGGGGGCAGGGCAGAGGGACTGTGGCTGTGGTGTGGGAGTCGGGCCAGGGTGCCTCTCCAAGGGCAGAACTGACTCAGTGCAGGACCCTGGGCCGCCTGTAGGAAGACTGACCGAGCCCAGCTTCCCGAATCTGAGAGAATTCCTCGATGCCTGTAACATTCTACAGCTTGCCAAGGAGGCCACCATTCTCCCCAAAGACGGTACCACCCGCCCTCGGCCCGCGCTCCTGGCCCCTGCCCCCTGCCCCCTGCCCCCTTGACAGCTGGTTTTGTGGGGGCGGAGAGATGAAACGGTCCCAGGGCCAAAGCCAGCTGAAGGTGCCTCCTGCAGCGGGCCAGAGGTGGCCCGGGGCACACAGGCTTTCTGATCCAGCAACAGGGCGGGGCCGCACAGCTGTGTCCTCTGGGGTGCGGGGTGCACACGGGGTGCACACACGGGGAGCCCGGGAGAGGCCCGGGCAGGTCCACGTAAACGTGGCTCCCTCTTGTGCCTTCCCTCTGCAGTTTCCTGTGCGCACACCCTCCTGCCCTAGCGCCGCCTCCTTCTGCCCTCTGCCCTGGATTGTGGTCCTTCCAGCCCCCAAGCCCTGCTCCAGGTGACGTCCATTCAGGCTCTGGGCTCTGACTGGGCCCGTAGCGTGTGCCCAGGCACGCCGTCCCTCCCTCCTGTGAAATAGACCACGGGCTGGCTCAGCACGAGCTTCCATGAGCCGCGCTCTGCTTTTTGACATCCGCCTCTCAGGATGCAGCTAGCAAACCTGCCGAACGCTCCTCAGCACCCACTGTGCGCTGGGCCAGGCATCCTGCCAGCTACCGCCATGGGAGCAGGGGGGCAGCATGGCGGGCCGGGGCAGGTCCAGCGTGAGGCCTTGCCAGGAGCGGCAGCCTTCAGTCATACCTGCAATCAGGGGCCCCAAGGAAGGCGTGGCTGCTTCCTCCTGCAGGGAGGGTCCCCGGAGAGGTAATGCTGAGCCTGACCAGGGGATGGGGGGGTGGCTGCCGGAGGGAGAGCTGGGAGGGGGGAGGCAGAGCCAGCGTTGGTGGGCCAGGTCCTCCCTGCAGGTTCTCCAAGTGCCTGGGTCTGGTCCAGAGGGGCCGGGAGGATGGCCAGTGGCCTTTGTGTGGGACCTGCGGGGTGCAGCGTGACAGGAAGGGGGGCGATCAGATCTGCGGTCTGGAAGTGTCCGTTGTGTAGAGAAGGATCTGGAAGAGGCCGGGAGCTGGTGTCTGGGGTGGGGGGCAGGCAGGGAGTGGGGCTGGAGAGAAGGGGAGGGAGGGGACCTTTGGAAGAAGCAGGCGAGAGGCGGGCGGGCAGGGTGGTGGGCTAACCGTGACTCTTTAGTTAGGCTCCATCTTCCTGCTTGACGGGGTCCCCTTAGAAACTGCCTGCCATCTCCCCCTGGCCTGCCACAGTGCCATCCTGACAGCTCTGCACCCTGAGCGAGTTCTCTGGCTCGCTCCAGTCTCGGCTGACCATCTGTAGCCGCCTCGGCACGCCTGCCCGCTCTCTGCTTTGCTGGCGGTACCACCTCCTGCACCACGGCCACCTGGCCTCGCCCATCTTTCCGTGACCCACTCAGAGCACTCTGTGATATGAGTGGCCTGTTGCTACCAAGTGTGATGTATGACTCGAGCGCTGTTAAGATGGGAATAAAGTAGGCCTGGTGGCGCGCCTTTAACTCCAGGATGTGGGAGGCTGAGAACGGAGGATCACAGGTTTGAGGCCAGTGCATGCTAACTAACTTAGCAAGATCCTATTTCAAAGTCGGAAATAAAATATGACTACTTCCATCAACCAGCAAGTTTGATTATTTTATTCTTTTTTTGTGTGTGCTAAGGATTGAACCCAGGGGCATTCTACTTCCTTCCGAGTTATATCAGTCCTTTCAAACGTTTTTTGTGGTACTGGGGTGGAACCCAGGGGCTTTTCTACCTCCAGGCTATGCTCCCAGACCTATCTTGTACTTTATTTGGAGGCAGGGTCTCACTAAGATGCTGAGAGCCTCACTCAGTAGCCGAGGCTGGTTTCGAACCTGTGCGATCCTCCTGTCTCAGCCTCCAAGCACTGGGATTACAAGTGTGCGCCACCACACCTGGCTTAAAACATATTTTATTTTGAAACAGGGGTCTTGCTAAGTTGCTGAGGCTGGACTCAACCCTGCCACCCCCTGCCTTAGCCTCCCCAGTACTGGGGTTATAGGCATACACCACACTCGCCTATCCGGGAAGTTTTTTTTTTTTTTTTTTTTTTTTTTGGTAGGGAGGATGTTACCCAGGGGCAACCTATTTCTCCAAACTACAACCCCAACCCTATATTTTAAAGTCTCACTAAGTTATAGAGGGACTCACTGAGTAGCTGAGGCTGGCTGTGAACTGTGATCCTCCTATCTCAGCTTCCCAAGTACTGGGATTGCAAGTGTGCACCACCATGCCCGGCTTATCCAGGAAGTTTTAAAAGTGGTTCTGAGCCAGGCGTGGTGGCGCACGCTTGCAATCCCAGCATTTGGGAGGCTGAGACAGGAGGATCCGGGTTCTGGGACAGCCTCAGCTACTTAGTGAGGCTTTTTGCAATTCAGTGAGACCCTGTTTCAAAATAAAGAATAAAAAATAGGGCTGGGGGTATAGCTCAGAGGTAGAATGCCCCTCGGTTCCATCCCCAGTACTGCAAAAAATAAAAATAAAAATAAATAAAAGTGGTTCTGTAGCCAACTACCCCACACCCAGGCCAAGGAACCATTAATCTGCTTTTCTGCTATTACAGACCAATTTCAATTTTCTAGAGCCTTCTATGCATAGAATCATACCACTCTCACTCTGGGGGGAGTCGGCTTCCTTCGTTCAGCATGGAGATTTCAGGATGCACCTGTGTGGCCGGGCACCTTGACAGCGCACTCCGGCGGGGGCCGACCCGCGTTCTGTCTGGCGGGACGCAGACAGAAGTGGACCACTGCTGATTGCCACTTTGTGGTGTGTGTGTGCACTTCCTTACTAGTTCTGCGTCTTGTTTCAAGACACAGATTCCTTGGAAGTGGTTTGATCCCTTCAAATCATTAAAGCCTCGTTGGAGCTGGGTGTGGTTGCACATGCCCGAAATCCCAGTACCTGGGAGGCCGAGACAAGAGGACGGCAGATTCGGGCCAGCCTCAGCAACTTGGTGAGACTGTATCTCCAAATAAAAAATAAAAAGGGCTGGGGGTGTAGCTCAGAAGTAGTGTCCTCCTGGGTTCCATCCCCAGCACCACACATACACACACAAAAAGAACCCAGGAGAGCCGGGCGTGGTGGCGCACGCTTGTCATCCCAGCATTCGGGAGGCTGAGATGGAGGATCACGGTTCACAGACCGTCTCGGCTACTTAGTGAGGCCCTCTGCAACTCAGTGAGATCTGGTTTCAAAGTAAAGAATAAAAAAAATAGGAGAGGGGGTGTAGCTTGGAGGTCGAATGCCCCTGGGTTCTATCCCCAGACCCGCAAAAAAAAAAAAAAAAAAAAGAATCCGAAATCCAGGAGAGCCGCAGGTGGCCCACAGGTGCCCAGCGACGACCTTACGTGCTGTGGGCCAGGCGTTTCTCCAGGTTCTGTGTCGAAGCCCTTTCCTGTAGTGATGGCGTCAGGAGATCAGGGTTAGGTGAGGTCATGAAGGTCGGTCCTGAAGGGATCGCTGGCCATCTGAGAAGATACCTGTGCTCTCTGCCTCCTCTGAAGACACACCCAGGAGAGCGCCCTCACCACAGGAGGCCTAGCAGGTCCTCTGGCCTCCCCCTCCCCCTCCACGACGGGAAGAAACCAGCACCACAGTGTGAGTCGCTGTCCAGGGTGCTTGGGTATGGTAGCCCAGGCCCACTAACACAGACACAGGCCAGCCAGCTGTGGGCGGACTCCCAGCCTGGCCTGCGGGCCTGGCCTGCCAAGCACAGGACGCCCTTGGATCACCTGTTCCCACCCGGCCGTGCTGGGGACGTAGGAGGATGAAAGCCCTTCCTGCCCAGCAGCAGAGGACCTCAGGCAGGACGTGGGCTCCTCATGCACAAACGGGGGCACCATGTTCCGAAGGAGGTGGCGGTCATGGTCCTGGCTGGGTGCTGGGGACAAGCTCTTCCTCTGAGCTCAGTCTGTGTCTGGAGGTTCAAGATCTCCCGCTTTGTAATCAACATCGCCCACCTGGGCGTCCGCCCTTCCGAGTAGGAACAAGGCAGGAGCCGCCCCAGTCTCCTGGCTTCCTGCTTCCCCCGGGGCCAGATTTCCCGGATCTCTTCTGTGGCCGAGAAACCTGGCAGCCACAGCAATGGCTCTTCCCACAGAGCAGGAGCAGGATCTGCGGCCTCATTCTTCAAAAGCAGCTCCGGCCAGGCGTGGTGGCGCACGCCTATAATCCCAGCACTTGGGAGGCTGAGACAGGAGGATCGCAGGTTTGAAGTCAGATTCAGCACCTTAGTGAGGCTGTCAGCAACTTAGCAAGACCCTGTTTCCAAATTAAAAAAAAAAAAATAGGGCTGAGGATATAGCCTGGAGATAGAAGGCTCATGGGTTCCGCCCCCAGTACCACACACACACAAAGTGCTGGGCATAGAACACCCCCAGGTGTATACACACACACACTCTTCTCAAACTCTTCAAAGCAGGGTGTGAACATCTCCCACTCGTTCTGTGAGCAGCCCTGGGAGAATCTGCTCGGGGGCAGGCTCTGGAGCGGCATGTTCCTAAGACTCAGGGAGTTCTGTACCTCGGCCGTGTCTGGTTTGGAGTGGGTCTTAATCTAGCTTTGTGCTGGGCCCTACGCAACATGGAGCTGCCGGAGGAGCCCGTGGCTAGGCGGCGGTGGCGGCGGTGACTAGCCCACCTCTACTCTGGGGGCGGCCGCTGGGCGGGCTCTGCCCTTGAGCTGACTTCGGCCTGGCTCTGGGTCTGGAACGGGCACAGGACTTGGTGATGGCGCGGCCCCAGTTTGGAGTTGGCGCTGGAGCCTGCTCTGGATGGGTCCCACTTTGTGGATGGCGCTACGGCTGTCGCTCTGTTTCTAGCCCTGGCGATGGCAAGGCTGCCTGCTGTGGTTCAGGACTCGGTGCAGGAACCAACTCTGGTGTGAAAACCAGCTCAGCTGCCATTGCATGAGCCAGGGATGAGGTAGGCGCTGTGTGCGTGTGCGTGCGTGCGTGTGTTACCGGGGACTGAACTCGGGGACATTCTACCTCCAACCTACACTCCCAGCCCTGTTTTATTTTTATTTGGAAACAGGGTCTTGGTAGGTTGATGAACATTTCACTGCTTGCTGAGGCTGGCCTCAAAACTTGCCATCTTCCTGCCTCAGCCTCCCAAGAACAGGGACTCCAGATGTGTACCCCACGCCCCGCAGGCACTTCCTCTAGGCATGTTGTTGGTGCTGGCTCTGGGCCTGGCACTGGCTCAGACTTTAGGACTGACATTCTAGCGGTCTCTAGTTTAGAGCTGGTGCTAGAGCTGTCCCGGGGCCGGCGCAGGAGTTGGTGACAGAGGCAGCGTGATGTTTTTTGTCTTGGAGAGGCACATGGGCAGGCACGTGGCAGCCGCCACCAGCTGCAGCCTTGCTGGCCTTTGCCTGCAGCCAGAGAGAACAGGCTGAGTGAGAACTTGATCTTGGAGTCCTCTCTCCGCCTGGTGGTAGAGAGGATCATGCTGATGGTGCTGCGAGTGGCCAGTTTGGCTGGGGAGGCGGAGGGGGCCTCCCTCCTGGCCTCTACTGCTCCCTGGTCCAGAGCCAAGATCCCAGGCACAATCCTGGCTCCACCACTGCGAACCATGTGACCGGGTCAAGTTTCCTAATCCGAGGCCTCAGTCGCCCTCTGGGTAGTGGACATGGACACAGCCACACACACATTGCTGTGGCTCATTAAGGATTTGGGGGGACAGCTCAGCAGGCCTGGCCATAAGGGCAGAGGGCTCACCCTGCTGCACCCAAGCCCACCATCACCGGAATCTGCCCAGAGGCCGCACCTTAGGGACCTGATGTGAACTAGATCAGTGGGAGACCAAGGACATGCCCTAACGCGAGGCACATCTGGTGAGCTCATCAGAGATGGTGCCATCTCTTGCCTGGAGAAGTGGCGCCTGAAGGCCACAGGATGCCCTGGGCTACCTGGAAGCCATGGCGGCTGCCCAGGTGGCTTTAAAGCATCAGGGATCCTTGAACTGATGGCGGGTCCTTCCTGACCCATCATTGAAACCTCTCAGTTAAAGAGGGCGCAAGTGTCGCCAGAGGCGGCCCCTGGGTTGTGCTCCTGGTCCAGAGGGGGCAGAAGCAGAGTTCTCCGGAGGGACGTCTCGCCACGGTCGGCCTCCTCCCCCAGCCAGGCCCTCCAGCTGCAGCAAAAAGAGCCGGAAGACCCGCGGGGCTGGCTGGACACAGGGAGCCGAGGCTCCGGTCAGATGTCAGCAGCCCGCCTCTGTCGGCGCAGGCGCAGCAGCGAAGGCCGGCGCGGCCCGCTAGGGGGCGCTGCGGCGGCGGCGGGCATTGTCCCTCGCGGGCCGCCGTACGCGCCCTTATAAAGGCCGCCGCGCAGAGTTGCGCGTCCTCTCTGCGGCTATGGCGGTGGCGTGGTGGTCCTGTGTGCGGGCTTGCGGGGCTTCCCGGCTGCGGGTTCCCGGGAGCTCGGGGAGCCGGTGAGGGTCCGCCTGCGGGAGGAAGGGTCCTGGGGGCGATCGCAGGGAAGTTTGAATTTGCTCCTCGCCGGAGTCGGTGGTTTCAGTCTGCAGTGATAGCGAGCAGGGACATAACACCAGTATGTGCTCGAGGCCTGCGGCGAGGGCGCTGACCCTCGTGGAGGGCGTAGGGGCTCGGGCTTCTAGGCGGGAGAGAGGGCCGGCTGTGCGCATTGCTGGAGAGTGCATGGTGCCCGGGGAGACTCCAGGTCAGGCGTCACTGCCCCCAGCCTCTTCTGGGTAGAAAGGGCCATACCAAAAGAAGAGCGTCTATCTGCCTTTGCTTTTTAGCTCATGGAGTAGGCGTAAGTCTTTTTGATCTTTGCAAAGGACGGTTCTTGAGCGGAGTTTTTTAAAAAGCTAGAGGGAAGTTTTGCGCTCCCCCTGGTTCTGGCCTCTGGGCGTCCGCATAGTCCAGATTAAGCACAGAAAGCGGAGGCCTTCCTATGGATGGGGTCACTCCTGCTACCCACATGGCCGGGAGCTTTTCTTTCTGGAGACCAGATGCACAAATAGCCCTCGTGCGGCGCCTGCTTTGCCTTGGCCAAGATTTACACTGTGTGTCCTTTTTTAATCAAGGGAGTTCGCCCACTGGACACATGGATGGCGAGAAGATGCTGGAGCCTGGGGTAAGTTGGCAGGCGAGTGTCCTGCCTGCGCTGAAGGAGCAGTGCCCCTAGAGGCGTTGCAGGTGCGGCTGCCGTGCCGCATTTGCGTCAGTAGGTGGCAGAGAGAAGAGAGGCTATGTCTACGCTCAGTGTTCTGACCATGAGCATCTGAATGATTAGTAGCCTGACACCTGGAGTCTGGTATTTGAGGCCGGCACTCTGGTTGGGGTCATGTGATCACCCTGCGCTTGGTGGCAGGAGGAAGGCTGGGCCCGCTGTGCAGGGAGGAGGGCAGGTTGCAGGCATCGCGGTGGCAGGGGCCACGTGGGTGAGTAAAGTATCCCACCTCTGGTGTCTGACTTGTTGGAGACTATAAAATGCAATGACTTTGAGGTCCGAGGAAATACAAGCCAGCTACCGCAGAACTCTGGGGTTTCCAGGGGCGACAGGTGATCCCATGGGGCCGCTCAGGTGCTTGGGATTGTTAGACGGCGCTCCTGCCACTTCCTCAATGGGCTTTTTGGGTTGTGTGCCAAGAAACTCCTCGTGGGAAGGGATAAAAACTGACAGTCCGGAGAATTAAATGCCGTGCTTGGGGGCCTGTCCTTACTGTCTGCCCTCAGGGCGTGGAGGACTGCGGAGGGGCTTGTTAGTTACCAGGTTGCTGGCAGCCAGCTTTTAGGGTGTAGTGGTCCCCTCTGCGGTTTCTCCTTCCACCGTCAGTTGTGGTCGGCCACGGTTTAACAGTAACGAGGGAAGTCCCCAGGGATGCTCGGTTCATGAGTTAAATTGCGTGCTGCTGTGAGGAGCGAGATGAAGTCGCGGGCTCCACCCTGGTGTGAATCATCCTTTGTCCAGCCTGTTGTGTTCAAGGGACTCCGAAGTAGAAGGGTAACACTGGAAATTCAGGTTTGCAGAAGAGAAGCCACAGACATTAGTCACGGGCAAGTGTGTGGAAAGGAGCACACACAGGGCTTGGCTGTCCCTGTGGATAACGCAGGCCTGTCATGCTCTTGTTTTCTCTTCACACAGGGAGGAAGGTGACTTGACCCGCGACTGGCGCCTGGTATGATTGCTAAGTGGTGGGCCGGCAGCCACAGCCCTCCCCCTTGAGGTAAGGGGGTGGAGGCGTGTGGGAGGGCTGCCCCGCAGGTGCTGGCCCCACCAGCATCACAGGTGGGGCCGCACCTGCAGCAGGGGCAGAGAGCAAGTGGCTATTTCTACGCTCAGTGTTCAGAAGCCAGTGAGCACTAAGAATGGTTTGTAGCCTGACATCTCCCAGAGCCGCGATGGGGCGGCACTGGGTTTTGCTGTAAAGAATTGCATGATCCTGGGCACCAGCAGTACTAAGAACCTTGCGATGGGATCCTGTTGGAAGAGGCTGGCTTTAAATGCAGCCTTTGGGGCTCAGGCCAGGGTCTCTGCTGGCCTTCCAGCGACTACAGGAAAACTCCAGAAAAGGCAAGAAGTGCCCTGGTCTGTTCACCGCCCTTTCCTTTTTTAGGTCCAGAGGCCAAGAAGGATGTGGCCGTGTGTTGTCACCAGGTGCAGGGCGCTCCGAGGTGCCATCCACCTGGCTCCATCTTGACTGCGCAGGTTCTGCGGCGGCCGCACCACCCTGCATTGGCAGCGGCCTCATTCCCCAGCTGCTGCTGTGTGGATCGTGTTGCTCAGGGAGGAAATGACAGGATGGGTTTTAGGTACTAGCTCAAAAAATATTGGGACCTTATAGGGTCAAAAAATTTTTAGCTAGGCATGGTGGTGCATACCTGTAATCCTGGTGTTTGGGACGATGATAATAGGAGGATCACGGGTTCAAAGCCAACCTGGCGACTGGGTAAGGATTCAGCCCAAGTCAAGAAATGGTTGGTCTAGAGGTGTGCCTCAGAGGTGAGTGCCCTTGGGTTCATTCCCAACACCATACATTTTTCTTACAAGGCTTTTCCTCAAGAGAGTCTTCCTGGGCAAAACAGGAAGGGGTCTGAGGTGCAGGAGGAAGCAGGTGTGTCCCTGCTGTTGGGGCCCTGTGGGGAGAAGGTTCTAATCAACATGGCATCAATTTGTATATTACTACCTCTTAAGTTAGTAGAGCTTTTAACTAGAGGATGGGGACCAGTAGCAGAGTGGGAGGGCCTGGGGGGGCATTCAGATGTTATGTATGAAAGTCACCGGTCCCTTGGGGGAGCTGGGCGTAAGGGAGGCAAGTTGGACGATGTGTGTTTATGTGTTGCTTTGGCGCTCTCTGTATAACTAACATGCCAATAAAAACATAAAACAAGTACTGATCTCATCCAGAAATGCCTTCAGAAAGGAACATCTGCAGGATTGTCGGTGGGGAATGTCTGAGAGCTGTGACCTGGCCAATTTGGGCCATAAACTTGTCTGCCAAAAATCTTTACCAGGGATGCTGATGTCCCCCTGGGTCACCAGCTACGTGTTCAGCTGAAGGCTGGGGCCAAAAGGGATCCACGGTTGAAAGACAGTAATGAGATGCTCTCAGCCTAGTGAGAAGCTTCAAGGTAGAAGGGTTGACCTGTATGCTGGTGTGGGAGCAGTGGGTCATGTGTAGCACTGGTAGGAGCTGGCTCTACACAAGCCCAGGCATCGCATAAAAGCCGTTTATTTACATTAAGTGACAGGCCCTGGTGGGTGTGTCCTCAGGCCCTTCCTGGTGGCTCCAGGCCTCCCTGGTGCTGACCTTTCCTGGTCAGCTGGGCCAGCTGTCTGGACAGTTCGGGCCTGGGAATGGTGTTGCAGTGGAGTGACACTTCCCCCCTGGACATCCAGAGCAGGAGCCTTGCCAGCCCCAGTGCTGGGGAGGGGCCGCAGCCACAGCATCAGGAGTACTTGGTGTTGGAGATCTCCTTCCACAGCAGGGTCTTGAGGTGGCTGAGCACCAGCGAGTGGTGGGCCTCCACCTGGCTGGCCAGCCCGCTCAGCGTGGTGCAGGTGCGCAGCTGCCTGCCCAGCTCCGCGCGGAGGCTGGCGGGTGCGCCAGGCAGCAGGTAGTCTTGGAGCAGCTCACACACCTTGGCCAGGTTGGGCTGGATGAGGTCGCCCTTGCACTGGCGCACGAGGCGGTCACAGGGCGCCCTGCAGTCACGCCCGTAGGTGCAGTCTGCACTCTGCTCGCAGCGGCGGCCCTGCAGGAAGCGGCGCACGGTGGCCTCGGGCGCCACCTGCTGCAGGTCGGCCATCTTGAAGTCGTAGGTGGCCGTGTAGCCCACGTTGGCCAGCGTGGTCTCGCACATGTAGAAGGTCCCGTAGGAGCCGTGGAAGAGTTCCTCCACAAACTCCAGCAGGCCAATGGCGATCTTGGCGCGCCAGGGCCACGCGGGCCCCAACCACTGCTGGAGCACCGCACCCAGCGCGGGCGGCAGCAGGGGCCGCAGGACGGCGCTGTGCCAGGGGCCTCGGGGGGTGCCCTCCGTGAGGTAGAGGTCCCCGCAGTAGCCCAGCAGCCGCGAGGCGTGCTCCTTCTCCTGCAGGGACAGCAGCAGCAGGAACTCGTTGCGCTGCAGCAGGGCCCACACGGACTTGGCCTCAGCCAGGGATACCTTGCTGTCCTTGTTGAAGTCGGCCATGAGGAGGACCTGGCCAACCAGGGCAGGCAGGGAGGGGAGGTCTCCCAGGTTCGCCTGGCATTTGGGACCAAGAGGAAGACCAGTTCACTTGGAGCGGTGGGTGGGGGGGTAGGCCTCGCACGCCTCTGTGGGCAGAATGTGGGCTCTGACCCAATCCTCTGGGCGGCCTGGGCAGGTGCCTCAGAGCTGCTGGGGATGAGATACTTCCTCTCTCTGCGACTTCCCGCCGTCCCCTCTGGCTGCACTGGACACGCGCAGTCCCCCAACCCTTCCCTTAGCTGGGGGGCGGGGGGAGAGGTCTGCCAGGGGTCCTGTTAGACCATGGTGCGGCTGCCACCAGCCCGGAGAGCCCACTGACCTTGAGGAAGTTGAGCGTCATTTCCCGGAACTCTTTGATGGAGGTGCCCCGGGTGGGCTTGTCAAACAGCACCAGCTCCCGGCGGGGGGGCGCATCTGCCCGGGCCTTGGAGTTCAGGGCCTCCTTGATGCCACACTTGATGGTCACCTCCTTGTCCTGCCAGAGCCCGCTGTACACCTGGAGGGGGCCACAGGGATCCTCCAGGCAGATGCCCTCCCGCTGGTGGCCGGGCAGCCCAGGCCCCCGGCCCTGCTGCGGCGTACCTGCTGGCCAGGGGTCGAGGACAGGCAGGTCCTCCACTCCACTCTGCGCAGCTCACAGAGGTCCTGGCAGACCGAGCCTGAGATGATGCCCTTGCGGTACTGGTCACACTGCGGGGACAGGCGCCAGGGTGTGGCCGGGGTGCGGGCCACCCTCACTGACTCCCCACCAGCCACTCACTCCAGGGACCCATGGAAGGGAGGGGACCACTGAGCAAAGCCAAGTGGCCGCCCATGTGGGCCTGAAGCCCCATCACACTTGCCTGCTGCCCCAGGCAGGGCCCGCCGTGCCCCTGGTTCTCGGAGAATCTCTTAACATTGCTAGAGGCAGCCACCGGACAGCCTCCCGCCCCTAGCAGTCACGGCCACACGGTGGGCCCGGCGTCCCTGGCCGGCAGGGACTGAGACGCACCAGACACAGAGTTGCCAGTGGCTCCCAGAGGCCGTGCCCTGGTCTTGGCGCACGTGCAGGCTGCCGTGGGATGGGCGTGCCGCTTGTGTGCTGAGAGCAGCAACCCCGCTGGCCCATCACCCTGCTGGCTCCTGTGAGGGCGCGCAGCAAGGCCAGCGCTGGGGGCTCCACACCCAGGGGCCCATGTCCGAGGCGCCGGCCGGAGGACATCTCTCCCGCGGCTTCCTCTGAACAGACCCCTCTTGGCTCGCCCCCCGGCACTCCTGAGCAGGTGTCCACTTCCTGGGGCCTGGATCTGTCCATCTCAGGGACCTACTGTGGGCTGCGGTGCGCCAGGGGCCAGGAATGAGGGAGACCCAGCCCTCACGGCTCCAGTTGCTGTGTGCCATCAGTGGCTCAGAAAACATGCCCCATAGTTACTCTCGCCCCAGCCTTCCTGCTGGGCCCAGACGGCCCGCACCTGGTACCCAGGGACCCAGGGCGGGCCTCTGGTGTAACTGAATCCACCCACCCGGACCCAGATCCCAGGGCAGGGTGCCGGCTGTGTGCTGTGTGGGGTGAATTCCTGGACACGTATCGTGGGTTGCCAGGGAGCCGGACCTAGAGGAAAAGGGGGAAGGGAGTGCCCCTGCGCATCGAAGGGCAGGATGAGCCAACCCAAGGCCACCGACTGGGTCACGTGAGCCACCAAGGAAGCATCTGTCCTTGGCACCACGAGATCATGGCTCCTCAACCAGACAGAAAAGGAAATGGGACGCAGGCAGCCAGCGCCCATCCCGCCCCATAGGAGGGCCCGCAGGGTCTGGCCCCAAACCAACGCCAGCCAGCGCTGCTCCGTAGCTGGAGACCCCAACCCGAGGCTGCGCTCCAGGAGGCCATGCTGTTTGCCACCCGGGCTGGGGGCAGGACTGTAGGGTTCCGAGTGGACCCTGCCCCGCTGTCCGAGTGCCCTGGGAGGGGCTTGCACTGAGGCCGCGGTGGGAGGGCAGTGTAGCCTTCCTCATGACTCCGGTGCCGTCCTGTCCCCCAGAAAGACCCCTCACCTCCCAGCCTTAGCCTCCCCATCTGCTGGACAGGCGGAGCGGGGACACAGAGAGCCCGGCACTGACCAGGCGGCAGTGGACCGGACAAAGGAGGTAGGGTGTCACCCCCGGGCCCTGGACAGACGGCAGGAGGCCGAGCTCTGACTCCTCACCAGGCACCCCAGGAGAGAAGCAGAGAAGCAGGGTGCAACTCAGTGCGCACAGACATGAGCGCACACTCAGAGAGACGGAGCATGTGCTCCCACACGCGTGCACGTCCTCACCCAACAGCGGGACTTCAGTGCTGTCTCCCTGGGGAGGGCTCAGGGAAGGCCCTGGCCTGTGGCCCGCTTCTGTGGGCCCTGGCTGGAGAAGCCTCTCCAGGCCGGGACAGGGAGGACAGCAGTCCAATCCAGCCCCCCTGCTCAGAGTCCTCCTTTCCCAGCGCCTCTGGAGCCCACCCAGCCCAGCCCCACCTCACCCTCAGCCACAGCAGCCTCCCAAGACCCTCCACCCAGCAGGGGCAGCTTCGCAGGTCCTGCCTGCATCCGCAGCCTCCTGCCAAGCCCCCTGCCCCGGCCATGCGGTGCCACCCAGGTCTCTGGCCAGGGACACTTACGATCACCACCTGGCAGACGTGGCCGCGGCAGAGCTCCGAGTAGGACGAGTAGTGCACGTACACCATCCAGCTGCCCGCCAGGACGCCCAGCCAGACCAGCAAGGCGAGCTTGACCCTGAGCCCCGGCGGCCGGCCCTGCAGTGAAGGCGCCATATGAGGCCTCCAGGTCCCTGGAGAGGGGGTCCTTTGGCATCTCCTAGACTCACCAAGCCAACCAGCACTTGCCCCTCCAGCTCCAAGACCCACCCCGGCCCGGGGCCCCCCAGGGTGTTCTCAGTAGTTCCCTCTTGGCTGTCCCCCACAGGGCACATGCCATGGGATCTGCAGCTGGGGCTTTCCCTTATGGGCAGAAAAAAATATGTTTCAAAGAGGGAGCCGGGCGTGATGGCACACACTTGTAATCCCAGCATTCGGGAGGCTGAGACAGGAGGATCCCGGTTCATGGACAGCCTCAGCTACTTAGTGGAGCCCTTTGCAACTCAGAGAGACCCTGTTTCAAAAATAAAGAATAGCCGGGTGTGGTGGCGCACGTTTGTAATCCCCGTGCTTGGGAGGTGGAGACAGGAGGATCGCACTGGTTCGGAGCCAGCCTCGCTGGCTTAAGAGACCCTGTTTCCAAATAAAAATATAAAAATAGGTCTGGAAGTGTAGCCCAGACATAGAAGGGCTTCCAGGAACCCCAGTGCCACCAAAAATAAATAAATAAAAATAAAGAATAGCCAGGTGTGGTGGCCCACGCTTGTAATCCCCACGCTTGGGAGGTGGAGACAGGAGGATCGCGCAGGTTCGAAGCCAGCCTCGGCTATTTAGTGAGGCCCTTTGCAATTCAGTGAGACCCTGTTTCAAAAATAAAGAATAGCCAGGCGTGGTGGTGCACACTTGTAATCTCAGAGCTTGGGAGGCTGAGACAGGAGGATCGCACAGGTTAGGTTCAAAGCCAGACTCAGCTACTGAGTGAGGCTCTCAGCAACTTAGTGAGACCGTTTCCAAATAAAGTATAAAATAGGTTTGGGAGTGTAGCTCGGGGGTAGAAAGCCCTGGGTTCTACCCCCAGTACCACACAAAAATAAATAAAATAAAGGATAAAATATAGGGCTGGTGGTGTAGCTCAGAGGTAGAATGTCCCTGGGTTCCACCCCAGTATCAAAAACGTAGGAGCTGCTGGCATAGTGATGCACGTTTGTAATCCCAGTACTTGGGAGGCTAAGACAGGATGATTGCAGGTTCAAAGCCAGCCTCAGCAATTTAGTGAGGCTTTCAGCAACCTGAAATAAAAAAGCCGGGCGTGGTAGCGCACACTTGTAATCCCAGCATATGGGAGGCTGAGACAGGAGGATCTGAATGCAGGGACAGCCTCAGCTGCTACTTAGTGAGGCCCTTGGCAACTCAGTGAGACCCTGTTTCAAAATAAAGAATAAGCCGGGCTTGGTGGCGCACACTTGTAATCCCTGCGCTTGGGAGACTGAAACAGGAGGATCACATAGGTTTGAAGCCAGCCTCAGCTACTGAGTGAGGCTCTCAGCAACTTAGTGAGACCTTGTTTCCAAATAAAATATAAAATAGTTCTGGGAGTATAGCCCCGAAGTAGAAAGCCCCTGGGTTCCACCCCCAGTACCACCAAAAAATAAAAATAAATAAATAAATAAAAATGAAAAAAAAAAGAAAGAATAAAAAATAGGGCTGGGAGTATAGCTCGGAGGTAGGATGCCCCCGGGTTCCCTCCCCAGTACTGCAAAAAAAAAAAAAAAATTGGGGGGCTGAAAGTGTAGCTTGGAGGTAGAAGGCCTCTGGGTTCAATCCCCAGCACCCAAAAAAAAAAAAAAAGTGGGTAAGGGGCCAGTTCCTTATATTTATATTGCTGAATAAAATACACTTTCTCAGCACCGGGGATGAATGCAGGGCGTTTCACCTCTGAACTCCCCCAGCACTCCCGTTTTTTTGAAACGGGATCTCACTATGTTGCTGCGGCTGGCCTCAAATCTGTGATCCTCTGTGTTATTTTTGTTTACTTTTATGGGTCATTATAATCATAATGTACCCCGATTCCTCCCTAGCTTCCACGTATCAGAGAAAACATATGCCTTGACTCTCTGTGACTGGCTACTCTCACTAACACAGTGTTCTCCAGATCCACCCATTTTCCTGCAAATCACATAATTTTGTTCTTCTTTATTGCTGAGTAGGACTCTATCTGTGGATGTCCCACAGTGCTGCCATCATTTCCTCTGTTGATGGTGTTGATGGTTCATATTTGGCTACTGTAACTGCGCTATGAACATGGATGTGCTTACATTACTGTAACACTCAGACTTCAGACCCTTTGGAAAGATGCCCAGGCGTGGTATAGCTGGAGGTCCTCCTGCGTTAGCCTCCCAAGGACTGGGCTTGCAGGCGAATGCCGCCACCCCTGCTGGAACTGTGATTTGTGAAGGTCTCTGGTCATCCTGTCACCTTCTGCGCCTGCCTCTGTTTCCCCAGCTGGCAAACAGGATCCCAGAGCCCCTGGGTGGGGTGCTGGGGCACTGGCTCTCATCCAGGCTCTAAGCAGGCTTCTAAGGTTGACGGCCAGGGACAGGCGGATGCCATCCTCCTCCTCACCCCACCTGGCAAGTCACAGCCCTTGCAGAGGGCCTGGGTCGCAGGACAGCCAGCCCCATGCGGGGGCTCTGATACCAGAGCAGGAGCTGGGGGAAGAGGCACAGGCCTGCTAGTGGCACCAGGCACCCCGCCCACCAGCTGCTAGGGGGCAGCCACTAGGTGGGCCAGCGTCCCCTCCAGGAGCCCCCTCTCAGTCACAGGTGGGACGCTAAGCTCTTCCCCGGCCAGATCAGCTGGAGACGAGCCTCCTCCATGAGATGGAGCCCCTGCCCCTCACTGGGGACAGCCTGGCCCTGCAGTGGGGGCCATTCCCATGGTTCTTCCAGGAGGGGTGGGTGCCCCCTCTGCTTCCCTGGCATCCACACACTGAGGAGCTGCAGGGAGGACTCCAGGGCCGGCCAGGGTACAGAGCCTTTGGGCCAGCAAGAAGCAGAGGGGCCTGGCTCTGTGGGTGCTCCGCCCAAGGGGGCTGTGCCCCTCAGGCCCGCAAGACTCAGATGCTGTTTCTGTAAGGTGTATCCATAATAGAAAACAAGAAACCAGAGAGACAGGGGTGGCCCACACTGGGTCCGGTCCGGGGCTTCCCTGTTAGGCTGGGCAGGGAGATGTCTTGAGGGCTAGGGGCCAAGGGGCAGCAGGCCGGAGAGAGCCCTTGCTGGTACTGGACACAGGGTTGACCTGGGCTGAGCAAGTGACACAGAACTTGGGGCTGCCGGGGCCGCCACCCCTCCCTGCCCGAAGCCCAAGCCTTGCAGATGGCTCCCTTCCTGTGGCCACGACCGCCCGGCTAGTGCCCCAGGTCTCCTCACACAGGCCTACCCCCAGGGCGTCTTGAACCTGCCAGTCTTGCTCCCCAGCCCACCCAGGCTCCGGGGGCTCCATGAGGGCAGGGGTAAGCCAGCCCCAGGGACGAAGCCAGGGCTTTGCAGGGGCAGGGGCTCCAGCTCCTGATGGAACTGCTTGGAAGGCACAGAGGGTAGTGTGAGGGCCAGCAACAGCACAGCGACGCCCCTGCCCAGCAAGCATGGACCTGGTGCCCCTCACCACCGAACCGGAAGAGTGTTTCACAGGCAAGGGAACTGAGGCAGGGCATGCGCACTACTGGAAGGACGGGGGCTGGGGTTAGACTAGGGCTCTCACCCCGAACCAGGCCAACCAGAGCCAGTCTAAAGCCCTCTCTGACCACTCACTCCTGGACCAACCCAGGCTTCCCCAGAAGCTGCCCCGTCATCCCTCGGGGCTGGGGGGCCTGCACACCCCACCTCCTGGCATGGGGGGTGATCCTGGACCCCTCAGCTCCTCTGCTGGGGAAAACCAGGGCTGGGCAGACTAGGCAGGTGTCTGTCTCGCGGGGCAGAGGCAGGCCAGGCCTTGGGCCAAGGCTGGATGCTGAGGACCCTCCAGCCTAACCAAGGATGGCCTGCTTGGGCAGTCTGGGCTGGCCAGCTCTTTCCCCAGGTGCAGGGCCTTAGGTGGGGGCTGGCGTCAGAGAGGAGATTCCATGATTGGCGACCGATGAAGACCTGACCCAGATCTCCCCAAAGCGGGTGCGAGCGGGTCCCCAACAGCTGGGACGGCTGGCACCGGCTCCCCTGTGGACAGGAGGGCCTGGAGGCCCCGACTCGCCCAAGGTCACCAGGAGGTCAGGGCACGGCCCCTGACTCCGGCTGGCTGCTGGGAGGGCCAGGGGAGGGGTACGGTGTCCTTCCAGGGGCGTTCCTAGGCGCCCCACGTTTGCTACAGCAGAAAAACAAACCTTATTTTTTAAGTAGCGAAAAGCGGGCGGGACTTTGTGTGCGGCGGGCCGCGCGGTTTCTAGGCCCGGCTCGCCCTCGGCGCCCCTCCCCCGCCGCAGGCCGCAGCCCCTCTCGGCCCCAGGTCCACCCTCCGGGCCGTGGCCGCGGGCCGGGGTCTGCGCGGGGCGGGCCGCTTACCTGCAGCCCCTTGGAGAAGGGGCAGAGCATCAGGTGCGCCAGGCGCCGCAGCCGCCTCATGGTGGGCGCCGGCCGGGGCTGCGCGGGCCCCCGGGCTCGGCTCGGCCTCAGCCCCGGCCAGGCCCGGCCCGCAGAGGCCGCTGCGCGCTCGCCATGCGGCCGCGCGCCCCCGGCCCCGTTATAGACAGGGCGCGCGCCTTCCCGACGGCGAGCGGAGGGCGGGGCGCGGGCGGGAGCGCGCGGGGGCGGGAGCGCGCGTGGGAGGGCGGGGCGCGTGGGCAGGAGCGCGCCGTGGGGGGGCGCCGTGGGGGAGGGGCGGGAGCGCGCGTGGGAGGGCGGGGCGCGTGGGCAGGAGCGCGCCGTGGGGGGGCGCCGTGGGGGAGGGGCGGGAGCGCGCGTGGGAGGGCGGGGCGCGTGGGCGGGAGCGCGCCGTGGGGGGGCGCCGTGGGGGGGCGCCGTGGGGGCGGGGCGCCGTGGGGCGGAGCGTGGGCGCGCTGTGCGGGAGCGCCGTGGGGGCGGGGCGGGAGCGCGCGTGGGCAGGAGCGCGCTGTGGGGGAGGGGCGCCGCGGGGGAGGGGCGGGGCGCGGGGGCGGGAGCGCGCGTGGGGCGGCGCGTGGGACCGGGGAGGCGCGCGGAGGTCCCGGCGCGCGGCCAGGCGCAGGGCAGGCGGGGGGGGGGGGGGCGAGCAGGTGCAGCCCCAGGACCCTGGCGGCGCGGGTCCCCAGCCGGTCAAGGGTGTCTTCTCGGTGGTGAGGGGCGCCGGGCAGCGCGACGCCGGCAGGCCCCTGAGCCTCGGGCCCGCCCCTCGGTGCTGCTGCGTGGCCGGCCCGCACTCTGCCCTCGCAGGGTTTGGAGCCGGCCCGGTGGACCTCAGGACCGAGCCGCCCATGGCATGCCCGCGCCTCTGCGGCCGGGATGGTAGGGTGTGCGCCTGGAC
This sequence comes from Muscardinus avellanarius, assembly GCF_963383645.1. Classification (NCBI taxonomy): domain Eukaryota; kingdom Metazoa; phylum Chordata; class Mammalia; order Rodentia; family Gliridae; genus Muscardinus; species Muscardinus avellanarius. The sequence goes on from NC_137799.1 coordinate 1,284,417, forward strand.
AGCCCAGCTCGCACCCCACGCGCCCGCATCCTCCCGCATCCACGCTTGGTATTGTGTACACTTGAGCAAAGCCAGGCGCGGTGGATCACGCCTGTAATCCCAGTACCTGGGAGGCTGAGACTGGAGGATGGCGGATTCGCAGCCAGCCCCAGCAATGTAGTGAGGCTCTGCAATTTAGTGAGGTCCTGTTTCAAAATAAAAGAATACAGTAGGGCTGAGGGTGTGGCTCCGAGGTAGAATGCCCCTGGGTTCCATCCCTAGCACTACTACGACTACAACGACGACTACTACTATTACTAATAGGGCTAAGGGCTCCGAGGTAGAATGCCCCTGGGTTCCATCCCCAGTAACCCCCCCCCACACACACACAAATAAAGTAACAGCTAGGCATGGCAGCATATGCTTGTAATCCCAGTACTTGGGAGGCTGAGACAGGAGGCTCACAGGTTTGCAACTAGCCACAGTAATTTTTTTTTTTTTTGGTGGTACTGGGGTTCCTGGAAGCCCTTCTACCTCCGGGCTACACTCCCAGACCTATTTTAACATTTTTATTTGGAAACAGGGTCTCCTAAGCCAGCGCGGGCGGCTGGCTTCGAAACTGCGCGATCCTCCTGTCTCTGCCTCCCAAGTGCGGGGATTACAAGCGTGCGCCACAACGCCCGGCTAGCCGCAGTAATTTAGTGAGGCCCTTTGCAACTTAGTGAGACCCTGTTTCAAAATAAAAGAATAAAAAATAGGGCTGGGGGTGTAGCTTGGAGGTACTGCAAAAAAATTAAATAAATAAGAGAATAAAATAGGGCTGGAGATGTAGCTCAGAGCCAGAATGCCCCTGGGTTCAACACACACACACACACACACACACACACACACACACACACGGGTTGTGCGTGGTGGTGCACACTTGTAATCCCTGCACTTGGGAGGCTGAGACAGGAGGATCGCACAGGTTCGAAGCCAGCCTCAGCTACTTAGTGAGGCTCTCAGCAACTTAGACCCTGTTTCCAAAGAAAATATAAAATAGGTATGGGGGTGTAGCCTGGAGGTAGAAAAGTCCCTGGGTTCCACCCCCAGTACCACCAAAATAAATAAATAAATAAATAAACAAAGAATACAAAAATAGGAGCCGGGCATGGTAGCACACGCTTGTAATCCCAGCATTTGGGAGGCTGAGACTGGAGGATTGCGGTTCGCGGACAGCCTCAGCTACTTGGTGAGGCCTTTTGAAACTCCCTGGTCGGTTACTGAGCAGCCAAACATGCGGTAAGGCTGGCGATGCTGGATAAGTCAGCAGTGGCCGGATGTGGTGGCCCAGCCCTGTGATCCAAACTTGGGAGGCTGAGACAGGAGAGTCACAGGTTCACAGCCAGCCTCAGCTACTTGTGAGGTCCTCTGCAACTTAGACCCTGTTTCAAAATAAAGAATCAGCCTGGCGTGGTGGCGGCGGCGCATGATTGTAATCCCAGCATTTGGGAGGCTGAGACAGGAGGATCACAGGTTTGCAGCCAGCCTCAGCTACTTAGTGAGGCCCTCTGCAACTCACTGAGACCTTGTTTCAAAATAAAAGAACAGAAAATAGGGCTGAGGGTGTAGCTGGGAGGTAGAATGTGCTTGGGTTCCGTCCCCAGTACCACAAAATAATAAATAATGAATGAATGAATGAATGAATGAAATAGGGCTGGGGGCATAGCTCAGAGGCAGAATGTCCCGAGTTCGATCCTCAGTGCCACACACGAAAGACAGCAATGAACTATTAATGCAAACCGAGGGAGGGAAGGAGGGAGGAGAGATGAAAGAAGACGAGGGAGAAAAACTAATTCCCACAGGAAACTTGGGTGGAGGTCCAGGCCATCCCTCTGGCCCCTCTGGACGCCGGTCGAGTGCAGCGTGGGCCCACCCACGGCTGGCAGCTCTGAGCTGCGGGCGCAGCTCCCACCACGAAGCACAGAGGGCAGAGGCAGAGGAGAGACCTCCCGCGGCCGCCCAGCTGCGCCCAAGCCCGGGCGGCTCCGTGCAGCTCCGCCATCCAGCAGAGGCACCACGTGGGCGCCAGTGAGAGCCCGTGCCCCGCCGCAGTCCAGGACCCCTGCGCCACGGCCGGGCCCATGGACGGGCATGCCCTAGATGGCAGAGTGGAGAAGTGGGACGGGATTTGGAGGCATGGGAGGTGGAGCCCACAGCTCTCCCAGACATTCAGGTCACGGTGCTCGGCGTTCTGAGCCTGACCACTAGGGGGAAGTACTGCCCAGCCCATCACAGAGGTGGGCTAGAGGGGGCGGGAAGGGTTGACAGACAATATGGAGCCCAGCAGGTGTGGTGGCATGCGCCTGTAAACCCAGTACTTGGGATGCTGAGACTGTAGGATCGCAGGTTCAAGGTCAGCCCCAGCAACATAGTGAGGCCCTCAGCAACTTGGTGAGACCTGTTTCAAAGAAAAAAGTAAAATAGGCCCCAAATTTTGGGGAGGTCCTGGGGGTTCTACCAGTTCTACCTCTGAGCTACACCTCAGCCCTATTTTTTTTTATTCTTTATTTTGAAACAGGGTCTTACTGAGTTGCAAAGGGCCTCACTAAGTAGCTGAGGCTGTCTGTGAACTGCGATCCTCCTGTCTCAGCCTCCCAAATGCTGGGATTACAAGCGTGCGTCACCACGCCCAGCTTCCGCAGCCCTAGAATTTAGGTGTTCTACCTCCAAGCTTTTTAAAAATTATTATTCATTTTATTTTGAAACAGGTCTCACCAAGTTGCTGAGGGCCTCACTAACAAAACAAAGCAAACACACACACACACACACACACACACACACTCACAACATCAGGTTAGATTTGACTTTCAATTTTATTCATTTATTGTTATTGGAGATTGAACCCAGGGGCATTCTACCTCAGAGCTACACACCACAGCTTTACTTTATTTTTATTTTAAACAAGGTCTCACTAGCTTGCTGAGTTTCACTACTTGCCGAAGCTATTCTCACACCTGTGATCCTCCTGTCTCGGCTCCCAAGTACTGGGATTCTAGGCGTGCAGCACCATGCCCAGCTCTGATTTGCAGGTAAACAGGGTTTTTTGTTTTGTTTTGGTCCTGGGAATTTAGGTGTTCTACCTCCAAGCTTTTTTAAAAAATATTATTAATTTATTTATTTTTAGTTCTGGGGATTGAATCCAGGAACATTATACCTCTCTGAGCTACACCCACAACCCTAGTTTTGTTTTGAAACAGTCTCACTAAGTTGCAGAGAAATTCACTAAGTTGCTGAGGCTGGCAGTGAAACTGTGATCCTCCTGTCTCACTAAATATCTGAGGCTGTTGGTACACCTGTGATCCTCCTGTGTCTCAGCCTCCTAAGTACTGGGATTACAAGTGTGCTCCACCACACCCATCCTGCCCTTTTTAAAATTTATTTTTTGTGGTACTGAAAACTGAACCCAGGGGGATTCTACCTCTGAAACCAGGGGCATTCTACACCCTCATCCCCACAGGTTTGTTTATTTATTTATTCATTTATTTATTTATTTATTTATGGTACTGGGAATGGAACCCAGGGGCATTCTACCTCCAAACTACACCCCCAGCCCTATTTTTTATTATTATTTTGAAACAGGGTCTCATTGAGTTGCAAAGGGCCTCACTAAGTAGCTCAGGCTGCCTGTGAACCCAGATCCTCCTGTCTCAGCCTCCTGAATGCTGGGATTATAAGAGTGGGCCACCATGCCCGGCTTGAAAAAAAAAATTTTTTTATAATGCTTATAATCCCAGTACTTGGGAGGCCGAGGTACAGGAGGATCACAGGTCCTCTGGGCTACACCTGCCCTATTTTTTTATTCTTTATTTTGAAACAGGGTCTCACTGAGTTGCAAAGGGCCTCACTAAGTAGTAGCTGAGGCTGTCCGTGAATCTCGATCCTCCGGTTTCAGCCTCCTGAGTGCTGGGATTACAGACGTGCATCACCACACCCAGCTCCTTTTTAAAATTTTTGAAACAGGGTTTCACTAAGTTACTGAGGCTGTCCTCGAACCTGTGATCCTCCTGTCTCAGCTTTCTAAATGCTGGGATTACAGCGTGTGCCACCATGCCTGGCTACAAGGAAGTTTTTTAAATATATGTTCCCAGCCAGGCATGGTGGTTCTTGTTTCTAATTCCAGCATTTGGAAGGCTGAGACAGGAGGATCACAGGTTCGAGGAGAGCCTCATCTACTTAATGAGGCCCTCTGCAACTTAGTGAGATCTTGTTTCAAAATAAAGAATAAAAAGTAGGGCTGGGAGTATGGCTCGGAGGTAGAAGGCTCCTGGGTTCAATCCTCCGTATCACAGAAAGAGATCCCAGTGTTGCACACGACATAATCATGCTGAAAGATCACACCGTGTGTAACTGAAACTCAAATTGTCCCTGCAGTCCAGCTTTTTACTAAGTCTGGCGGCCCTGCCTGGGGACAGCAGAGGCCACCGTGGGCAGCGGAAGGCTGGGCCAGGAGTCAGATGGGAGGGAGCTCCCAGTTGAGCTCTGCTTGGTCCCCAGGAGGCCTCCGCTGCTGGAGGCTGTGACTCAGAGGCTGGCGGGTGTGGGTGCCGCAGGGCCGGGCTCCTGAATCTTGCCCGTCTCGTCACCAGAGGGAGTCGCCTGGCCGCTGGCCTCTCCTCGGGCTGCCGCTGTGAGTGGAGGCTGGAGCCTGGGTCCGCTGGCCCCGGAAGGCAGCTAGCACTGTGCAGGGCAGAGGCAGCTAGCACTGTGCAGGACACACCGCGCCGCGGAGCCGGGCAGGGCCAGGCAGTCCCGTCGGCGTCTCCGCTTCCCCTTCCTCTGCCTGCGGCTTCCAGAGCCACCACAGTGCACGCTCCCGCTGGACGCCTCTTGCTTATACTGAAGTCACGAATCCACCTGGAATTTAACTGCTTATGACGAGAAGCAGTAGCTGTGAGTCACCTTCCCACCCTGGCCGGGTGCTCGTTGCCCCAGGGCCGCGGTGGGGCAACCCGCCCTTACGTCTGTGTGTTTGTGCACACACAGACACAGAGCGCAGCGGCAAAAGCCTGGGCCTCCCAATCCTGGAACAGGTTGTCTGGGACAGAGAAGAGAGGTGTGGGCTGATGGTGGTAGAGGCCCCCTTTGGGGACTGCTGTGTCACCAGCCACAGCGTGCACCCCGCAGGGGTAGCCGGCGTCCTGAGCGGCAGCTGCTTCCACACGCTGAGACATCAGCAGCGTTGGACTTGATGGTACACACACACACACACACACACACACACACACACACACACACACACTCTCCAGAGCCCAGGCACCCAGCCACATGCCATCTCTGGACCCTTTCATCCTAGGCAAAAGGCCACCCGCCACTGCCCACAGGCCCAGGGTGGGCAGGACCCTGGGGCCCAGCCTGGCGGGTTGGCAGGAACACTGGTCCACTCTGGCTACTCTGTACTGCCTAGAAGGCCTATGTGGGTGGCCTGGCATACTGGGGACTGGCTCCAGGACCAAGTGGACCTCATAAGGAGAGTGTGGCAGGCGTTCTGGGCTCCCCTGGCCAATCCATGACAGACCCCTCCCCAGGGCACTGGACAGAGGAGGGCACAGGACCTGCAGGGAGGGGGTGCTGCCCATGGCTGCCAGGTGGCATGGCCGGTGAGCGGGCGGGCCCCAGGCTCAGGGCGCTGGGTGCAAGCTGAGAGCCTGGATCCGGCCTTTGACCTCGTCTTGCCAAGGATGGCCCTTGGTGGCCGGGCCTGCAGCCTTGGCCTCTAGACTGCAGCTGACTGGCTCCTTAGACCAGAGCAGGGCAGGTGCCGCGCACAGTGGAGAGGGTGGCCGCCCCGGTGGCAGGAGGCTGGCCCAGGCGAGGAGGGGGCAGAGGCAGACCTCCCCACCAGCGAGCCCTAGCCAGGAGGTGGCCAGGGCTGGTCCCCTGTCCTGCCCCAGCAGCCTGGGAGCAGCCAGCACAGCTGACTGCCTGGGAACGCCAGCTGGGCCAGGGGTCAGGTGGCCTGAGGACTGGCCAGGCTCTGCCAGGGGCCTGGCGTCTGCCACCAGCACCCGCTCACACACTGTGGCCGAACAAGCCACCGGCCGGCAGTCTTGTAACCCTACAGCCGCCACGTAGCAGTCCCCTCTGCACAGACAGCTAACAGGCCCAGAGGGGCGGGGCTGGCCCCAGGCAGGGCTGGCTGCGCCTGGCTCTTCACCTCTGCACAGAGCTGTGCTCAGGCCGGGGTCCCTGGGGACGTCCTTGCCTCCGAGAGGGGACTGGGTGAACTACAGCGCCCAGCCCCCCTGCCTCCAGGCCAGGCTGTCCTTGGACGCCCTTGCCATGGCAGTGTGGCCCCTGGCCCGGCTATGGCTCCTCTTTGGGGCCTGGTCCTCCTCCTGTACAGGGTCCCTCCATTTCTCCATCATTCTTGGCCCACCTCTCCTCTGACTCCTAGCCCAAGAGCATCCTGTGTTCCAAGAGTTCCAAGAGCCCAGGAGTGTTCCCTGTTCACCCCATCCCTCTCTCCAATCTGGCGGCCCCCGCACCAGAAGCTCGTATGGATGTGTGACTTCGCAGACACAGACTGGGACACCGTCTCTGGCCTCACGATGGCCCAGGAGCCGGAGCGGCCCTGCAGCAGCCTTGGCCCCGCCTCCTTCCCTGGCTCCCTGGGGCAGAGGCCAGGAACCTGGCCAGGAACCTGGCCCGGACACCTCGCCTCATCTATTTTTAAGCACAAACCCATGAAAGATTCACAGACCACTTTATTTACAGGTGGCGGGATGGCAGCTTGGCCTGTACGCACTCACCAAGAGGCCTGAAAGACAGCCCGTCTCCCAGCCGGCCCAGAGCCCCAGGTAGCCTCCCAGGACTCACGGGTGTCCCTCTGCCCAGGGCACTCTGCGGCGTCCTTCCGCCCTGGCTTCCTTTCGGCCGGTTTGAGGGAGGCAGGATCATGATGCCGGCCGCAGGGTGAACAGGTTTCCTGAGCCACGCCAGGCGATGCCAGCATCTGATTTACAGGCAGGGCTCAGGCGTCGGGTAACCTGGAGTCAGAAGCTGCAGGACCAGGCTTCAAAGCCCTGCGCCCCGCCCTTCCCCTCCTGACCTGCTGCAGCCAGGAGCTGCACGGCCCACTGTTCCTGCTCCAGGAAATGGAGACTCATTCCCTGCAGACCCTCGCCCAGCCTGAGGAACGCGGAGGCCACAGGGCCTTGGCCTCGTCCTGTGGCGGAGGCCAGGGCAGGGGGCAGTGGCATGTGGGGACAGCCACGCCTCAGAGTCCTGCTTCCCCTCCCAGCAGCAGCCGCTCTCCTCCCAGGCTCGGGCTGGGCCTGGGGAGGTGCCAGCTCACCCTGCCGGCATCATGTGTGCCTGGCCTGGGAGGGCTCTCAGCTGTCATCGGCCTGAAGGGAGGAGAGCAGCCTGCTTCTGACTCCCGGGGCAGCGGGGGCTAACACCACCCAGCTGGGCGGGCTCCCTCCCCTTTCCCACCACAGCCTTGGGCGCACAGGGCAGACCCACCTGGCCCCTACTTAGTTGAAGACGCGCTCTCATTTAGAGAAGTCCCTTCCCCCGGTACATCCACTCTGGGGCTTGGCTTCTAGAGGCAAAGTGTCAGCCCCCAGCCCCCAGCAACACTTACAATACGGTTTCCGCTTCAAACCCGCCTCTCTTCCAGCAGAGGAAAAGCAAAGCTAAGGGTTTCTTTCAACATTTCCCCCAGAGGAGGAAGGGACTGGAGGCTGGAGGGAGCTGGAGACGGCCTCTGCAGGGGGCCCTGAGCTCTGGGACAGGCCTCTGCTGCCAAGCTGCTTCGCCACCCCAGCAGGGCAGCCTCTCTGGGCGCAGGGCAAACAGTGGGGCGGGGGGGGGGGGGCTCCTCCCCATCGCTCCCTGGCTGGGACTCACCTCTGGGGCCCCGGTTTCCCATCTGCTGACTGGGGATGTGCTTGCTGTGGCAGCAAGCTGACCTACTGTGTGTCAGGCACTGCTCCAAGGGCTGGCCACGCAGGGAGCAGAAGCCGCCTGGTTCTCGTGTGGAGGCCAAGGAGGCTTGGCAAGGAGCACTCACCCGGGGAGGGCGGGGAGGACCGTGAGGCCCTTACACAGGGCCTCGGGAGGCTGAGGGAAGACACCCCAGGTGGAGTCAGAGGCCAGCCTGGTAACATCACAAGCCCCCAGCTCAAAACATAAAAAGTAGCTGGGTGCGAGCCGGGCATGGTGGCCCACGCCTGTAATCCCAGGACTTGGGAGGCTGAGACAGGAGGATCGTAGGTTCGTGGCCAGCCTCGGCTACTAGTGAGGCCTTTCACAACTTAGTGAGACCCTGTTTCAAAGTGAAGAATAAAAATATGGGGTTGGGGGTGTAGCTCGGAAGTAGAATGCCCCTGGGTTCAACCCCCAACACCACAAACAAGACAAAAACCATAGAATGCAGCTGTGCGTGGCGGCGCACGCTTGTAATTCCAGTACTTGGAAGGCAGAGACAGAAGGATCGCAGGGCAAGTAGTGAGACTCTCATCAATCTAGCGAGACCTTGTTTCAAAATAAAAATAAAATAGGGCTGGGGGTAAAACATGGGGGTAGAATGCCCCTGGGTTCAATTCCTAGTCCACACACTAACACAATAACGGCGGCACCTGCACCATGGGTCCGCGGCTGCCTTCCCGGGGTGAGGCTGCCACAGCCGCCCTCAGAGCGGCCTGGCCCTGGGCTCTCAGGCGGGGACAAGTCACACTGTTCCAGCTCGCTCAGAGTGATGGGCAGCGGGGTCTGGAGCAAGGCACCTGCGGGACGCCCGGCTTAGGCTTGTCCTTAGCGGCCTACAGGTGGAGTGCAGGGCCCTGGGCGCTCCCTCCTCCCGAAGGCGGGTCCCAGTTAGGGGGTCCCGCCGGCCCCCGGGAGCCCCGCCCCCTCCCCAGCTCGGGTCCGCTGGTGAAGGCCTCGGTATTAGCGCACCGCGAAGTCCCCAGGAGCGCGGGGCTGGGGGCAGCGCACGGGGCCGGGGGCGCCGGCCCAGGCGGGATGGGCTGTCCAGAAAGGAACACGTGCTCTCCCGGCGTGAGAGCCGCCTCTGCGGCTGCACGACTGCGGGGCGCCCCGTGGTAACACCCAGAGCAGCCCTGCCCTCCGAGGGCTCATCCTGTGCTCACGCAGCCGCGATGGCCACGCTGGCCCTGCACCCGGAGAGCGGGGAGCCCTCCGCCCCGCCCGCCCGGGAGCTCACCCCACTCGGTCACCTCCCCCGCGGGCACCAGCAGGGAGGCGTCCCCGAGCCCCAGGGAGCCCCAAAGGGCCCGGCATCCCGCCAGGGCGCCGCCAGGTGACCGCGGGTCACTCGGCCGCGACTCAAGGGCCCCTTTGTGCGGCCGGCCGGGCGGCGGGGCGGTCGCGTCCTCGGGCCGCGGCGCCCTTGGGAGCCCAGGTTCCGGGCGGGGCGGGACGTCGGGGCGGGCGGGGAGGCGGGGAGGCGGGGAGGCGGGCCGGCGGGCGGGCGGGCGGCTAGGTGCGGCGCCCCGCCCTCCGCCCTCGCAATAAGGGGCGCGGGCGCGGGCGCGGGGCGCGGCGCCGTCGGGGCTGCGGCTGGCGGCATGGCGCTGTGGCCGTGGCTGAGCGCGGCGCTGCTGCTGCTGCTGCTGGCCGTGCCCCTGAGCCGCGCCGCCCGGTTCTACGCCAAGATCGGCTCCTACTGCGCGCTCTGCCTGTCCGTGTCGGCCGTGGCCTCCGTCGTCTGTCTGCTGCGCCACGGCGGCCGCACCGTGGAGAACATGAGGCAAGCTCCGCGCCCGCCGCCCGGCGGCCCGGGGAGGGCGTCACAATGGCCGGGCCTCCCGGCGGGGGAAGGGGCCGGGCCGGGCGGGAGGGACCCAATCCGACTCGGCGGGCGGGGAGACCGAGGGCCGGCGGGCCCGGCCACGTGCTCCCCGTGCCACCTGCCGGCGGCGGGCTACCTGCCCCCAGGTGCGGATGGCGGCCGTGCGGCCGCGCCCTCCCCTCGCAGCGGGAGAGCCGCGGCGTTGCTCCCTTGGGGACGTGCATCGGGCGTGGGGTTGGGCTCTGGGGCCCCGGGCGCCCGGGAGGGAAAGGGGCGGTTGCTCAAGGCTTCCTGTGGTCACCTTGCAGCGGGCAGGGCGTGGGGCGGGGGCCCTTCGTGCCCTTTCGCCTGTTGACCATCCCCGGAGACTGTTGCTCCATTTCTCTGGGCTCTGTTTGGACTGTCCAGCTGGTGGCTTTTGCAATGATCTCTTGGCTGAGGCCTGGGCAGGAGAATTGTGGTCCCTGAGACCCCCCCCCCCCCCCCCCGCCCTGGGCTACAGGGGCACAGTGAGGGTCCTGGACGCCCCGCTGCGCTGCGCTCTCCAGCCTTCAGGTGGAGGTGAGGCTGCCTGGGCTGGTTCTCTTCCTGGATCCCAGGCCCTGCGCTGAGAGGCTTCAGGGTGCAAAGAGGCAGGTGCTGCAGGCAGCACTCTGAGGGCCGAGTGGGCCTGGAAGGTGTTTTGTGGGGACCTGGCCCCACTGTCCAGGAGGCTCAGGCCAGACCCAGGGGTGGTGTAGGTGTTGCCCTGCAGCAACCCTTCCAGTGGGGGCCCTGAGGCCATGCAGGGCTCACTGAAGGCAGGGCCTGCCTAAGTTTAAGGCCCAGCCCCCAACACACACACACACACACACACACACACACACACACACACACACACACACATTCCCCTCCTGGGCTCCCTGGAGAGGCCACAGTGGGTTCAGGAAATGCCAGGCAGGTATGTCCCTCAGCGGGGTATCCCCTGACCCGGGCCAGGGGAGTTCTCAGGCCCCATGCTGGCCCCTGCATTTTCTGCAGACAACCTGGAAAACCTGAAGCCCAGCCCCACCCTCTGGCATGGTGGCCTGGCCTGCGCTGCCTTCTCGGAGGGGCAGCTGGCCAGCCCACCATCCGCCTGCCCTGCCCTCAGCCCCTGGAGGTCCGTCTGGGGCCTTCCTGCACCCTGGGGCCCAGGACTCCGGCCAGGTAACAGGTGTTTGTTCCTGCTGGCACAGGAGGCCCCGGGGCAAAGGGAGGCCCAAGGGTGGGGCAGGCCCCACGTCCTAGGCCAGGAGTGGGGAGGCGGGGTGGCAGAGGGGTGGGGTGTGAACATGGCCTGTGGGGTGGCCCTAGGGAGGCTGACGTGCACAGGAGGGTGAGGGTCACTGGGCGGCTGTCCAGGACAGGACCAGGAGCAGCAACTGGAGGCCTGGGGGAAGGGCCTGCCTCGTGGATGGGGACCCCACTTCAGGCCCCTCCCGGCTGCCGCAGCCCAGCTCTGTACCTTCTGTGTGCCACAGCAGATCCCTCCAACCCGGGCTAAGATTGTTGTGGGCTCCATCTTACAGATGAAGAGGCTGAGGTTCTGACCATGGCTTGGGGGTGGGGGCCCTGGTCCTTGCCCCAGGAGAGGGAAGTGTGGCCCTTGGGCAAGCTCTGTGCCTGGGCACGGGGGGGGGGGTGGCCCCTCTGCCCCCTTCTACTGCCCGGTGCAGAGTCGGCCGTGGTCCCTCCCCACGGGGCCCCAGGTGGACACCCAAGGAGACCTTTGCCGTCTGGGCTGGGTTCTGAGCTTACAAAGAACAGTGTGTGCCCTAGGTCCGGTGACGGGCCGGTGCCCCAGCTACACTAGGGTGGAGAAGCCGTGGGGCCAGGAGCCCCTCAGAGCAGTGAGTTAGCCCACAGAGTTCTACATTCTCCTGCCAAAGGGCCGGCGCTGGCGCTGTCCTGTGGCCCCACGGCTCTCAGGGTCCATGGTGCCACTGAAGAGTAGACAAGACTCCACTGGCGCCTGCAAGGCCAGGACCTGCTGGCCACACCTACCGCTGCCCGTGCCCCCGCCGGGGGAGGGGGAGTTCCTTTAGTTAGGGCTCAGTCTTGCTGTCAGGATTACCTGCCAGCGCGTGGGCCAGGGTCTCCTGACACGGGTCGGGCGTGGATGGGACACAGTGCATGACCACATTGGGGTAGCTAGCCTAGGGTCCAGTCTCAAAGGGGCCCATCCTATCCTTTCCCACCTGGGGGTCAAGGGGCAGAGTCCTGCAGGCCCAGGAGCCAGAAATCCGTGGGAGTTGGCAGGAGGGTTCCGGAAGCCCAGCTCCTGGCCCCGCCTCCTTCCGGCCCCTCATCTTCACAGCTGGAAGCTCCTGTCCCCCCTTTGAGCTCACCCCAGGGACACTGCCATTGTGGCCTTGCTGCCCACCCAGCAAAGCTCAGTGCTGGCTGGTCTCTGTCCAGATTGCTGTGCTGGGTCTCCCAGGAGCAGCTGCCAATGCCAGGAGCCGAGGGCAAGGGTCAGTGGCTTTCCACGAGGACGGAGCTGGTGGCCCTGGCCTTGACCTACCTCAGCTCCAGGTGCTGGGTGGGGGCTGGGCAGGGCGGGCCCTTTTCCTCTTGTGTAAGTCAGAGTCACTGACTGGGTGGAGGTCCCCCAGCGACCCAGCCTCCTGCCTCGCTCCTGGGCATCTTAGGGAGGTCTAGTACATCACCCCTCCAGGTCTCAGCAGAAAGAAGAGCCAGGCTTCTAAGCCCAAGCTGTAGCCTGAGCCCCAGAGTGGAGCAGGTGGCCACTGATACTGATCCTAGCAGCGCTGGAGTACTGGGCTGGTCCTCAGCACATCCCTGGGCCACTTGGGCTTCAGATAAACCCAGCCTGTGATGGGAATTTTATTTTATTTACTTATTTGCACTACTGGGGATGGAACCCAGGGGCACTCTACCTCTGAGCTACACCCCCAGCCCTATATTTTATTATTTATTTATTTATTTATTTTGTGGTACTGGGGGTGGAACCCGGGGGCTTTTCTATCTCTGGGCTAGACTTCCAGACCTATTTCATACTTTATTTGGAAACAAGGTCTCACTAAGTTGCTGAGAGCCACACTAAGTAGCTGAGGCAGTCCATGAACCTCCGGAATGCTGGAATTATAAGCGTGTGCTACCACGCCTGGCTGGGAAATTTTTATGTTGTACCTCTTTTACTACAATTAAAACAAAGAAGGGCTGGGGTGTGGCCGCTGTCTGAGTGCTTGCCTTGCATGGGTGAGGCCCTAGGTTCCATCCCTAGTACTGCTACTGCCCCCCTCCCAAAAAAAGAAAGTGGTGGCACAAGCTTGTAATCCCAGCACTTAGAAGGCTGAGACAGGAGGTTTGCAGGTTTGAGACCAGCCTTAGCAATTTAGTGAGTCAACAACCTAGTAAGACAGTTTTAAAACAGAAGATAAAAAAGGGCTGCAGTGTAGCTTGGAGGTAGAATGCCCCCCCTGGGTTCAATCTCCAGTACCACACACACAAAAAAAGAAAAAAAATTAAAAACAAAACTGGCAAGGGGGCACGGGGGTGGGGGGTGGCGACTCAGGAACCACAATTTGGAAATGTCCAACTGTGGCCAGAGACGCTCCCCCATGCGGCTAGACATAGAACTGCAGGCGAGTTTGTAGTGAGTAAGGGTTGAGGATTCCTTACCCAAGTGCTTGAGACTACAGGTTATTTTGGCTTCTGGACTTTGGAATATTTGCACACACAGAAGAGGCCATCTTGGGGACACGGAGGTCGCTGAGGTGTCCTGTACCTTAGTGCACAGCTGGCGGTGATTTTATCTGATATCCTTAGCTCCCAGTGTTTTGACTCCAAGCCCTCACATGAGGTCAGGTGTGGCCTTTTCTCCTCGTAGGATCCTGTCCAGAAACTTTTGGAGTACTTTAGATTTGGGGCCAAGGACCCTCACCCTGTATAAAATACAGGAGCGCTGGGCTGGGGGTGTGGCTCGTGCTGGAGGCTTGCCTGGACGCCAGGCCCTCAGTTCTGTCACCAAAACCAAAACGGTAAACCCTGAATGTCCACAGTAAGCAAGTTCCCTCTCAAGAGCCTTCTCCCTCCTAGATAGCAGCGAAATGGGCCCCAGCTCCCTGGGCCCTGCCCTCCTGGTGCCCCGCGGGCAGATTCCTTACAGGACCTCACGAGGTCAAGGGGTCAGGTTACTCAGGGTTTCCTTCTGTCCTGCAGCCCACCCATCCGCATCTCTGGCTCTGCCTCCGTCCCCCTGGGCCTAGCAGCACCTCTGTTTATCTGTTGAAATTTCCCTTTTATTGTGTGTGTGGCCCCTGGGATGGAACCCGGGGGCATTCTACCTCCCAGCTACACCCAAGCCCATTTTCTTTCTTTATTTTATTTATTTATTTTTTGTGGGTCTGGGGATGAAGCCCAGGGTCATTCTACCTCCGAGCTACACCCCCTGCCCTGTTTTTTATTCTTTATTTTGAAACAGGGCCTCACTAAGTTGCAGAGGGCCTCACTAAGCAGCTGAAGCTGTCTGCAAACCGGATCCTCCAGTCTCAGCCTCCCAAATGCTGGGATTACCAGCCACCATGCCCGGCTTATCCATTTTATTTATTTATTTATTTATTTATTTATTTATATTTGTGGGTCTGGGGGTGGAACCCAGGGACATTCAACCTCCGGGCTACACCCCCTGATCTACTTTTTATTCTTTATTCTGAAACCGGGTCTCACTGAGTTGCAGAGGGCCTCACTAAGTAGCTGAGGCTGTCCCGGAACCGCGATCCTCCCGTCTCAGCCTCCCAAATGCTGGGATTACAAGCGTGCGCACCACGCCCGGCTCCATTTTATTTATTTGGAAGCGGGTCTCACTCAGTTGGGAAGGGCCTTGCTAAGGCTGGCCTTGAACCTGCAGTCCTCCTATCTCAGCCTCCCAGTACTGGGATTACCTTTATTTTGAAACAGGTCCTCACTAAGTCGCTGAGGCTGGTCACTACCTGTGACCCTTCTGTCCCCGTCTCCCAAGGGCTGGGATTGCGAGCTTGCGCCACCGGGCAGTCTGTTGCCATTTCTAATCTGTGCCTGTATCAGTGTTCAGACCTGCCTCTTGCTTCAGTTTGCATTTCTTCCTTGATGGCTGGTGAGATTGCGTTTTCCATGTTTATTGGGCATTTACCCAGCCTGTCAGGGCTCACGTGACCCCAGATCAGCACTTTGTAGGTGAGGGAACAGAAGCCTGGATGCGTGGAAGAGCCGGCCACCCTGCTCCAAGCAGACTGAGAGCATCATTAGCGCATGGGACACCCAAGGCACAGTCTCAGACATTGTTTCTTCTTTTTTTTTGCGGTACTGGTGAACCCAGGGGCATTCTACCTCTGAACTATATCCCCCGCCCTATTATTATTATTATTTTTTTGTGGTGCTGGGAATTGAACATGGGCATTCTACCTCTGAGCTACACCCCCAGCCCTATTTTTTATTCTTTATTTTTTTATTTTGTTTCATTTTCTTGCAGTACCAGGGATGGAACCCAGGGGCATTCTACCTCCGAGCTACACCCCCAGCCCTATTTTTTTTTTTTTTTTTTTGTGGTACTGGGGATGGAACCCTTCTATCTCCGGCCTACACTCCCAGACCTATTTTATACTTTATTTTGAAACAGGGTCTCATTGAGTTGCAAAGGGCCTCACTAAGTAGCTGAGGCTGGCCGTGAACCTGTGATCTTCCTGTCCCGGCCTCCCAAGTGCTGGGATGACAACTGTGTGTCACCACGCCCGGCTGTCTGTCATTTCAAGAATGTTTATTGTAGTGGTGACCCAGGCAAGGTTCTTTATTCATTAACACTTCACCCAAACTTTATACAACTTATGATACTTTAGGGCACAGAGACAGAGAAAGACAGAGATTATATATAAAGATAGACAAATATTAAAATACCTGCAAAGCCGGGCGTGGTGGCGCACGCTTGTATTCCCAGCATTCGGGAGGCTGAGACCGAAGGATCGCGGTTCGCCGACATCCTCAGCTACTTAGTGAGGCCCTCCTCAACTTAGTGAGACCCTGTTTCAAAATAAAAAATAAAAAAATAGGGCAGGGGATATAGCTCGGAGGTTAATGCCTCTAGGTTCCATCCCCAAACCCGCTAAAATAAAATAAAATACCTGGAAAGCAGCTTGAGCAGTCCATTTATTTATTTTTTGTAGTACTAGGGATGGAACCCAGGGGGATTGTACCTCCGAGCTACACCCCAGCCTTATTTTTTTTAGTCTTTTTATATTTTATTTAATTTTATTTTTGTGGTACTGGGAATTCTACCTTTTGTGGTACCAGGGACATTCTACCTTTGAGCTACACACCCAGCACTATTTTTTATTCTTTATTTTGAAACGGTCTCACTGAATTGCAAAGGGCCTCACTAAGTAGCTGAGGCTGTCCGCAAACTGTGATCCTCCTGTCTCAGCCTCCCAAGGCTGGGATTACAAGCCTGCGCCACCACGCCCAGCATGGTCTGTCCATTTACCACTGAGCTCAGCTGACTCTGGGGTCTAGGTCCAAGCCCTCAGGTCTGATCTTCACCAGTGCTCAACCAGAACCGAACGTGAGGATTTGCCTGACGACTACAGCGTAGTGGCCAGGCCAGCGGTCAGCCTCATTTTCAGGAGGCCGGGAGAAGAGAAGCTGAGTGTCCAGCCTTGGGTGCCGACAAGCCCAGTGCTCAGGTTGCTAGGGATTCTTGTGGTTGTCAAGGTGCTCTGGTCGGGCTGCACCTGTATCTGGTGCCTCTGCACTGCCCCCGATGCCCTGGGTGTGCTGGGCCAGGCCTGCCCGCTGACCATCATGCTGGAGTGTGGGGGCACGCCCAGGGTGCTTTGGGAGTTAAGTCTCTCTCTGGCTTTTTTTTTTGCAGATTTGGGGATGGAACCCAGGGGCATTTGACCTCCGAGCTATACCCCTGCCTTATTTTTTATTCTTTATTTTGAAACAGGATCTCACTAAGTTGCAGAGGGCCTAAGTGGCTGAGGCTGTCTGTGAACTGCGATCCTCTAGTCTCAGCCTCCCGAATGCTGGGATTACAGGCGTGCGCCACCACGTCTGGCTTCTCCTTGGCTTTGATGATGCCCCTTTAAAAAAAATTTGTGCTCCAAGATGGGCGTGATGGTGTTCACTTGTCATCCCAGTACTCAGGAGGCTGAGACAGGAGGATTGGAGGTTCGCGGCCAGCCTCAGCTACTTGGTGAGGCCCTTTGCAACTTAGTGAGACCTTATTTTAGGATTAAAAAGTAGGGCTGGGGGTGTAGCTCGGAGTAGAATGCCCTGGGTTCCATCTCTAGTACCACCAAAAAAAAAAAAGTGCTCCGTACATATCTGTCCCGCCAGAGTTGTTCTGTGGACAGTACAGCTGGGTTTGAGGTGCAGAAGGACCTGTCCTGTGGGATCCCACTTCGGCCCAGTGGTCAGATGTGGAGCCAGCACAGCAGAGGTTTCCGGGGGCTGCAGAAGGGAGCAGGGAGTTGTGCTTAATGGGGCCAGGGTGTCTGTGGGGACTTGGGGTTCTGTGGATGGACAGTGGTTATGGCTGTACAACAGCAGTGGGAATGTGCAGGACCCACTGAGCTGCACTCGAAGAGGGTAAGAGGGCACGTTTCCCCATAAGCACGCGTCGCCACAGTCAACAGAGTCTTGGCCAGGAATGCCGGTGCACACTTATAATCTCAGTATGGAAGGCTGGATTGGGAGGATCACAGGTTCAAGGCCAGACTCAGCAACCTAGTGAGACCCGATTTCAAAACAAAAAGATAAGTAAAAGGCTGGGAGCAGACCTCAGAGGCAGAATGCCCTGGCTTCAATCCCTGCTACCACATACACACAAAAAAGTCTTAGTTTGCTGGACGTGGCGGCCCACTCTTGTAATCCCAGCATTTGGGAGGCTGAGACAGGAGGATCCAGGTGTGTGACTAACCTTAGCTGCTTAGTGAGGCCCCATGCAACTCAGCAAGACCCTGTTTCAAAATAAAAGAATAGAGCCAGGCGTGGTAGCGCAGGCTTGTAATCCCAGCATTCAGGAGGCTGAGACAGGAGGATTGAGGTTCCCAGCCAGCCTCAGCTACTTAGTGAGGCCCTTTGCAACTCAGTGAAACCCTGTTTCAAAATAAAGAATTAAAAAATAGGCCAGGGGGTGTAGTTTGAAGGTAGAATGCCTCTGGGTTCCATCCCCAGGACCGCAAAAAAAAAAAAAAAAAAAAAAAAAAAAGTCTTGGTTTGAGCAAGGGGCTTGGCTTGGAGTCTGCTGTTTGGAGCAGCCTTGGGACCCCATGCAGTTGTCTAGCTGACCTGTGGAGAGAGTCCCTCTTCCTCTCGGACTACTGGGGGGTCAATGGTGGGGATCTGCACGGAGGGGGCATGTCTAGGGCCCTGGGCCCTCAGTCAGTAGGGCGGCTCACTCCCTGACATCTGCTGTCCGCAGAGTGAGCTCACCCCTCAGTCCCCGACACCTGAGGGCCAGCCCCCTAACTGGCAGTGCCAGGCGCATGCAAAGCTCCCAGGCTGAGCGCACCCCCCATCCCTCGGCTCCAGCTAGTGCCTGAGGAGACTGGATAATAGAGCTGGGAACCAGAGACTGACAGTGCCCTTCGGGGGCCTGGCCTCTGCAGGGTGCGGGACCCCTCTCTCCCCGTGTCTTGTCCTAGTTGCTAACACAAGCGAGGTCCAGCCCCACCCCCTTGCAGCTGGCCCCCTGCAGGAAGGCCGGGCAGGCCCCTGGGCACCCTAGTGTCCAGCCTCTGGCCTCCAGAGTTCTGCGTCCTCCACGCTGGGGTGGTGGAGGCAGAGCAGCAAGTGTGCGCCGCCGCCCAGGGCTCCGTCCGCCGCGGCCCCTCCGGGGTCTCCTGCCCGTGCATCAAGCCCTCTCTGCGCCTGGCTCCGGCCGCCCGCCCTCCCCAGGCCCCGCCACGGCCCGCTCACTGTCTTCTCTCCTCAGCATCATCAGCTGGTTCGTGCGGTCCTTCAAGTACGTGTACGGCCTCCGCTTTAAGGTCGAGGGCCGGCAGACGCTGGAGGTGGACCGGCCCTGCGTCATCATCTCCAATCACCAGAGCATCCTGGACATGATGGGTAGGTGGAGGCTGTGGCCGCTGAGGCCGAGGGGGCAGGCCCTGCATCCCTCCAGCCCGGCCTCCCTGGGCTGCATGATGACGTCACCAGCCTGCGCCTGGCATGGGGTCCCCAGGCACTGCCCTAGGAGGAGGCGGAGGCTGGAGGCTGGGGGCTAGATGGTTTGCTGGGCGGCCGGGGAGGAGGCAGCTCCCTCTTCCTGGGGGAGAGGCGGGCAGGGGCCGGCCCTGTCCTTCACGTCCTCTCTCTCTGCCTCTTCTGTCTCTCTCTCCATCTGTCTCTGTCTTCCTGCGTCTCCGCTGGGGTCCACAGGCCTCATGGAGATCCTCCCCAAGCGCTGTGTGCAGATCGCCAAGCGGGAGCTGCTCTTTCTGGGGCCCGTGGGCCTGATCATGTACCTCGGGGGCGTCTTCTTCATCAACCGGCAGCGCTCCAGCACCGCCATGTCAGTGATGGCCGCCCTGGGAGACCGCATGGTCAAGGAGAACGTGAGTGTGGCCCTGCTGGCCGAGCCCCGTGCCCGCTGGGCAGTTGGTGGGGCCTGCTGAGTGGTTGCGAGGCAGGGCGCACGGCCCTGGGGGTGCTGGGCAGCGTGCAGCCGGGCAGCCTCCGCCTCCCCTGTCCTGCAGCTCAAAGTGTGGATCTACCCCGAGGGCACACGCAACGACAACGGGGACCTGCTGCCTTTTAAGAAAGGTGCCTTCTACCTTGCGATCCAGGCACAGGTAGGCCAGGCCTTGCCCTCCCGGGCTGGGGCTTGACTGAGGGTAAAGGCCTGTGGGGCCGCTGGCTCTGGTGCCTCCGGAGTGGGTGGGAACACGGTCTTGCCACCCCTCCAGTTCCTGGCCCCCTGCTCCTGCCCCTTGGGCCCTACACCCAGTGGGTCGTGGAGCTGGCCCTCAGACCCAAGTGGCCAGCAGCACTGACTTGCACCCCCAGTTTTCAGCTGGCCAAGTTCTGAGAGGTGGGGGCAGGAGCCCAATGGTCCTGAGGCTGAACTGACTGCTTCCAGGACCCTGGCCTGGCCAGGGTGGGGTTGGGGGAGTGGGCGTGGCCAGGGCTGGCTGTGGGCGCTGAGCTCTACTTCTGGACCTTGGACTCTCTGGCCAGGAGAGGGGTGCACTCACCAACTCACCATGGGCAGGGGTCTCCTGGTGGGTGGAGGGTGTGGTGACTCATGAAGGGGGGCTGCTGTGCAGGGCCAGGCGAGGTGCTTTTCTCTTGCTGCTAGTGGAGGTTGGCAGCCTTAGTCTGTCTCCTGTCCTGTGGCCTCTACTGCCCCCAGTGCCCTGTCCTGTGCAGGACTATGTACCCTCCTCCTGGAGGCTCCCAGACGTTGGGAGCTCTGAGCCCAGCACCATCCCTGCTCTCAGGGCCCGCTGCCATGGACCGCAGGGTAGACAGCGCTCCTGCCTGGAGCCCAGACCACTTCTCCCTTGGTGGCAGTGGGTAGGGGCTGGTTGGCAGGTCCTGGGAGAAGAGAGGCCAGCGTGGTGAGCCGCAGTGACGGAGAGGCTCCTGGCCTTCCCCGTCCGGGGCCTCTCCCTGCAGCCTCCTGCCAGCGCGGGCGAAACTCGCTTGCCCGTGAAGGCTTCCAGGGGAGGGGACGCTGGCTGTAAGGCATTTGTGGGCTCTGACAGTGAGCCCAGGCCAGCCAGGAGGTCTCCTGGAAGCAGGCAAGGCCAGCACGCAGTGGCTGGGTGGCCGCAGCCTCACCAAGTGGTGTGTCCCTGTGCAGGCGCCGATCATTCCTGTGGTCTACTCCTCCTTCTCCTCCTTCTACAACCTCAAGACCAAGCTCTTCACCTCAGGTGAGCCCCCGTCACACGCAGGCTCAGGCCCGCCAGCCACCGGTCAGGGGGTTCCTGAGCCCCCAGCTAGCGCCTGCTTCTGGGTGCTCACTGAGGGCGAGGGATTGGCCAGAGCCCTGTTGCAGGCCTGCATCTCCACCCCTTCCTTCCCTGCGTCCTGGGGGGGGGGTAGTGGGCCTCTTCTTCCAAGGAGGCGCTCCTGGGCTGTCCAGTCTGTCCCTCATGTGGGCAGCCCAGGGACCCCAGCATCACTGACCAAAGCTTCCAGGCAAGGTGCTGTGACCCTACGCCTGGTAACCAGGTGTCCAGGTGGGGTCCCAAGTTGAAGGGTCACGAAGGGGGAGCCAGGCCCTGTCCTACCTCTGGCTCCCCTGAAGGATAGAAGCCAGGGCACTGGGCCGTGGCCAGGAAGGGGCGGAGGGGAGGCTCTGTCATGGTGTGCATCGCAGGTGGGGACCGTTGTCAACCCACGGGGCACACACGGCAGCCATGTGTGACTGAGTCGCTGCTGTCTCAGTTGTAAGCCTGGGGAAGTGCCCGCCGCCCAGGGCCAGGTTCCAGCCTTCCAGGCAGGGTGCAGGGGTGGCAGGGTGGGGAGGCCGGAGCAGCCACTGACACCAGCGCTCCACCCAGGAACGATCCAGGTCCAAGTGCTGGACGCCGTCCCCACCAGCGGCCTCACGGAGGCCGACATCCCCAAGCTCGTGGACACCTGCCACCAGGCCATGAGGAGCGCCTTCTTCAACATATCCGCCATGCCCCGCGAGAACGGGGCTGCCGAGGGGCCCGGGGCCCAGCCAGCCCAGTAGCCCAGCACAGAGGGGGGACTGGGCAGGGCAGGCAGGAGGCCGAAGAATGGACAGAGGGACACCCCCTCCCAGGCTGCCAAATATCACTGTGTCTGGCTCCCCCGGCTCCCCGGCTCTCACTCGGGACTGGTCGTGGGCCAAGGCCCCGTGCCTCCTCCAGGAGTCACTGACCCTCCAGGCTCTGGGCAGGGACTCCATGCCCACACTGTGCCTCCAGGACTGGGGACACGGCTCGCGGGTAGGCCGAGCTGGCAGGTGTGGGGGAGCCCAGGAGCAGGCTGCAGGTGTGGTCTCCGGTGGGGTTCCCAGGGTGCAGGGTGAGGCTCCCGGGGTCCAGGCCACAGCCTGCATCAGCCTCTCGGGGAGAGGAGGGGCCGGGAGCCGTGGGACAGACTGCTGGTCTCTGGGCTTGGGCCCCAGGGAGGCAGAGGGCAGATCTGCTGCCCCTGCCGGCCCCGAGGACGGCCCCCGGTGCAGTGTTATGCTCAGTTGTTTTTTTATAAACTTGTGGAAGTGCCTGGCGAGCTGTGGTCCCTCACAGGGTGAGCCGGGGCGCCCCCAGGTCAGGGACACAGGGGCAGTTTCCAGGCAGCCTGTGCTACTGGGCTAGCTGCCTTCCACTGGGGTCTGTGCAAAAGCCCGTTCCCTACAGGGGGTGGGCCTCGGCCACCTGTAATACTTAGTCCATGTGATGGGATGCCCCGGCCCGGAGGCCTAGGGAAGGGAAGCTGAATTGCTGCCTTTGGGCTCTGGCTGAATGTGGGGCCCGCATCTCACCAGAGGAAGCTGCGGCCTCAGCCTGCTGCCCTGGGGACAGTGGGGCACCCAGGCCGCTCAGTGCCCTTCTGGCCCCCAAGTCAGACCACGGACACAGCAGCTCAAGTTTTGGTTTTATTGACAGATGGGGACAGGCCTTCCGCCCTGCTGGGGCACAATGCCCGGCATCGGAAGCGTCCCCAGCCCCGGGCAGGCGGCCCTCGTACCTTCCCTTGCCTTGGGTCCACCAGGCCCTGGGAAACCAGGGCAGGGGGATTCACAGAGGACGCCACCCGTACCCGAGAGCCTCCCAGACCTGAGGAAGGAGGATAGGAGCAGGGCCCTCTCCATCCTGCCCGCGGTCACTGTCAGCTTGGTGGCTGGGCCCCCGCCAGGAGGGCAGCACGCTGGGGCTCAGCTCGGCAGGCCAGGGACCGTCACCGCTCCTTGCAGGAGCCTAGAGGTGGGGAAGGAGGCTGGGTCAGGGAGGCGGTTGTGCTGGCCCCAGGTGGGGTCCAGGAGGCCTGCGGGTGGGCAGGCGGGCAGGCAGTGGCTGTGGCACTCACAGGACCCCAGCTGCTCCTCCAGGAAGGAGATCTGCTCACTTAGGGAGTCAATGCGGTCCAGCTGACGGAAGGAGTGAGCCAGGAGACTGCCCGTGTCCTGCAGCCCGTGCTCTGAGGCCCGCGAGGCCAGGCTGTGCAGTGGGGCCAGCACCAGCTGCAGCTTCTGCAAGGGACACGGGGAGCGGTGACCCTGGCCAGACCCTCGCTCAGTGGTCCACCAGGCCTGATGCAGCTCTTAGCAGCAGTGCCTCTACTGGCCACTAGAGGGTGCTGCCACACCAGGAGCGCCTGAGGCCCGGGGGGGGGGGGGGGGGGGGGGGGGCGCAGGTGGACATCAGACCAGCCTTGGCACGTGGTCCCCCAGACTTGGGTTTTTTTTTCATGGTACTGGGGATGGAACGTAGGGGCATTCTACCTCTGAATTACACCTCCAACCCCATTTTTATTTATTTTGAAACAGCGTCTTGTTGAGTTGCAAAGGGCCTCACTAAGTAGCTGAGGCTGTCCTTGAACTGCAAGTCCTCCTGTCTCGGCCTCCCAATGCTGGTATTACAAGTGTGTGCCACCATGTCCGGCTTAGACTCAGAGTTCTGACAGAGGGGCTGGGGGGTGTTGGGGCTTGGAATCCCAGCCACTGTCTGCCTGCCCAGTGTGTAGCCCGGGCCAGGGGCCTCCCAGGCCTCCCAGGAGGCGATGGGGCTCTGTGGGCTCCCCAGAGGGCCAGGCCCACCCCCAGGCCTCACCTGCTCTAGCGCGTCCACCCGGGATTGCAGTCTCTGCACCTCCTCCCTCACTGCACCGTCCGCTCCTGGGGCAGAGTGGGCACGAGGTCAGGATACGGCCCCTTGTCCAGGGAGCCTCCAGCCACAGCCCTGGCAGAAGGGGCAGAGCGCGGGAGACCCGGCCGCTCTGCATAGCCATGTCCTCTCAGTCTTTGTGCGCTCGGTGCTGGGCTGCCGACGGCGCATTATTACTCACGGTACGAGTTTGAAGTGTCACAGCGCGTACCAAAAGTAATAATGTCCCGTCAGCAGCGGTGTGGTGTCTCCGGGCTGCTGCACCAGGGTCTTCTTCCACGGTCTTGACCCAGACGCGCCTCCCATGCCCCACCCCGCAGAGCTTTCCCACAACCTCGGGGAGCCCCCGCCGGGCTCAGCCCTTCCTGTGGGGTGCCGCCCTCGGCGTGCCTGCCACCCCAGGCTGGCAGGAAGCAAGGGTGAGGAGCCACTTCACCTGTCGCGGGGCTTGAGGCCACTCTGGGGGGCCCTCCCCCGGGCAGACAGAGCATCCCGTCCACAGAGGGGCTATGCCCCTCCCAACACTGGCACCAGTAACTGCCCGCGGTGTTGACGCAGCGCTGGGGACAGCCTGCCCCTCCGGTTCTGCACTCATCCACGTCTGTGGGGAAGGAGAGTCAGTGGGGCTGTGGGAGGGGTCCCGCCTGGGCCCCCAGGGCGTGGGCGGCCTTACCTGTCTGGCAGGTGTCGCCCTGCCAGCCTGCGGGGCAGTGGCAGTGACCTGGCTGAACACAGCTCCCTCCGTTCCTGCACGGTGGCTGGCATATTGCTGGGGGGGAGGGAGCTGTTACCGACTCAGGCAGGTGCAGCGGGGGCAGTGCTCCGCCTGGGGTGGGTGCAGCCTTCCCAGTGCCGGGTACCGCGGGGGCACGCTGCGCTCACCTGCTCCACAGGCCCCGGGGAGCCCCCTGGTCCTCTTCCAGCCAGGGCAGCAGGCGAAGTGGGGCCTGGCGGGGCCTGGCCCCGGACTGCGGCGGTAGGCGGTCCGGTAGATGGTTCTGCAGAGGCAGGGCTGCTCAGAGGGGCCCAGTACCAGGCGGCCAGCTTCCAGGCTCATAAACGGGGTCACCTGGGTATCCCCAAGAGTCCTGCCTCCCCTGCTGGCCGCTCCAGTACCGAGTGGGACCCTGGGGTGGGCAGGAAGCCCCTGCCCACCCATGGAGCCTCCTGCGACTGGTGGTGTCGCACCCCAGCCCAGTTCCTTCCCTGGGCTCTGGCGTCTGTGTTAAAGTCACTCCTGACACCAGCGCCCCTCTGGCTTTGGGGTGAGGGGGCCTCTGGAGTCCCAAGCTCCCCAGTAGGGTAGGGCTTAGGACTCCAGGCTGTACCAAACCCCTCCTGTCACATCTAGGCCTTTCCCAATCCTCCTGGGCCGGGGGAGCAAGTTCCTCTCTCAAGGACAAGGACCACTCTGCCCCGTGCCAAGTCCTGAGCTGCACACCCCTCAGGCTGGCACTCTAGCCTGATGGGACGTCTGGAGGTGCCCATCAGTGGCCATCCTGGGGGTTGCTGGCCACTGGAGCTCAGGAGGCCCCTGCAGGTGCATCATGAGTCATGACTTAGCCAGAGGTGCCAAGGGAAAGAGGGGTGAGCGCCCTAAGAGTTGAGGGGTACAGATGGCCGGGGAGGGGATGTTCTCTCCATAGCTAATGCTGGAGGGCCACAGAATATCAGAGCGGCCCGAGTGGGTGAGAGGCTACCTGGGGCGAGGCCTTGCAGGGCCAGCTGGGGTCTGGGCCGGGCAGGCACTCACCGGTATGTGCTGCAGGCTCGATGCCCGTCGCAAGTGGTGAGGAAGGGCTGGTACACCCGCTGCACAAAGGACTCCTGGACAGGGTCTCTGGCGGCCCCGACAGCACACACCCTGCGGCTAGGGGGTGGGCAGGGGTTAGCAAGGGTCCTGGAGTCAGCGCCCTCCAGCATGAACCCAAGGCTGCCACGCAGGGCCCTGGGCATGGCCCTGGGGAGTCCCCATCAAGTCCTGAGGGTTTGGGGAAGGGTCTGAGGACTCCTGGCCTCGACCCAAGCCTTGGCTCACCTGGGACGGTAGACATGCTCGGTGCCACCCACTGCCAAAACCAGAAACACCAGAGGCAGCTGTTGGTATCCCCACATGGCCCGTGTCTCCAGGCGGGACTGCCTTTGCGTGGCCTGGAGCACAAAGCAGCCGCTGTCAGTTTGGCTATAGGTCCACTGCTGACCCAGGCCTCGGGTGGAGCCTGCACCCTCTGGGCGGCTGGCTTTGACTCCTAGAGGGGGCTGGGGGGAAGGCTGCCGGCCCACCTCTGCCAGCCAGACCAAGAGCCGGGCTGTCCAGGGCTCCTGGGCTCTGCTGGGCTGCCTGGGCACCACCCCAGGGCACCTGGGACTGCAGGTGGGACCAGGATGAGCACTTAGGCCAGCCCCTGCCTCCCCTGGCTGGCGTTGGGGTCTCCTGGCACAGGAGGGCTAGGGCCAGCTTGCCCTTCTCATGGGTGGCACACAGGTATCGGTGGGCAGAGCTGGAGTTCAGCTCAGCCGGGGACTTGCCCCCCACTATGGCCTTTGGATTTGGGGTTCCTCGTCTGCCAGCCAGGGAGCCAGCCGAGGGGCCACTAGGAGCAGGAGTGGCCCCTCACAGCCTGGAGGTGTGCACGGTCAGCCTGGGCAGCTCCCAGGGCTGCCCCTCTGGACCACACCATGAAGGACGGAGGAGCCCCCACACGCACACACTGGCCGGGAGGTCCTGAGGCTTCCTGGGAATGCACAGAACCGGCTCCAGAATTAATGGTCTGTGACCAGCAGAAGAGCCTAGCAGGGGCCTGTGCAGCGGGGAGGGGCAGCTGACCCCATCCATGGCCCTGCAGGCCTG
This sequence comes from Muscardinus avellanarius, assembly GCF_963383645.1. Taxonomy (NCBI): domain Eukaryota; kingdom Metazoa; phylum Chordata; class Mammalia; order Rodentia; family Gliridae; genus Muscardinus; species Muscardinus avellanarius. The sequence continues at coordinate 1,310,875 of NC_137799.1, forward strand.
CACCCAAGGCCAGTCACAGTGCTCCCAAGGGCCAGGCTCTTCCTCACCTGCTGCTCCAGCCCTGCAGGGCCCCCTCCCCACTCCACCCCGTGGGAAAAGGCTTGGAGGCAGGCAGCGTGGGACCAGCCCCTTCTCCAGGGCTCAGTTTCTTCAAAGGCCCCTCCTCCAGCTTGGACAGTGACACCCCTGAGTGGTGACTGCTGCCCTGCATGGAGAGCTAGCCAGCCCGTGTGGCAGCCGGGGGTCACATCACCCTGGGCCCCCGCGCCTCAGTCCTGGGCGGGCAGGCGGAGTAGAGTCCTCCCCACACCCCGTGTCTGCTGAGGAGACGTGCTGGCCCCGGGCTGCTGGGCTGAGGTGTGGGGAGTTCGTGTGGGGCCAGGGTTCAGTGCAGATGTTTCTGGGCAGGGATGTGACCGCCAGTCAGAGCTGGCTTGGTTAGGCTAACTCTGCGGTGGGTAGGCCTGGGGGGTAGGGGCCGAGGCCTGGCTGGGCAGCGCTCTGCAGAGACCCCCAGCCCTTGTGCCCACCCCTGGGGGCCTGGGCCGGCTGTCGGGATGACACTGCGCACCACATGGATCTGGCACCCCCTGCAGGTGCTGAACGCAGTCCTGAGAACGTGCTTAAAGAGACTGGATTTCTGAAAGTCATGCTTTGCCGGTGGCCAGAGGAATCCTGCGCTGGCGAATCTCATTTCCTTTGGTGTTCAGCCACTGGGGCCCCGGTGTCGCGGGCGGGTGGCGGCGTCGCCTCCAGGCGGATAAGCAATTCGGCCCCCTCTGAGTGTGTGTGGGGGTCCTGTCCTCCACCTCCTCTCCCCGCCTGCAGGCCCGCAACCCCCGGGGTAGGCTGGGTGCGCAGAGGGACGGCCCTGGCCACAGGCGAGGGCCCTGGATTCCCACGCGCCGGGGGGGGGGGGACCTCTGGACCACAGACCCAGGGGAGGGCAAAGAGGCTTGGGAGGCCGGATGGCCAGACGACCCGCGGGGCTGGCTCCCCACGGCCGGTCCCCGCCCCTTCCCGCGCCGTGCGGGTGGAGCCGGGGTGGGCTGTGCCGCCCCCGCCCCGTGGCCGGGCTGCGGGTGGGGGTCCTGAGGCCACGGCGGGCGAGGGGTGGCGGTGCCCGCCGCCAGCAGGGGGCGCCGTCCGGCAAGGCCGCTGGGCCCACCCCCGGCGGCCGCAGGATGGGGCTGGGCGTGGGGTCCGCGCGCCCGGGGAGCCCGGCCCGGCCCCCGCGCGCTCACCTCTCGGGTCCCTGCGATCGCTCGGCGTCGCCCGGGTGGCCGCCCCCGCTCCGCGCCCCGCGGCCCCGGCCTCCCCAGCCCCGACCGAGCGGCCCGCAGACCCCGGCGCCCGGCGCCCCGGGCCCCGGCTCCCTCCGCACTCACCGCGCGATCCGGGGCGCGCACGCGCCGCCGCCGCCTCCGCCGCGCCGCGGGGGCCCCGAGCCCCGCCCCGGCCCGCCCCCGGCCCGCCCCGCCCGGCGCGCGAGCCCCGCCCCGCCCGGCGGGTGGGCGACTCGCCCATCCCCATTCCGCGAATGGGGAAACTGAGGCCCGGAGCCAGAGGCTTCCCCCAGACGCGCAGCGGCTTAGCCCGAACTCGGAGCCCTGGACGCCAGTTGTCCTGAGCCCTGCAGCAGGGCACGGGGCTGCGTGGGCCCTGCCAGCCGCCCGCGAGGGGGGCCACGTTGTGCCGATGAAACTCTCAGCCCCCAGACTGAGGACCGGCCCCTGGGCTGGTCATCGGAGCCGCGTGCGGCCGGCCCGGCTCACTAGACACCAGGTGAGAGAAAGCTGATCCCAACCAGCTCTGCAGCCCGCATGGGTGGGCCTCGGACTGAGCCCAGAGACCCAGCACCCGCCTACCATAGCAGCACCCGCCTACCTACCCAGCACCCGCCTACCATCGCAGGGCAGGGCCGGATGGGACCTGTGCGACCCCAATGCCCTTTCTAACTTTGGTAGGTCGGGGGGCTCCTGGGCCCCTCCCGCCACCCCATGTTTTATTCTGGACCACTGCAGAGTGCCAGCTCTATGGATCGGAGGCCCCTCATCCCGTGGCCACTTCCAGAGGCTCGTGGGCTGCTGCTTTCTCCTGTCGTGGCCTCACTTTCTGAGCTTATACTCAGGGCTAAGACAGCCATGGGAACCCACTATTCTCACATTCCCTGCGCTATTATCGCGAGTGCTTGAGGTGCTGGCCTGCCCTCCCGGCGTCCCTCACACCCTGCCTGGGCCTGGTCACGGATCACATGTGGCCTGCCGCTTGTGTGAAGTGTGCTCCTGGCAGGCCGGCCCATGGCTGCTGCCAGAGAGCACGCTGGGCCTCACCTGGCGCAGGAGGGCTCCTCATTCCCCGGACGCTCGCGACGACCGCTCTTCTGGGTGGCGGGGGCCACTCGTGTCTCGCGGGGGCTGGGGGCTGCAGGTAGAGATGAAGAGCAGATCAGCGCCCCCCTGGAGCCTGGGTTGCCCTGATGGACGGGGGCCCTGAACACGGGGTCTCAGCCTGCACCCACCCCACCCCCTCATGTCCCGAGACCAGCCTGCTGTTGGCTCTGCCCGGGGCAGCCACCCACTCCCGCAGGCCCTGGCCTGGACGTGGGCTCAGAACCTGTGTGAGTAGGGCAGAAAGTCTCTGTAGAGCCCAGGGTGCGGCCGAGGGGCCTGCAGAACAGCCGGGAAGGCCTAGCAGCTCTGAGCACTGGCTTGGGCCACCCTGGTGCACGGAGTTGAAGGGAGGGCCACATGCTTGTGGAGGGGAGCCCCCAGGACGAGGCCCCTGATTCACCACCCTGGACTCAGGGGCCTTAGAGCTGCTGGAAGGCTAGTCTGCAGGGTGCTGGGCAGCTGCTCTCGGGGTGCCTGTATCTGTGGCTGTGAGTGCGGCTTCTGGGGCTCCCAAGCCCGCAGACCTAGGCAGGGCAGCTCTCGCCCCATCCTGCCAGCGAAGCTTGGGCTGAGGAGATCTAGAGGGCAGACTCCCTCCTGCCCTGCCCTGTCTCCTGTCCCACCGGTATCCCTAAAGCTGCTGCCACGTGGCCCTTTGAGCGCCTCTCCAGCTGGTAGGCAGGGGTGATGGGAAGGAATGGCGGCTCAGGAGGCTGCCCGCCCCGGTCCTCCCTGCCCTGCCCAGGGCCAGGCATCGCCCGCTTCCTCGTAGGGACAATGGGTCTTCCTCCCAGCCAGGCTTCTTGGGGTGGTACCCAAGATGGGGTGGGGAGGGCAGGAAGGCCCCACTGTGGCTTTGGGGTTTGAGACCTTTAAGGCCAGGCTTAGGGGCTGGGAGAGGGGAGAACAGGAGGCTTCTGTGGGGCCAGGCCGGGCAACAGGGCCATCCATGTTCCTGCCCTGAGCCTCATCGAGCTGGCCCTAAGCCTGAGTCCCAAGGCCAGTGCAGCAGGCGGTCAGGGCTGCTCTAGCTCCATGTTTAGTGACCCTCATAAGCACAGCTCCTCCAGCTGCCAGGCTGCTTTGGGGCTTCTCTCCCGAGGCAGATCCCCTGGCTAACGTCCATTCCCGATTCCCCTGGGAGCGCTCTTTCTCTAGGGATGGGCTGAGGCTAAGACCCCAGCCCCCAGCACACCAGCCCCAGCAGGAGGAGTGAGGTCCCCAGGAGCCCTCCAGCAGTGCAGGGGCCAGGGGTGGGCTGGGGGCACTCAGCTCCTCCCTCTAGAGGTCACCAGCCCTGGGCAGCCAGGGCTGGGGACACGGGCTGGGCCACCCAGGAGGAGGTTCCTAGCCAAGGACCTGAGTGGCCTGCTTCAAGCAGGTAGAGCAGGTGGGGCCGCAGCTGGGAGCACGGTCCAGAGCTGGACAGGCTCCAGCCAGCCAGCAGGTGCTGCAGTCCCGGCATCCGGAGCCACCTACCGTACCTGAAGCCTCCCAGGCCTGACCATGGCCAGCAGCGCTGCCTGCTCGGGCCAGGCATGAACCCTGCCCCTAGCGGGGGCGGTGGGCTCAGCCACCGCGAGGCACCTCCTGAGGCCGGTGCCCCCGTCCTGTCCGCTGCAGCCCGCATCTCAGCCTGCGGGGTGGCCGGCCGGGGCAGGCAGGGTCCTCCCGGTGAGGAAGGGCGGCTTTTTAAGCTCAGCCCCGTGTAAATCGGGATTGGGATGGGCTCTTCCCAACCGGACTTCCTGTGTGTGTTCTCTGCTGATAACGGGGATCTGTCAGTGAACAAACAGGAGGCTGAGGGGCGGGGGAGGCACTGAGGGAGGGGAGCCATCCCCTGGGGCCTCGGGGTCTGGCCTTGGCTCCGCTGCAGCCCCTGGTGACCCGGGACAGTGTGGACAGATGGCGTGGACCCAGTGCCTCCCAGTGTGGTGTGTCCACAGAGCCATTGGGACCGGAGGCTACGTCCATAAGCTGACAGAGGGGACCCTCTGTGTCTTTGGGCCGCAGGAGTCTGGCCTGTCCTGCAGGACATTTCAGATGTGTGTCCTGATGCGGGAGGGACCAGTCACACTGAGCTTTGAGCAGTGGGGCAGGGGGCAGGACCCCCATCCCTAGGCCCAGGGCTGGCAGAAGCTCAGAGACTCCAGCCTTCCCTGGGAGCCAGGATCTCCTGAAGGCTATCCCTGGTGCAGCGAGCCCCTGCCGGGAGCCTCGCCAGAGGGACCATGAGGCCTGGAGATGCCCCCTTCCCTTGACCTCTAGCAGATGGGTGGGGTGCGGGTGCCTTTAGCTGGCCAAGGTGGGTACTGCTCAGATTCCCTGGGCCCAGGCCTGGGCTCAGCCCTGGGCGCCTGCCTTGGGGTTAGCCCCCACCTGTCTGATGCCTGGAACTCCCTGCTTTTCTGGCCCCAAGGGTCTCCCGTCCCCCCTCTCCTCTTCCAGCTGGACAGCTTGGGCCAAAAGGGTGGTGGGTACTGCTTGGCAGATTCCCAGCTCCCTGCCATTCCGAGTGGGGAGACTTTGCATGCGCCAGCAGGGGCCAGTCTCCTCCCCACCCCCACGCCCAGGGAAGGGGCTGCCACTGGCCAGGCCAAGGCCAGGGAGGGCAGGGCTGCAGCCTGAGGGCCGTTTATGAAGGGGTGAGCTTCTGGAGCCTCAGTTTCCCCATTTTTCCCACAAGGACAAGAGAGGCCTGGGGGCCTCTTTTCAGTTGCTGAGGTTGGCCTCAAATCTGTAATTCTGCTATCTCAGCTTCCCAACCACTGGGATCACAGTGTGTGCCACTGTGCCCGGCTGCGGGCCTCTTCTTTATTTTTTAATTTTTAATTTTAATTTTTTGCAGTACTAGGGATGGAACCCAGGGTCATTCTACCTCCGAGCTACACCCAGTCCTATCGTATTCTTTAATTTGAAACAGGGTCTCTCTTTCTCTCTCTCTTTTTTTTTTTTTTTTTTGCGGTATTGGGGATGGAACCCAGGGGCATTCTACCTCCGAGCTACACCCCCAGCCCTATTTTTAAGTTTTTCTTTATTTATTTTGATACAGGGCCTCACTGTGTTGCAAAGGGCCTCACTAAGTAGCAGCTAAGGCTGTCCATGAACTGCAATCCTCCTGTCTCAGCCTTCCAAGCGCTGGCTGGGATTAGTAGCCTGCGCCATCGTGCCCAGCCAGGGGCCTCTTCTGAGAAGATGCCCTGTCCCCACACGTCCCCCATACTGGCACACCTGCCTGAGCACGCCTGCCTCGGTCACCCCTGCCCCCCCCACCTGAGGATTCATCCTGTCCTCTTGGGTGGGGGCTCAACATTGTGTAGAGGTCCCTTGGGCTCCGGCCCCCCAGGAGCCTCCTCTGCTGCAACCGCCCCTCCCCCAGCCCCCCCCCCAGGATTTGCTCTGGCCCCCGGAGGGAGAACAGGTATTTGTAAGGAATAGTTCGATCCAGGCCCTATGTATACAGAAAGGGAAACTGAGGCCGGGAGGGTAGACCTGGGGCAGGTGAGCCGTGAAGGGGAACAGGAGGGGACGCTCAGCTCGGCGGCAGTGGCCCTCCCTCCTCCGGGGCCCAGTTCCTCCTCTGCCTCCACCATTCTGCCTCTCCCTGCCAGGGACGCCAGGCCTGGGAGTGGCGGCGGGTCCTGGAGGGCGGTGGGCCGCCCTCCCTGTGCTCCACAGTGGCGGGCCTGCCTGTGAGCGTGCAGGGAGGCCTCCCTCCTGGTCTCCACACCTGGGTGCTGCCTGCGCGGGTCCCCATCAGCCACCCTGGCCCCTCCCGGCTAGGACCGGGGCCTCTGCAAGGGGAGGAGGCTTGGCTCAGAGCCCGGGTGCCAGCCTCGCACGCACACTGTCCTGATTCCTACCCGGGGCTGGATCCTCCCGCCTCCCGGCCCTCTGGGGCCTCAGTGAGGTGGGCTGGGTCTCACTCTGACACTGGGGGCAGGTCAGGGGAGAGGCCTTGGGCACAGACACCCACTTCTGCAGGCACCTGCCTTTCCCCTCGGATGGCACCTGTCCAGGAGCACTGGAGACTTTGGACGGGGTCAGTGCTTCCCCAGGGCCCGGGCTGGCACCCCCCATGGCGGCACCCAGCCCTGCTCTGATGGAGGCCCCGTGGACCTGCTCCTCATCAGGGTCCCGAGAACCCCATCCAAGACAGAGGCCGACTGTTGCCAGGAAGCTGGAGTCCTGGTCCCCACAATGGGCCTCAGTTTCCCCCATCTGTCCCCGCCATTGACCAGCACGTCACGACTGCCTTCCAGCGTACCTGATTATGTTCTGAGGTTGGTGGCAGAGGGGATGCGGTGGCCTTGCCTTCCCACGGGGCGCCAGCGCCAGGCAGGGGGGGGCAGCAGGGGTCAGTCAGAGACCCCGGGCCCCTCCTCGCACCCCTCACCTCTGAGCTCCTGGCCCTGCAGCCCTGGGAGGGGGTGGCCCAAGCCCCCGGCAGAAGCCAGCACGGGCATCTCAGGCAGCAGGCACAGGCGAGTGAGCAGGGCCGCAGGAAGGAAGGACCAGCGTGCTGCTGTGGAGAGATGAGGCTTCCTGTTTATCCCAAGGACAGGATGGCTCTGGGAGCCACGGCTGGGCCCGGCGCGGGCCAGATGTGGCTGCTTCCCATCCAAGGATGCGCCTGGCCCAGTGACTGGTCCCTGGCAAGGGCTGGAAGGGATGCAGCGGGGCAGGGGTACCCATGGCCCTGAGCTCTCTGCTCCTGAGTCTCACCAGTGTTGGAGGGGGCGAAGGGCTGGGACGGGGAGAAGCGGGGCGCACAGGACCAGCAGGGACTCTTGCCTGCCTCCCTCCGCCCAGCCCAAGTCAGGCCCCCAGGGTGCAGCACATTGCACGGTCCCCTTCGCAGTAAGAATTCTTATTCTAGATGAGGTCGCCAAGGTACCAGGCAGAAGCTGCTTGTCCAGCAGCAGCATGGGAAGTGGAGGCCCTGGATGTGGAGGCCAGGGAACCCACGCATTGGAGGACGCTGGTGGACGCTGTGACCCTCTCCACAGTGCTCCCTGACTTCCCCTTTTACCAAGCTCAGCCCTAACTTCTTTTTCATCCTGGGGATTGAACTCAGGGGCATTCTACCTCCGAGATACACCCTCAGCCCTATTTTATTTTTATTTTGAAACAGGGTCTCAATAGGTTGACGAGAGTCTCACTACTTGCTGAGGCTGTCCTCAAGCCTTCGGTGCTTCTGTTTCAGCCTCCCAAGTACTGGAATTACAAACACGTGCACCACGCCTGGTCCCTAAGCACCTTTTGCCAGTCGGTCCTCAGGCAGGGTCCTTGGAGATCTCCGTGGCCTCCTCATCGGACCCTCAGCATGTCCTCCTGGGCTGTCTCCAGAGTGTGTCTAGAAGTGTCCCTGTCCCCCGCCACTGCCCCATCTCGCAAGCCACCAGGCTTCCTGCCTGGGTGGCCCACCCTCCTCGAGCATGCCTCTCTGCCCGGCACGCTCAGTTCTCTGAGAGCTTCCCTAAGGGTGACGCCAGCTGGGCGTGGGGCGCATGCCCGTGATCCCAGTACTTGGGAGGTTGAGACTGGAGCATCACAGGTTTGAGGACAGCCTCAGCACGTAGTGAGACTCTCATTGACCTAGAGAAACCCTGTTTCAAAATAAAAATAAAATAGGGCTAGGGTGAGGCTCAGAGAGAGAAAGTTCTTGGATTCAATCCCCAGTACCACAAAAAAAGAAAAATAGAGGGTAACATCAAATTGTGACTTCCTCCTGGGGTTTTTCCTATGCTTGGGACCAAGTCCAGACCCCACTCCCTGAGAATGCGCTTCGTGGAGCAGGACTCACGCCTCCCCTGGACAGAGCCCGGGAGCAGAGCCCACCTGGCTGGCATGTCACGCAGAGGTGCTTGGCCAACTGACTGGCTTTGCAGCAAGACAGCACAGTGGCCAGGCAGGCAGGGCCATGAATTCCCAGGAGAACAGGCCCCAGACATGGATGCCCCGATCAGGAGACAGAGCCCTGCAGCCGCTCCCTGGGGACCCGCTCTGCTGACCGCCAAAGGGCACCAGGCAGCAGCGAGGGGCACAGCCCTGTCCTCCAGGGCCCTGCCACAGCCCGCTGGGGGAGCGGCCTGGGGCTTCCTCATGTCTGCTGCAGCCTGGGCTCTTCCCGGCTCCTTCCTGTGCACACGTGTGCTTGAACCCATTCTGCTGGGGCGCACGGCTCCGCTGCTCCTGGGAAGTTGGCAGGAAGCCTGTGGCCCCAGCCTGGCACCCTTGGGCACCCCTGCGCAGTGCAGGAGTGCCCTGCCCACGCTCTGCCCACACCCTCGTCAGCCCTCGTCGTCCGTCTCTGGTCTAGCCGTGCCAGCGGGCTTGAGTGGGATCACGTGCTGCCAGCTTCTTAGTGCCAGGAGATGAATCCCAGAAAGACTTGTTTCAGCTGGGCGTGGTGGCGCACGCTTGTCATCCCAGTACTAGGGAGGCCGAGGCAGAAGGATCGCAGGTTCGCGGCCAGCCTTAGCTACTTAGTGAGGCCCTCTGTAACTTAGTGAGACCCTGTTTCAAAGTAAGAATAAAAAATAGGGCTAGGCTTGTAGCTTGGAGGTAGAATGCTCCTAGATTCAATTCCCAGTACTTCAAGAAAAACAAAAACAAACAAACAACAACAACAACAACAAAAAAACACGAAGGAAGAAAGAAAAGAAAGACTTGCTTCATGGGGGCACACCTGGCATGCAGTTCAGGGTGAAGAGCTGGGGTAGAGCACAGCCCATGGGCTCGGGCATGTGCCTGGCTCAAGGCCTGTGGGAATCAGGGCGGGGTAGAGAGAAGGGCCATGTGCCGAGCTGTGAGCATGGGGGTCCCGCCTGGAAGCTCACAAGGCGCATGAGCTTTGCTGAGCATGGTGAGTTCTGGATGGAGTCTGGGACCCGGCAGTGTCACCCCGGGGGCCCCAGCCAGCTCCTTCCAGTCCAGGCTCCTCCTGCCCTCTCCGAGCTGCCCATGGGGGCCACAGATGGCGATTGGCTGAGGCTTGAGTGGGGGAGCCTGAACCTGGCACCCTGCAGGAAGCGACAGCCAGATGGATGGGGCGGCCGTTAATGGTGAGGGAAAAAACACTTTATCTCTGGGCGGAAAGGGAAGTCCACGAGACTCTGGGAGCTGGGCAGGTTAGGGGAGGTGGGCGCTGGGTCAGCAGCCAGCCCCACTGGGGGCCACCCTGTCCAGCCTGGTGGAGAGAGCGGGAGCCGGGTGCCCTGGAGCCTTTGGGGGAAGAAAGGTGCCAGAGAAACAGCCCAGGCCCCGATCCCGGCCTCCCACGGGGCTGCTGCCCTGCCCACGAGGGGGGTATGTGATCTGACTCTTCTGCAGGGAGAAACTGAGGTCGGAGGAATGACCGCTCAAGGTCACAAAGCCTGTCGCTGGCAGACCCTGGCGCCACAGTACCCCAGTGTCTGCCGGGCAGGGCGGGCAGTGGTGCCCCTGGGCTGGTCGCCTCAGATGCCACCGTGTGGCCCTGCCGTGGGCTACGGCAAGGTCAGGGGCCTTGGGGCTTCTCTGCCTCTGTTCCCCATGGCAGATCAGGGCTGGGAGTGCCTCTGGAGCCTGCGGGGCAGGGTCCTACACTCGCACTCAGGGTGTTGACTGCTGGTGCGGGGCCTTCTGGGGGCCAGGAGGAGGGGATGTGGCTCACACGGCCTCTGAAGCCTGGGTCCCTGGGCTTCCTCTGGCCCCGCTGGGCCCCTGCTGTCCGCACCTCAGCTCCATAGCTGCCTCTCCTTACTTTTTAAAATATTCTTAAAAACACTGCACAGAAAGGAAGGCATCTGCCTGGCTGGGGCCAGAAATCTCGGTTTCCTCTCGGCCAGGAAACAGGAAGTGCCTGTGGGGGGAGATGGGGAACCAGCCTCCGAGAACAATGGCAGCCCCCCCAGAGGGCAAGAGGAACTACGTCATCACGGCTCCGGCTGCAGGAAGCCTGACCTCTCCTGTGCGCCCTGGGGTAGAGGCATAAATTTAGTCTGAGTTCTTTTGCTGATGAAAAGCTCAAAGCCTCATAGCGGGTGGGGATGGGGTGAGGGAGGCTGATCTGGGGGAGTCAGGGTCCCTGGGGTCTTAGGGACCATCTCCCTCTTCCTTCCACCCACAGGTAAACTGAAGCCCAGGTGGGAACAGGCTGCCCTGGGGCGCTAGGGGCTCAGGGATGGCGGCCTTAACCAGGGACCCCACTACCTGCCCTGGGCAACCACAAGCAGACTCCTGGGGCGGAACAGGTGGGCGACAGGTGCCCTGTGGCTACAGAGCCGGCCTGGCCTCTAGCTGCAGAGTGCTGAGACCACCACTGACTGCGCCAGCCACTCTGGGCTTCCTGGAACCCGCCGAGGCATGTGGCCGGGGCTCGGAGTTTGCCAGCAGCCAGCCTTCAGATGGGTCCATCGCCTTGGTGAGCACCTCTTCTGGGGCAGCTGTGGCCGTGGTGGCCACGTCCAGGACACGGCTGATGGCTTCCTCTCAGCTTTATTAAGATGTCGTTCGCATGGCAGGTGTGGTGGCACATGCTTGTAATCCCCGCGCTTGGGGCCGAGACAGGAGGATCACACAGGTTCAAAGCCAGCCTCAGCTACTGAGTGAGGCTCTCAGCCAGTTAGTGAGACCCTGTTTCCAAATAAAGTATGAAATAGGTCTGGGAGTATAGCCTGGAGGTAGAAAGCCTCTGGGTTCCACCCCCAGTACCACCAAAAATAAAAATAAATAAATAAACAAATAAATAAAATAAAATGATGTGAAAATTTTAAAAAAGATGTCGTTCACAAACACCCAAGTACCCATTAAAGTGTCTACGCTGGTGGTTTGGGGCGTAGCTGTCGACTGCTGTGACCTTCCCCACAGTGAGCTCTCGAACACTGTCCCCACCCCAGGAGAAATCTGGGCTTCAGTTGCCACCTCTGGCCCCCACACCTGGCACCAGACAACCCCTCACCTGCATTGCCTGTCTGGATTTGCTGGCCCAGAGATTTCTTTTGTTGTTGTTTTGTTTTGTGGTACTAGGGATGAAACCCAGGGGCTTTCTACCTCTAAGCTATACTCCTAGCCCTATTTTATTCTTTTTTTTTCCCCCCCTGTGGTACTAGGGATTAAACCCATGGGCATTCTACCTCTGAACTATACCCTCAGCCCTATTTTTAAATCTTTTTTTTTTTTTTTTGGTGGCACTGGGGTTCCTGGAAACCCTTCTACCTCCGGGCTATACTCCCAGACCTATTTTATATTTTTATTTGGAAACACGGTCTCTTCAGCCAGCACGGCTGGCTTCGAACCTGTGCGATCCTCCTGTCTCCGCCTCCCAAGCACTGGGATTACAAGCGTGCGCCACCACGCCTGGCTCTTTTTTTTACTCTTTGAAACAGGGTCTCACTGAATTGCAAAGGGCCTAGCTAAGTAGCTGAGGCTGTCTGCAACCATGATCCTCTGGTCTCAGCCTCCAGATTGCTGGGATTACAAGTGTGCGCCAACAAGCCCGGCCCTATTTTTTTCTCTCTCTCTTTCTTTCTTTCTTTCTTTCTTTCTTTCTTTCTTTCTTTCTTTCTTTCTTTCTTTCTTTCTTTCTTTCTTTCTTTCTTCTTTCATTTTTTGTGATACCAGGGATGGAACCCACGGGCATTCTACCTCCGAGCTACACCCCTAGCCCTTTTTTTATTCTTAATTTTGAAACAGGGTCTCAGTGAGTGGCAGAGGGCCTCACTAAGTAGCTGAAGCTGTCCATGAACTGCGATCCTCCAGTCTCAGCCTCCACGTACTGGGATGACAGGCGTGTGCCACCAGGCCCCCGGCCCTGGAGCTTTCTTACAGATGAAGCCAGACGAGGCCTTTTGTGGCTGGCTTCTTTCGTGTCATGCTCTCAGGTTCCCTCAAGCTGTAGCCTGAATCGAGCTTTACTCTTTTATATGGCTGACTAATAGTCCAGCATATGGACAGACCACACAGTGTTTGCCTGTCCACCTAGGGATGGGCATCTGTATGGTTTCTACCTCAAAGCACTTTGAATGCGTGTGTGCCAGGTTTCTCGGGCATTTAGAGTTCCTTTCTCTGACATGTGCACCTGGGCTAGAGGTCGCAGGATCACATGACCTGTCTGTGTTTAATCACTGGAGCCTCCAGGCTGCTTTCCACAGGCTGCGTGGTGCACCTTCCTGAGTGTGCTTTTACACGCACCCCTGGCCAGCCCTAGGGAGGCTGCAGGGGCCAGCGGAAACAGGGCCGGCCGAGGTGTTCCGGAATTCTGCCAGCCAGTACGCAAGTGCGGGAGGGTGGGTGGAGCCGCTGCTGGTGGCTACCCCTGCGCCAGGCAGGGGGCTGAGCCTAGCCCGCATAAGGCTCTAGGGCATGCCACCCAGCGCAGGAGGTGCTGAGCGAGGAGGGGAGGGGCTGCCTTAGGCCCCTGCCGGGGCAGTGCCGCCGCCTCCAGTCAGGTCTGTATTCCCCAGATGGGAGGCCACATGTGCCCAGACGGGGCAGGAAACGGCACCTCTGCCCGCCCAGCAGGAATGACCGTCCTGACAAGCCATGTCCAGGGTGTGGCACAAGAAGAGGGTTGGCAGGGCCCGGGCAGAGCCTCCTCCCCTGCACCCAAGGCAAGGTGGGTCCCTCCCCTTTAGGGGCAGGGTGCAGCCTCCTCTGGGCTCAGGGACCCGCAGCCCGCCTCCCTCCAATTGTCCAAGGATCAGAAAAAGAGCCCCCCACGCCTCTTCTGCAGATTCTGGGGGACTCGGAGCCCAGCAGGTGCCTGCCGACCTGGTCAGGATTCCCAAGAAGTGATCCTGGCATGTTCTTAGGACTGCCCAATGGAATGCCACGCCTCGGTGCCCAGGGAGCATCTGTAGCCCCCGCTGGCCTGGTTTCCCCTCAACCTGGGATGGGGGTCCAGGCTCTGCTCGCCAGCCTGGGCCCTGCTGGGGACAGCCAGCCCCGGCTCCTCTGGGCCCCACCTCCACCCTAGGTCTCAGGGTTGCCAAGACCCCTCCAGGCCCCCTGGCAAGGCGAGCTCCCACCACCTTTTGGGGCCCACAGAGGCACCATCCCCGCAGCGGCAGGCTGCCTGCCCAGCCAGATGAGCACCGGCTGCTCGGGGCCTGAAGGCCGTGAGGTACCTGCCACCCTCTTGGTCCTGGGGCCCAAGAGGCTAGGGTGAGCCAGGGCCTGGCCTCGGCCCCTCTCCTCTGCCCCCACATGCCCCCCACTCCCGGCCCTGTGTCCTGTTCTGTCAGTCCTTCCCCGCTGTCCTGAGGGCCCGTGTGGAGGTGCCCTGGGCCTTTCCCAAGCAAGTGTGGGTGTCCCTGAGACTGCTGCAGGCCGTCCACCTCCCTCCCCCACCTAGGCCGCTGAGAAGCTGGGCTTCCTGAGCCAGGTCCTGCTTGGACAATGGCCGGAAACCCCTGGCCCAGGCTGTGGGGCCAGCAGGCACCTGGGCCCAGGGGAGGCAGGGGCTGGGGAGTGAGTGCCACCCCCCAGGTGCCTCACGAACCCATCTGTGGCCTCCAGGCCTCTGTGGACACTGCCCGTCAGAGCCAGACGGGGTTCTGGAAGCTGCAGTTAGCTGGCCTTGGGTCCTGGGCTCACACAGGGACCCCACCAGCCTGTCCTGCCACCAGGGCTGCCCCCGTTGGGCTGATGGGCAGAGCCGGGGGCTCAGGAAGGGTGATCGCTGGAGACAAAGTGAGCATTAGTATTGGGCAAAGGGGCCACAGGGGCCCTGGACCCCCACCCCATCAGCCCCTACCATCCAGGCAGGGCCTAATTTTAGAGGAATGATTTCCCCTCCTGGGCCCTTTCCTGGCCACAGCTTTCCTGAGGAGGCCCAGCCTCGGGGCTGCAGAAGGACCAGGCCCCGGCCGGGAGGGCTGACTTCAGAGCAAGGTCCCCACCTCCCACCTCCTCCGCGGGCAGGCAGGGGACAGGGCGGGGCACTGGGGATTTCCAGGGACCCAGCTGTTACCTGCGTGACAAGCCAGTGGCCTGCATGGAAGGGGGTGCCGGGGAGGACAGGAAGGCCCAGCGGTCATTTATTTACTTGTATTTTATTTTCTGCCTCCAAAATAAGAGTCAGTGTTTTGTGCGTGGTTCAGCCAGCTATATAAAGTGTGCTGCTCAGAGAAACCCACTGGACTGGATGCACAGAGACAAGAGACCCCCGGAGCTGGGGTTCCAGGGTGCGCCCAGCTTATTGTCACTGATGGATTGATTCTCAGGCGCCCACAGGGATTCTCGTCCCGTCGCCCGAGGGGAGCATCGCTGTGGTCCTCTCGCAGATGGGGGCCTCAAGGACTCAGAGAGGGACGAGCAGAGCCCCCGCCCCGCGCGGGCCTGGCCAGGGCTCCACAGAGGCAGCAGGGGCCGCGCGCCCCTTAGCCGACCTCACTGAGGTGAGACTTAGTAAGACAGACTTTTTGTTCCAGTGGCACTGGGAGCTGAACCCGGGACCTTCTACCTCTGAGCTGCACCCTCGGCCATTTTACTTTATTTGCGGAGGGTCTTGCTAAGTTGCTGAGACTGGCCCCAAACCTGCAGTCTTCTTTAGTTAACCTCCCCAGTCCTGGGATTACAGGCGGATGCCATGGCGCCCAGGAGGAAACTTTATTTTATATTTTTATTTATTTACTTATTTATTTGAGGTATTGGGAATGGTACCCAGGGGCATAGACCCTGAGCTACACCCCTCAGTCCTAGTTTTTAGTCTTTTAAAAACTTTTTTTGAAACAGGGTCTCACTGAGTTGTGAAGGGCCTCACTAAGTAGCTGAGGCTGTCTGAGGGACATCTCAGAGGGTTCCTAGGCAGGAAAACAAAAAAAAGGATGAGCCCGGAAAATGTCATGTTAAGGAAGTAACATGCGCCTACAGATAATCACCGCATGATTTACTCCTATGTGAAATCTAGAAAAGCCGACTCGTGGGGGCAGAGTGCAGGGGTCACAGGGTCGGAGGGCACGTGGCTCAGGAAGATGTTGGTCGGGGTTTACAGGAATTCAGTGAGAGGGGAGACATCAGTCCGGATCTGTTCAACGCGGTGACTAGTCAATGGCAATGCGCTGTGGTCCTGAAGTTGCTGAGAGAGCGGACTTTTTCCCCCCTAGTCCTTTCTTTTTGCTGTGCTGGGTGGAGAGCAGACCCAGGGCGGGCTACACGGAGCCGCACCCCGGCCCACGCTCTCAGGCCACAGGGAAATGAGAGGCAGGAGAGGCAAGGCCTCGCTCACGGGACGTGCGCGGTGTAGACATACAGAAAAAGTCCTGCTGGCAAAATATATACGCTTTATCTTACCAATGGAAACATAAAGATTCAAGGCAAGACCAGCACGTGATGTGGTGTGTACAGTGCCGGGGGTGGGGGCACACACCCATAACCCCAGCACTCGGGAGGCCGAGACAGGAGGATCGCAGCTTCGAGAGCAGCCTCAGGACTTAGTGAGGCGTGGGGCTGTAGCCAGAGGTAGGAAGCCCCTGGGTTCAGGCTCAGTACCAGGTGGCACCTGGGCCCTCTTGTGCACCTTCGGCCCTGAATGGGGCCCAGGCTCCGCGTGGATCTAGAGGTCGGGCCGATGGAACCTCACCTCTGCACATTTAATTGTTTTCCCGATTTCCCAAGCGTTTCCCTGAGGAGAGCGTTCCTTGGTGGCCGAGCGTTCTTTGTTCTCAGGTCCCGTGGCATCTAGTCAGGCTGGACTGAGACCTAGGGACCCCGCTGACCCGGGATCAATGGCTGTTCTCGCTGTGATTTAATTGGCTATGTGCGGACTCCAGTTGGGCACTCCGCGTGTATAGTCAGAGTTACAGCTCTGTCAGGGCGTCTGCTGGGCCCAGGACACTGAAGCTGGGGTGCAGGTCCCTGTGAAGTCCCCCTGCCGCTGGGGCCTGCAAGTCTGGAGCTCCCCGAGCAAGCCGGTGCTGTTTTGCTACACACAGATGATGTTGGAGCATTGCTATAAAAATTCTATCTGAAAAAATGGCTAGAATTGCCGGGCGTGGTGGCACACGCTTGTAATTCCCGTGCTTGGGAGGCTGAGACAGGAGGATCGTGCAGGTTCGAAGCCAGCCTCAGTTGCTTAGTGAGGCTCTCAGCAACTGAGACCCTGTTTCCAAATAAAATATAAAAAATATAGGGCTGGGAGTATAGCTTGAAGGTAGAAAGCCTCTGAGTTCCACCCCCAGTACCACCAAAAAAAAAAAAAAAATGGCTAGAATAAAGTACATGCTATGTATGTCTGACTACAATTTTTATTTGTTTGTTTGTTTTGCAGTGCTGGGAATGGAAGCCAGGGGCATTCTACTGCCGAGCTGCACCTCCAGTCCTATTTTTTATTCTTTATTTTGAAACAGGGTCTCACTGAGTTGCTGAGGGCCTAAGTATCTGAGGCTGGCTGCGAACCGTGATCCTCCTGTCTCAGCCTCCCCAATGCTGGGATTACAAGTGTGTACCACCACGCCTGGCTCTGATTACAATTTAAAAGAATCAATAATGTATTACATACACCAGGAGTCATTGAGTTATATCCTTTTTTTTTTTTTTTGGTCTCAGAAATTGAACCCAGAGGCATTCTACCTCTGAGGCGTACCCACCCCTATTTTATTCTTAATATATATATATATATATATATATATATATATATATATATAATTTTTTTTTTTTTTTGGTGGTACTGGGGTTCCTGGAAGCCCTTCGACCTCCGGGCTACACTCCCAGACCTATTTTTTACATTTTCATTTTGGAAACAGGGTCTCCTAAGCCAGCGTGTGCGGCTGGCTTCGAACCTGCGCGATCCTCCTGTCTCTGCCTCCCAAGCGCGGGGATTACAAGCGTGCGCCACCACGCCCGGCTTCTTTTTTATATTGAAACAGGGTCTCACTAAGTTGCGAAGGGCCTCACTAAGCAGTTGAGGCTGGCCATAAACCTGTGATCCTCCTGTCTTAGCCTCCCAAGTACTGGGATTAAATGGGTGTGCGCCACCACGCCAGGCTGAATTATACACTTTAAACAGTAGTTGCTGGTACTTGGGAGGCTGAGACAGGAGGATCGCGCAGGTTCGAAGCCAGCCTCAGCTACTTAGTGCGGCTCTCAGCAACTTAGTGAGACCCTCTTTCCAAATAAAATAGAAAATAGGTCTGGGAGCGTAGCCGGAAGGTAGAAAGCCTATGGGTTCCACTCCAGTACCACATATAAATTAAAAAATAAAAAATAAAATAACAAAATAAACAGTAGTTTCATGGCTTGTGAATGGCACCTTAATAAGCCCAGAAGATCTGGGGGTGGAGGGACCTTTGCCCCTTGGTGGGTGGCCCTCTGCCCAGCTGGCCCTGCTGACCGACAGGCCTTCCAACCGCGCAGAGTGGGGCCTGCTCTGGGGCCTGGACCAGTGGTGGTGAGTGAAGGGGCCCAGGCACTGGGTGAGGCTTCCGTCCGACACCCTCAGGATCTGGAGCAGACCCTGGACACCGTGGTGCTGCAGCCCTCCTGGGCACTGCTGCTCAGCATCTTCTGTGCTGCAGGCTCCTCGGGACTGGGCGGCCTTGCCCGCCAGGCCGCTCCCGCCAACCTGGGTCCTCCCTCAGCGCAGCTCCGCGGACCCCAGGAGGGGCCCTTGTGTGGCCTCCGTGAGGTCATCATGGTCACTGTGAGGTCACTGTGAGGTCACTCATGACCACTGTAAGATCACATTATGGTCACTGTAAGGTCCCTTCATGGTCACTATGTGGTCACTCTGAAGTCACTGTGATTTCCCTGCGTGGTCACTGTGTGGTCACTGTGAGGTCCCTGCGTGGTCACTGTGTGGTCACTGTGAGGTCCCTGTGTGGTCACTGTGTGGTCACTGTGAGGTCCCTGTGTGGTCACTAAGGGCAGTGAGGACAACGATGGTGGTCCTCTTTGTGTGTTACTCTGGGTTGCACAGGCCATCTTAAAACAGATGACAGAGCCGGGCGTGGGGGCGCATGCTTGTCATCCCAGCATTTGGGAGCCTGAGACAGGAGGATCGCGGTTCATGGACAGCCTCAGCTACTTAGTGAGGCTCTCTGCAACTCAGTGAGACCCTGCTTCAAAATAAAGAAAAAAAATAGGGAAGGGGGTGTAGCTCAGAGGTAGAATGCCCCTGGGTTCCATCCCCAGTACTGCAAAAATAAATAATAAATAAATAAATAAATAAATGCAAAAAAAAATTCCTGAAAACACTGGATGAACAAATGACAGAGAAGGGCAGCCCAGAGGCCCGTGGGGACACCAGGGGCTGAGCCCCGGGCTGGACAGTGAGTGGCCTCCTGGACCGGCGGGCAGAGGGGGCAGGGGCTCTGGTCTCTGTTGGCTCAGGGGCCCGCGGGGTGGACTCTGCCCAGGTCCTGTTCGTAGGCCTGGTGTCCAGGTGTGTCAGCCCCTGTGGTCCTGACCTGGGCTTCCACCTCTCCCGGGCCTGGACCCCGGGCCACAGATGGGCAGAGCGAGGTGGAGGGAGGAAGTACGGCCAGGCCACCATTCTCCCGCCTGGCAGCCCCAGCAGGAAAGGCCCCAGAGCCCAGACAAAAGGCGGACGTGCCGCCGGCCATGTGTGCCTTATCAGGGCCTGCACTCGCCAAGCCCCTGGCCCGTGAGGAAGCGCTCCGCGCCGCTGCCTTCCTGCCTTCCTGCCGCACCACCCCCACCACAGCCACTGGGGCCACTGCTCCAGGGGGCGGGGGCAGCGGGCAGGCGCCCGGCCGCTGGGAGGCCATCTAGCACGATGCTGGGCCATTTCGCTCGGCCAACACTCTCCCCATTCCTGGGAAGAGAACACTGAGGCCCAGGGCAGCTGAGAACTCTCAGGGTTGGTCCCAGCCAGGGTGAGGAGCAGGACACACAGCTGTGCAGTTCCCAGAAGGTCCTGAGATGGACAACCTGCCCCTCAGCAGGCAGGGACGGCCCAGCTGCCCCCTGGTGGACAAGGACGGCAAGGCGGGCTCGGAGCAGCAAGGGCTGGGCTGCAGGGCCCATCCTTCCCGGGCGACCTGAAAGACCCAGGACCAGCCAGTTCTCCCTCTTCCTTCCCTCCTTCTGGGGCTGCCACTGAAATCAGCCCAGGACCTGTCCCTTCCCTCCCGGTCACCTCCCAGGAGGACTTGCAGCAGTGGCGATGGGGAGACACCCAGGGCCCTGGCTTCTTGGGGTGGGGTGATGAGCACCCCAGCACACTAAGCCCTGGGTTGGGAGGGGTGGTGTCTAGCCCCGGCAATATCTGCCCTGGGAAGGGGCCAGGCCCCTATCGGGGCCCCCACTTTCTTATTTTTTTCAGTACTAGGATGGGGTCATTCTACTTCCAGGCTCATTCTACTTACAAGCTACACCCCAGCCCTAGTTTTTTTTTTTTTTCTTAATTTGAAACAGGGTTTCACTAAGTTGTGGAGGGCCTCACTAAGTAGCTGAGGCTGGCTGTGAACCCACCATCCTCCTGTCTCAGCCTCCCAAGTACTGGGTTTACAAGCATGCGCCACCACACCCAACTAGGGTCCCGCATTTCTGCCCAAGAGCAAGAGGGGCCATAGATGAGGGCCCGGGTCTGTGCCCTCCAGCTCGTGGCTTCTCATGCAGCAGTGGGCACGGGGGCGGGGAGGCCAGAACTCTCTGTGCACGTCCCAGGGATGCAGCCCCGTCACTGGGCCGGTCCAGGCTCAGCCTTGCAACGTGACTTCCTGTCCTGTCTGAGTGGCTGTGCTGTGCCACCTGTAGACACAGTGTGGGCGCGATGTCTGGCAGCAAGGGTCCTTTCCTGCTGGCCCGGCTGGGGCCTGTGGCCTGCAGGCCCGAGAGCGTGAGGCAGGGCCCAGACCCCCGCCAGCTGCGGGCCAGGCGAGGCCCAGCTTCTCCGCAGGGACTGCCCACTTCTACCGTCATAGTTGGACCCAGCTGGGCCTCAGTTTCCCGGCCATAAAATGGGATCGGGTCTGCGGCTAGGTGGCGTCTGCCGGGCCTTGCGGCATAGCCTGAGAACTAGGGGGTGGGACGTGGTCCAAGGAGGAGCCGTTGCTCAGGGCCAGAGCACGTCCACACACGGGTGCCGGCTCGGCCTGGCTGGAGGCCCTGCTGCTAATTTGAGAGGACAGCGGAAGTCCCAGCCTCACGCCTTCCTCGGCTGACCCCACCCATGTGGGAAGCCCCGGCTGTGCTGGAGATCCCTGACCCTCTGGCAGAGCTATGGCCCTGTGGCCGGTCACTCCCTGACCGCTGATCACAGAGGCCCAGCCCCAGCATCCTGCTCTCCAAGGCTAGCTGGAGCCCTGGGAAAGGGCTCGGGGCTCCCTGCCACTCCCTCCCGCCATGCTGGGCTCCCAGGTCAGGGGCCACCAAGGCCTGTCTGCTGAGGGGTGTGCTCAGGTAACCCACACCTACACACTCCCAGTCCCTCTGAGCCTCCCACACAGGCTGGCACTTGGGGGGCACCAAGGCCCACCTGCCTGGGGTCCACAGTGGGGTCACACGTGCCACACACTCCTGGCCAGGGGAAGGGTCTGGTCCCTTGAACACTCAACCTCCACCCACATGCTAGGAGGACTTAGCCTGGAGAGCAGATGAGCAGCCCAAGCCGCCCAGTGCAGTTCACCCTCTGCCCACCAGGGACAGTGTTCCACACATGGCCATATCTTGAAGCCCTGAATGGGAGGTGTGGCCAGGAAAGCTGAGACCTGAGGATCACCGGTTCAAGGCCAGTCCAGCACATTAGCCAGGCCCCCCAGCAATTTAGTAAGAACCTGCTTCAAAATAAAAAATAAGCCTGGCATGGTGGCACACACCTGCAATCTCAGTACTTTGGAGGCTGACACAAAGGATCACAGGTCCGAGGCAGCCTCTGCGAGTAGTGAGGCTCTCAGCAGCCTAGCAAGATCCTGTTTCAAATAAGAAATAGAATCAAACTGGGGGTGTGGCTCGAAAGCAGAATGCCTCTGGGTTCAATCCACAGTGCCACAAAAAATAAAATAAAAAAGAAAAAGGGCTGGGGGTGTATTGTAGCTCAGAGGCAGACATCCCTGGGTTCAATCCCCGGTACCTCCTCCCAAAGGGCTTAAGGAGGCAGAAATTAAAAAAAAAAATCCATCAATGACCCGGTGTTGCAACCATACTGAAAGGTCTTGCTGCTGTGTAAGAGTTTGGGTGGTCAGGGAACCTTTTTTCAAGGCTCTATTTTAGGGTGGGGTTATGTTACAAATGGAATTTGGGGTGTGGGCTGTTTGGTGGGCAGGAGGGCAGGGCTGAGCAGGTGGCAAGGGCTTGAGAGGCGGGCAGGCGAGGCTTTTCCTCTGTTGGGGGTCAGCAAGGAGGTCGGGGAGGAACGTGATGATTTTACCATGCAGACACACAGGTGATCACGGCGGCATCACTAGGACAGCTCGCAGAAGGCCAACGGTGGCTTCCTGAGAGGGAGGAAGGGACCATTTCCCAAGTCTTGGGGAAGTCTTTTTATTTCTTTATTTTGCTGTACTGGAGATGAAACCCAGGGGCATTCCACACACCCCAGCCCTATTTCTTTTCTTTTGAAACAGGTTATCATGAGTTGCAAAGGACCTCACTAAATAGCTGAGGCTGCCTGCAAACTGCGATCCTCCTGTCTCAGCCATCGGAATGCTGGGATTACAAGCGTGCCAGCACACCCTGCTTGGAAGTCTTTAATTATGTGCCTATACATTCTTCTTTGTGTGTGATCCTGGGACTTGAACCCAGCGACACCCCCATTCCTTTTCATCATTTATTTTGAGGCAGGGTCTCGCTAAGTTGCCCAGGCTGGCCTTGAACTTGTGATGCTTCTGCCTCAGCTGGCCAAGTGCTGTGATTGCAAGTGTGCACCACTCTGCCTGCATGTATGTGCATGCATTCCTTTAAAATTTATATAGAGCCAGGCGTGGTGGCACACGCTTGTAATCCCCGCGCTTGGGAGGCGGAGGCAGGAGGATCGCACAGGTTCGAAGCCAGCCGCGCTGGCTTAAGAGACCCTGTTTCCAAATAAAAGTATAAAATAGGTCTGGGACTATAGCCCAGAGGTAGAAGGGTTTCCAGGAACCCCAGTAGCACCAAAAAAAAAAAAATTATATAGAGAGCCAGGTGTGGTGGTGTACACTTGTAATTCTAGTACTTGGGAGGCTGAGACAGGAGGATCACAGGTTCATAGCCAGCCTCAGCAACTTAGTGAAGCCCTCTGCAACTTAGTAAGACCCTGTTTTAAAATAAAATAGGGGACTTCTGGGAAGATGGCGACGGAGAAAAGTGGGGCTTACGAGCCCCGCTAACAACCAATCTCTATTACCACAAAATCAGCGCCTTTCATAGCCAGAAAACACCATCAGCAGAGAAACAAAAAAGGTAAATACAAGGGACAGAGAAAAAGAGGGCTGAAAAAACGAGACACCAGAAAGAAACCAGACTGCAGTGCTGCAGCCGGAGCCACGGCGCGAAGCCGCGCAGACGCCATCTTTCCTTCCAGCACCAGGCTCCAGAGAGGAGGGGGACTCAGAAAGGAGCTCAGAGCCAGAGAGGAGATATGCCGGCCTCATGGCCGAGGACGCAGCAGCAACACCTTACTGTCGGCAGCAGCAGCGACTTCACCGGACGGCACCAGACCAACGAACTCAACAGCCCACCAGGCTCCAGAGAGGAGCGGCGGACAGCGAGCCGAGGTGAGCCTCTGCGGATCAGCCAGGCGGGATTCGGCAGATTTTCGGTGCAGGGAGCGTCTAAAGCTCCCAGGGGCTGGGCTCAGCACACCCTGCAGGGACTCAGAGTGGAGCTCAAAACCAGAGAAGAAATACGCCAGCCTCATGACCAAGGGCGTGGCAACAGCGCCATATTGCCACCGGCGGCAGCAGCAGCAAATTCACCAAGTCCACTACAGCTCCATCAACACACTCAACAACAGTGTGTCAAATTGCAGCCCCTAGAGGAGAAATCCCAGTACTTCACTCCCAGGGACTTGACCCAGTGGGGGAGTGGCGGTGGCAGAGCTATCACACCATAGTCACAACTCCCCTCAGGAGAACGCCCAACCTGGCACCCCCATGGTCTAAAGCAGCCTCGATTGACTCCCAGGGTCTGAGACTCTGTGATACAACCCAGTAAAGGAGTAGTGGGGTCTGAGATACCACAGACTCAAGATCCAGAGCACCTTAAGTGAAGTCATAGTGACCCAAGGGAAGAACCCAGAGAAGGCACAAACTTCTGAAATCATGGGAAAGAGGAATAACACTGGAGCAATGAATGCCCACAACCCCACAACATCAGAACCCGATAAAACAGAAATTCAGAGATTTCTAGAAGATCAAATCAGGAAAATAACTGCAGAAATAATAGAGGTGTTTCAAAAAGAATTCAGAGAGCCAAAAAGAGATAAAGGATGTAATCAATGAAGTAAAGGCCTCAATTCAAAGTATAAACAACCGATTATACCACATGGAGAATAGAATCTCTCTCCTAGAAGATGAACACTCCAAAAATGAACACATAGTTTCTAATTTAGAAAAAAAAATCCTACAGCAGGAATCTGACATTGAAGAAATATGGGCCCATTTTAAGAGAGCTAACCTAAGAATAATTGGAATAGAGGAGGGAAAAGAAGGTGAAACCAAAGGGATCAACAATCTCTTCAAGGAAGTAATAGCAGAAAATTTTCCAAATGTAGAGCAAGAGGTCAATACACAGGTCCAGGAAACTTATAGAACTCCCTTTAGACAGGATCGGAGAAGAGGATCCCCACGCTACATAATTGTCAAAATGACCGATGTGGAAGCCAAGCAGAGAATCTTAAAGGCAACAAAAACAAAGGGCCAAGTGACATTCAGAGGCAAGCCAATTAGAATCACTCCAGACTTCCCAAACCAAGTCATGAGAGCCAGAAGGGCTTGGAGTAACATATTCCAAACTCTGAAAGAAAACAACTTCCAGCCAAAAATTTCCTACCCAGCAAAACTTTCTATCAAATTAGATGGAGAAATAAGAAGCTTCCATGACAAACAGAAACTGAAGGAATTTATGTCTTCAAAACCAGCGCTAGAGAAAATACTCAAAGAGAATAACTACAAAGAAGAAATAGGTAACACACACCAGAACCAGAGAAACAAGATTTTCCATCCAACAGACAACTAAGATTGGTTATCTGTGGAGATTCATTATTTATGTTAGTCTTTTACCTATCTCTAAATTGTATTGTTTGCTTTTATTGTTGCTAATTATTAGGATTTCTAGTTGGAATATTAATATACCTTCAGATATAGCATTTGGAAATATTTTATCCCATTCTATTAGTAACTTTTAACTCTGTCTACATTGTCTTTGGATATACAATATTTTTTCAATTTTTAGGGAGTTTGTATACCCTTCTGTTGCCTGTGTCATTGAAATCATATCCAAGAAATCACTGCCAATTTCAATGTTGTGAGGTTTAATGACCCAGATTTTCTTCTAAAAGTTTATAGTCTTAAGATTTATATTTAGGTCTTTTATTTATTTTGAGTTAATATTTGTATATGGTGTTAGGTAAGGGTCCAATTTTATTCTTCTTCATGTAATTATTATTTTTCAACAATATTTAGTTAAAAGATTATTATTTCCTCCACCAAATGTCTGTGGAAACCTTGTCAAAAATAACTTGACAATATAAGGAAGAATTTATCTCTAGGCTTTTATTTAACTCCAATGGTTTATATATCTGCCTTTATAACAGTACTACACTGTTTCAATTATTGTAGCTTTATAACATTTGAAATTAGAAAATATACATCTTCTAGCTTTGTTCTTTTTCGAGATCATTTTGTGTATCTAGAGTCCATATTCCATATTAGGATAGATTTTCTCTGAAAAATAAATAAATAAATGTGTGATAGTTTCACCTAAAAAAAAAAGAAAGAAAAAAATATTCTCTGGTAAGAAAGAAAGCAAAAAGGAATATTGAAATGTTATCTTTAAGTTATCAAAAGCTTGGTATCAGACAAATGAAACTGTTATGTGAGATTATCATTGTTAATTTTGGATAAATTGCTATAAAACTAGATGTCAAACACTAAGCCAAGCATGGGAAGGAGGGATGGGGAGGGACCGGGGTGGGGATCGGGTAGGGGCTAACTGGGCAATGTGTGCATGTATGTCTACAAAAGTTTTTTTTTAATACCATTATGATGTATGAATACAGTGCACCAATGAAAAAAAGAATTATTGTAGTAATCTAAAAAAATAAAATAAAATAGGGCAGGGGTTGTCACTCAGAGGTACAGGTAGATGGCCTTAGGGTTCAATCTCTAGTAACACACACACACACACACACACACACACACACACACACACACGGGATTAAACCTAGGGGCATTCTGTCTATGAGCTACACCTTCCGCCCTATTTTAAATTTTGAAACAGGGTCTCCCTAAGTTGGTGAAGTTGTCCTCAAATCTGCTATCCTCCTGTCTCAGCCTCCCAAGAACTGGGATTACAAGCTTGTGTGATCTGCACCTCTGAACACCAAGCCTCTTTTTTGCTTTGTCTCCAAGTAGGCCGAGACAGGAAGATTGCAGATTTGAGGACAGTGTCAGAAAGTAGTGAGACTCAAATTGCTTATTATTATTATTATTATTATTATTATTATTATTATTATTTCCTAGGAGAGTTCCTTATATACTCTGGGGACAGATCCTATGTCAGAGATAGGTGCTTTGAATATCTTCCCCAGTGCTTGGGTGTCCTGTTCACTTTTCCCCCAG
The DNA here is from genome assembly GCF_963383645.1 of Muscardinus avellanarius. NCBI lineage: Eukaryota > Metazoa > Chordata > Mammalia > Rodentia > Gliridae > Muscardinus > Muscardinus avellanarius. Next base: position 1,336,973 of record NC_137799.1, read on the forward strand.
CCCTATTTATTATTCTTTATTTTTAAAAAGGGTCTCACTAGGTTACAGAGGGCCTCACAAACTGCTGAGGCTGGCTGTGAACCTGTGATCCTCCCGTTTCAGCCTCGCAAGTACTAGGATTATGAGCATGTGCCATCTGGCTTTGTTTCCTTTCTTTCTCTTTTCTTTCTTTCTTTCTTTCTTTCTTTCTCTCTCTCTCTCTCTTTTTTTTTTTTTTTTTTTTGCCAGTCTGGGGATGGAACCCAGGGGCATTCGACCTCCGAGCCACACCCCCTGCTATACCCCTGCCCTATTTTTTATTCTTTATTTTGAAACCGGGTCTCACTAAGTTGCAGAGGGCCTCACTAAGTAGCTGAGACTGTCTGCGAACAGCGATTCTCCTGTCTCAAACTCCCGAGTGCTGGGATTATAGGCGTGCGCCACCACGCCCGGCTACTTTTTTCTGTCTTTTTTGCTTTTGGATACTTGAGTTGAACCCAGAGACACTCTACCTTTGAGCTACTCCCCAGCCCTATTTCATTTTTATTTTCTTTTCTGTAGTGCTGGAGATTGAACCCAGGAACGTTCTACCTCTGAGCTACACCCCCAGCCCGTTTTTTATTCTTTAATTTTGAAACAGGGTCTCAGTAAGTTGCAGAAGGCTTCACTAAGTAGCTGAGGCTGGCCACAAACCTGGATCCTCCTGTCTCAGCCTCCCAAGTACTGGGATTACAATCGTGTGCCACCACGCCCAGCTCCTATTTCATTTTAAAACAGAATCTTGCTGGTTCACGCTTGTAACCCCAGCATTTGGGAGGCTGAGACAGGAGGATCACAGTTCAAGGACAGCCTCAACTACTTAGTGAGGCCCTGTTTCAAAAATAAAAATACTAAGGCCGGGCATGGTGGCGCAAGCTTGTAATCCCAGTGCTTGGGAGGCCGAGACAGGAGGATTGCACATGTTCAAAGCCAGCCTCAGCTACTTGGTGAGGCTCTCAGCAATTTAGTGAAACCCTGTTTCCAAATAAAATCTAAAATAGGTCTGGGAGTATAGCCCGGAGGTAGAAAGCCCCTGGGTTCCACCCCTAGTACCACCAAAAATAAATAAATAAATAAAAAGACTAACAAATAGGGCTGGGGCTGTAGATCAGAGGTACACTGCCCCTGGATTCTGTCCTCAGTACCAAAAAAAAAAAAAAAATATGTCTGGGGGTGTACTCTAGAGGTAGGAGGCCCTGTGTTCCATCCCTAGTACCACAAAAAGAAAGAAAAAAGAAAAAGAAAGAAAGGTAGGAAGGAAGGAAGATGTGCGTCAGAAGTCTTCTTGGACCAGCGGTGAGGTGCCAGCTCCACCGGCCTGACGGGGTCCGCAGTGCGCAGGTGAGTGGAGATCGCACACGGACAGGCCTCTCAGGTTTGCGGTCAGTCTCAGCCACTTGGTGACACCTTGTTTCACAATAAAGACTAAAAAATAGGCCTGGGGTGTGGCTTGGAGGTGGAATGCCCTGTTTTCAATCTCCAGTCCCGCACACACAAATGATAGTGGTAATAGCTGGTTCTTCTGCTCGGCGTCGAGGCAGGGCGCACAGCGGCTGGGCCCGGCACACGCTCAGTGCCTTGCACACGCAGGGCTCTGTGCGCTTCCCTCCAGAGGCTGGGCTTCATTCCTGGCGGGGACGCCCGCTGCCGCCCCCTTAGCAGATGGCTTTGAGGCCTCCTGCTGCATCTTCTGGGCAGTCCAGCTGACAGCTCGTCCAGCAGGGCGTCCTCACGGAGCTGCTCACCTCGCCGCGGGACTCACTACTCAGTGGGACTCCGGGTCACTCCCTCGTCCACCCTGGGCTTCCCCACACCTCCTGCCGCTCTGGAAAACACCCCTTGACCTTACTTTGTATGTGCATGGCACTGGGGATGGAACCCAGGGGTGTTGACCTCCGAGCTGCACCCCCAGCCCTATTTTTTATTCTTTATTTTGAAACAGGTCTCACTGAGTTGCACAGGGCCTCACTAAGTAGCTGAGACTGTCCCTAAACCACGATCCTCCTGTCTCAGCCTCCCGAACGCTGGGATTACTTACAAGCATGCGTCACCACGCCCGGCTTACGTTCTTTACTTTTTTCTTTTCTTTTTTGTGGCACTGGAGATGTAACCCAGGGGCATTCTACCTCCGAGCTTCACTCTGGGCACCACCATGCCCAGCTTAATTTTGGGGCTTTTTGTTTTGCAACGGGACCTTCTAGGTTGCTGAGGGTCCCACTGAATTGCCGAGGCTGGTCCTGAACCTCAGTCCTCCCAGTACTGGGATTACAGCTGTGCACTGCCACACCCAGCTCGGGGCCTTCCTCTCGAGGGTCTCAAAGATGGACTGTTTGCTGCAGTTTGCAAACACCTTGTTTTCTTTATGGTCACTACACACAGCTACAGAGCACAGAGCCGTGTTCCCTGCTGGTCCTCTTTCGGGGCACATTCAGCTAAAAGTCTGGGTCGTGTTCTGCTCCAAAATTTTCTCCCAACTCATGAGTTGTAACCAGGTCAGCTTCCCTTGTGAGGAAGGTTTTACCATAATATTCTCTGTGCTGGTTAAGCCACTATTCAAATAGATATTTTCCCAACGGGACCGTAATGACCTTTAGACAAACACCTCCATGGCCTTTGCCCTGGGAGAACCGACACGAGCGAATCCCGGAGTTCCCACGGTACTGTCTCGGGATGTGAAAAGGTGTGCCGGGCCCTGTGGGCGCTTCCTCAGCTCCCCCGGCCAGCGGCCAGCGGGCTCTCACAGCCACTCCGCATCTCCCCATGGGCTCCGCGTCTCCCCATGGGCCGTTCTTTCCAGTAACTTTTGCCACTGCAGGGTGCCTTTCCCGGGATCTAGCTCGTAGACTTGAGAATGACAGTCTGGAGCCAGGGGTGGGGGCGCTCGCCTGTCATCCCAGTACGCGGGAGGCTGAGACGGAGGATCACAGGTTTGAGGACAGTCTCAGCAAGTAGTGAGGCTCTCATCAACCTAGTGAGACCTTGTTTCCAAATAATTGATTTCCAAATAAAATGATTTTTCTCTTTCTGTCCATGTTTCTTTACTGTTCCTCCACTTGGTGGCGCTCCACTTCCTTTCTGCAGCTCTTGCCGGGCAGCTCCGCCTACTGCCCAGCGGCGGGTCCCCCGAGGGGCAGGCCCTCCTGTCCGTTCTCTGGGCCGCCCCTCTTTCTCCTGCACCGGGTTGGCGATTTCCCGGCTGGGAACCCGAGGCTCCGAGTCCAAACCCAGACGGTGCTGAGGTTACAGCAACGGGCTTGCCGGCCTCCATCCTCGTCCAGGCCTCTGGGCCCGGTGGCCCCGCGCAGCCAGTGCCCGCGGCCCGCCCTGGGTGTCCCTGTCCTGCGCTCCCCGCACCGGCCGCAGGGGGGCAGTACCGGCCCGGGGACCCCCGGGAGCGAGCGCGAGCCTATTCGAGCACGTGGCTCGGCAAGCCCCGCCCCACACAGCCACGCCCACCCTCAACCTGGGCACGCCCCCAGTCCCGTTTCGGCCCGCCTTTGAGCCCAACAAGCCCCGCCCTCCAAAGCCCCGCCCAATCAGACCCCGCCCCGGTCCCAGACCCTGGCTGGCCGAGCCCCCCGCAGCTTCTCCGGTCCCCAGGGGGCGCTAGGCGCTAGGGGATGCGCCACTGCAGAGAGGAGGGCGGGGCTCCGCGGGTCAGTCCTGAGCCTGGACCCCTCCCCAGACCCCTGAGGTCAGGCCGAGCCCCGGGAGCGGGCCAGGAGGCCCGGGAGGAGTTCAGTTTTCATTAAGGAAGCGGTGCGCGGCCGAGCAGGGCCGCCTCAGACTCCTCTGCAGCTGCAGGCCGGGGTGGGTGGCGGCCGCCGGGACCTCCCTCTCCGGCCTCTGGGGCCCGCGAGCCCGCCCCAAGCCACCCCTCACTGCGCCAGGGCCAGAAACCGAGCTGAGCTGTGACCCTCAGCTTGTGGCGGGGAGGAGGCTCTGCGTGAGGGTTGCGTGTGCCAGGCTGCAGCGCGGCCCGAGGGCAGTTCTGCTGCGCCAAGGTGGATGGGCTGGCACTGCCAGGTGCCCCAAGCCCCAGCCCGCACAAATCAGAGCGCAGCATATGGTCGGCAGGGCTTTTGTTTGCACAGAAGAAAGGGATGGGAAACCGCCAAGGTCCCATCCATCCGCCAGCCCTGCCGGGCCTCGGGGCTGCAGGGCTGAGCCTTACCCCCAGGGCAGAGGCTGGAGGGCAGGAGCAACGTGGGGCTAGTGTAGTGTGGGTGAGGGCCTCAGTGCCCATGGCCCGGAAGAAGGCCAGGCAGGGCCTCCATCCACGCACAGGCCCGCCACTGTCCCGCCTGCGGGGCCACTGATGGCTGTCCCCAGCCGAGTGGCTCCTGGGCCACAGGAGGGCAGCCTGCGGGTGGGCTGCTGTCAGGGAGTGTGGCCCCCAGTTTTCTTTTCTGAGAAGCAGGGTGCATGGCCACGTCAGACTGTGCTGGGCACCTGGCTTCCCTTCTGATAGAGGGGCTCCCCTGGGGTTCTCAGGGCAGCAGAGGGTGGGTGGGCCCAGCCAGGTGCCCAGGTTAGGGGCAGAAGGGCATGGGCATAGGGAGGGAGCAGATAGTGCTGGCTGGCAGTGGTCTCTCTGGGGCCAGGGTGGAGAGAAAGTCTCTCCAGGGTTGGGGGTGCATCAGTGGCTGGGTGGGGGCCTCCAGGAGAAGGGGCAGCTCTCGCCAGCAGGTGGGGCCTTTGGACTTCTTGGGGTCTGGCCCTGCATGGTCTTGGGCAGGCATCCCTCCAGGTGTGGAGCAGGAGGGTAGAGCTTGTGGCTGGAAACCCCGTGTGTGTGTGTGTGTGTGTGTGTGTGTGTGTGTGTGTGTGTGTGTGTGTGTGTGTGGTGGGGGCTGTGCACCTAGCCCCTTCCCAGGATGCTGGGTGAAGATCCCTAACTCAAATGACTCCCCCCTCCTCTTTCTTCTTCTATGGCACTAGGAATTGAACCCAGGGGCATTCTACCTCCAAGCTACACCCCCAGCCATATATATATATATATATATATATATATATATATATATATATATATATATATATATATATCGGGACTGCTGGGACGAGCTGGGCTGCCGGGACCACCTGGGCTGCCGGGACCACCTGGGCTCCGCAGTGCAGCCTTGCCTCCTGCTTACTGCCCTGCCTCCTCTTGACATGCCCCTCTGCTCTCTGACCCCGAAGGGAGTCAGGCCTATCCAGGTCCCGCGTCCCCAGTGGGGCCAACTCCCCAGCTGAGCCCAGGGACCAGGGTCCCAGGATTATCAGGGACTCGCAGATAATTTGAATTTCTTTTAAAACCAGGAGAGATCCGGGTGGCGCACGCTTGTAATCCCAGCATTCCGGAGGCTGAGACAGGAGGATCACAGGTTTGCGGACAGCCTCAGCCACTCAGTGAGGCCCTCTGCAACTTAGTGAGACCTGTTTCAAAATAAAGAATAAAAAATAGGGCTGGGGGTGTAGCTCAGAGGTAGAATGCCCCTGGGTTCCATCCTCTATACCACAAACTAACTAACTAAAACTAACTAAATAAATAAATGCAGGAGAAAAAACCCTGAACGTTTAGGGGCAAAATATACTCTAATATATAATATTACTATATTCATTTTTACACCTGTGCATCCATGAAACATAATTTCCACTATTTTACTTTCTATGGAGGAAGGCGCTCAGGAAGACAAAGTGCCTGGCTTTTTTGCCTGGAGTGAGGCCCCTGCTCCCAGAGCTGCTCCCACCCTACCCCAGCCCCCCAGGCCCGGCGGCCAGCTGGACCTGCGGCCTGGGGCGGCGCCCAGTGGACGCGTGGATTCACCCGCAGGTCTGGCCGTGCTGCCGGGGCCCTGGAGCTCCGTCACCTGTGTCTCCCTGCACCACTGTCCAGGTCCTGTGGCCCGAGGTGCATGGGTGGCCCCTGGGCCCTGTGGAGCCTGGGGACCACTCAGTGCATGGTCAGGAAGGCTGCGGAGGGCTCTCCAGGCTGCAGGGCCAGGAGGGCTTTGGAGACACACGGAGGCCTTGTAAACTGGCTAATGAGGATGATTAAGCCCCAGTAAATCAGAAAGGAAAAGGCTTCTTGAGAGGTGGGTGTCTGGGAGGCCGGGCGCCAGCCCGCTGAGCCCTAAGTGCCCTGGCTCAGAGCTGGCGTGGCTGACCGGCCGCTCGCTAGCTCTGCTTTGGGGATTTGCTGCGGCCCCGGAGGCCGGAGCCTGTGGGCCAGTGCTGCCAGCCAGCCTGCGCCGTGCTGAGCCTGGCATCCGCCTTCTCCCGAGCTCCCCTGGACCAGACAATGCGGCTGCAGGGTCACGGCTACAAGGCCATGGGACCTTCCAGATGCTTCTTTAGGAGCTGCAGGGGACAAGGGATCCTAGGTCTGGCCTAGCCTGGGGGCTTTCCCACCCATAGGTGGGGGCTGGGACAGCCTGGGGGGCGTTTCTTGGGGCTTTCCTGAGAAAAGGCCCCTCCAGCTGTGCCTTGGTTGTGCCTTGCTATCTGAAGCCAAACAGGGAGCTGGGGAATGTCAACACCTCAGGCTGGCCACCTGGCGTCTGGTGCCAGAGGGCTGGGCGGTGGCCCCGGGCGGGGCACGGGACCCCCAGCCCAGAAGTGCCAAGCTATTTATAACATACTTCCCTCCCCACTCCCCTTGACCTCAGGTTGCTGTGAACTCTCGCTGGGCAAACAGGCTGCTGATAAGGCAGAGATTAGAGGGATAGTTTGGCTCTGGATAAACAGTTTCTTTCCCCAAGCACTGGATTCCCAGCACTGGACCTTCAGGAGGCCGGAGGAGCCAGCGCTACAGCTGCCGGGGGCTGAGTCCCATCCACCTGCCCTGAGCCCATCTGACAGGTGGGCATCCTGGCGCTCTGCCAGTCTCCTGCTTCTGCAGCCCACATCTAGCCAGGAGCACCCCTCCCCAGGACCCCAGGCAGGCTGAGGGCTCCCCAGCACTCGGTGACATGGGTCTGCTGGGTGACGTGGTGCATACCTGCCTCCCAGAGACTCTCCCAGCGACCCGGGAGGCTAGGGCAGGAGGATGCCAAGTTGGAGGCAACTTATTGAGACCCTGTTATGAGGTAATTTTGTTTTTAAGGGCTGGGAATGTAGTTCAGAGGTAGAGCACTCCTGGGATCAATCCCCAGTACCACAAACAAAACAAGACATGGGTCAGAGGCTAGCACTCCATCCACATGTTATACATGGCTTTGTTTTTGTTGTACAGGAGCATCTATCCCTGAGCTACACTCCCAGCCTCCCTCTCTTTGTTTTTAAACAAGATTTATTTATTTGTTTATTTATTTTTGCAGCACTGGGAATGGAACCCAGGGGTCTTCTACCTCTGAGCTACACCTCCAGCACTATTGTTTGTTCTTTATTCTAAAACCGGGTCTCACTGAGTTGCAAAGGGCCTCACTAAGTAGCTGAGGCTGTCCACAAACCCAGATCCTCCTGTCTCAGCCTCCCTAATGCTGGGATGACAAGTGTGCGCCACCACACCTGGCTGAAACAGGATTCCAAAATAAAAAAGTTGCTAATGGTCAATTAAGTTACTAAGGGGCTCACTGAGTTGCTGAGGCTGGTTTTGAACCTGTGATCCTTCTTCTCTGCCTCCTGAGTACTGGGATTACAGGCATGCACCACCATGCCCATCTGGTATAGTGTTTAAAAGTCACCTGGTGCAGGGCGTGGTGACACATGCCTGTAATCCCAGGATTTGGGAGGCCGAGACAGAAAGATGGCAGATCCAAGATCAGCCTTGCGACTTAGTGAGATTGGGAGCAACTCAGTGAGACCCTGTTTCAAAACAAAATAAACAAGGGCTGGGAGTGTAATTGAAACAAAATGCCTCTGGGTTCAATCCCCAGTGCACACACACACACTAAAAGTCTCTGCCTTTCAGGTTGGGAAGGCCGCCGGCACCCAGAAAGCGCTTGGCAAGCTCAGGCCTCCTGCTTCTTCCCGGGCCAGGCCCAGCTGCTCAGCTTCCCCCAGGTCCGCAGCCTGGTCCCTGTCCCGTGCCCACTCCAGATGGGCCGAGGGGTGCTTGGAGCTGATGGGATGGGCAGGCTCCATATCCCATTGCCCGGCCTCTGCTGACACAGCCCACCATGGTCTTGGTTGGGGGCTGAGGTCGCAGAGGCCACAGGTGGACAGGGCTGGAGTTGGAGATGGCAGAGGTGACCCTGGAGCTCAGCTTGCAGTCAGGATCCAGGCTCTGGCTGAGGCCACGGAGGACAGGGACTACCGTGGCGTGTCGGGGCTCAGTCAGCAGCTGGACCAAGGATCATTTTCTGGCTTTGATCAGGGCTCCGCTTGGTCTGGGGTCCGGGGTCAGCTTGGGCTGCGTGGAGGGGCCCCACTGTGATGAGGTCCAGGTTCACCAGTAGCTGGCGACAGGGGTGAGTCTGTGGCTGGAGTGGGGGCTTGGTCTGCAGCTAGGACCAGGACACAGCGTGGTGGTGGTGAGTCAAACCATTCCTGTGATCCAGGGTTAGGGTGTTCATGCTTGGGGTTGAGGCTGCCTGAGGCCGGCCTCAATCTGTAGGGCTCAATCTGTAGGGGTCAGGGATCAACTCGTGGCTAGAGTAGGGGTTCAGTCTGAACCTCGCCCTAGACAGTCTGCGTCTGCCCCCCGCACACGGTCCCCCCGTGGTCTCGGGTTGGGTTTCGGCAGCTGAACTTTTCTTCCTCTTCGGATCCCTGCGTTCTTGGCCGGCACCCAGCAGCTGTTTCCCGGGGGAGAGGACTGTTCCCGCCAGCCACATTCCCACGCCTGCCTGGGAGGGTGCCAGAGAGAGGTGGGTGTCGAGGGGCGGCCCCTGGGGACCCTCGTCTCACCCTCCCAGCTGTGCCCATGGCCGGAGGTGCTCGTAGGGGCCAGGGCCTGCAGGCCCTTTCCCTCAGCCCAGCATCTCAGCGCATGCCCTTTTGCCCAGGGGGCCGAGCGTTTCCCCAGGGGGCCTGCCTGGCTCGTGAAGCCAGCCATGGGTCTCTGCATCCCCAAGCCTCGGTTTCCCCAAGTGACAACAGAGTGGAGGGCGCAGTTGCTGGACAGGACTCATCCAAGGTCCCTCCATCTTGACTGTAGTCCACCGTAACAGATCTGATGAGCCAGGAATGTGTAGGGGTCTCGTCTCAGCTGCTCCGTGGCTGCCATCACCCGGGTGATTCCCAAAGAGGAGCCTGTTTGACCTTAAAACCACAGGTCCATCCCAGGGCCTGTGGGATGGGGGTGAGACCCAGAGCCGGAGGGCCGGCCTGCCATCCAGTTGTCTGTGCTGGGCCAGGTCTGATGCAGGGCCTGGGCAGGTGGAGGGGCAGGGCAGGTGCCCCTGCGGGGGCAGCTGGGAGCCCTGCAGTGTGGCTAGACAGCTCTGAGGTGACACTTAGCCAGGGCCCTGGGCCCCGGACCCCCCAACCCATCAGACTCAGGGCCCCTAAGGATGCTGACTGCGTCCCTACGGCACACACAGGGGAAGGACAAAGCCCCTGAAGGGAGCCTGCTCTCTCCTCGGATCCTTCCTCTGTCCTGAAACAGCCGCAGCCCTCAGCCCACTCCCCAGAGGACGTTGGCCCGAGACCCCGATGCCGTCCCTGTCACCGGCTCCGAGGAGCAGAGCGCAGTGGCACCGTTCCCCGCACTCATCCCAACTCGCCTTTGTTGTCCCCAGTTCAAGGGTAGGAAACAGGATCAGAGGTTCGGGCTTGGCCCTGGGCCCTGGCCCGACTCCAGGGAGGCTGGGGTCCCGCCCTCCGGGGCCAGGGCCGGGCCAGCACGTGTGTGAGCCCAGCACTGCCTCCTCCCCCACTGCAGCCTGTCCCGACTTGCCAGGCCCCTGCCCCCAGGCCTGGAGGAAAGCCTCACCCGCCTTCCCAGGACCAGGACGACAAGTCCTGGCGTGGCCCCGGCCCCCGTGCCAGCTCTGAGCGTGAGAAACACCAAGCCCAAGAGGGAGGTGTGGCGGATGGCCAGGTGTGAGTATCACAGGTGCCCCTGCCAGGCCCCCTCTGCCCCTCCAACTGGCCCTGGCTGCAGCCCCCGCCCCCGCGTCAGCAGCACGCTGTATGCAGCTGGTGCCCAATAGTTGCCTCTGTCAGGAGGCAGAGCTGGCAATTTGCCCACGTGGCCAGTAGGGATCTGCACGGGTCAGGGCCTCTGGGGCCAGGGGGTGCCCCAGAATCCCCTGTCCCAGGCGCGAGTGGGGAGTTGAGCCTCGAACTTGCCCCAGCAACACGGGGCAGGCAGCCCCCACATTCCCCGGGCTCACTCGGGGCCCAGGCCCAGTAGGCCTGGCGTCTGGGTCCTGTGGGTGGCCCTGGGTCCTTCAGGGCTGACCAGATGGGAAAGACAAAGGAGAGAGTCCAGAGGCTCTCAGGGGTGTGCAGGCAGCCCCCAACCCCGAGGGCCGCCCCCAGCATCCGGCTTAGTGGGTGCTGCCCGGGCATGTGCCGCTCTTGGCACTAGAGGCTGAGCATTGGGAGCAAGAGCCCAGCGGCATGGGGCACGGGGCACGGGCCCACTACCGGGATGCTGGTTGGCCACGGCCAAGGCTTTATACACACTGTCTCTTTGGTGATAGGGAATCTGAGGCAGCCCAGCCTCCGCGCCCTGAGGATAATTTCATTTCATTTCATATATTTGTTTATTTTTGCAGCACTGGGGATGGAACCCAGGGCATTCTACCTCCAGGCTATACCCGCAGCCTTAATTTTTATTCTTTATTTTGAAATGGAGTCTCACTGAGTTGCAAAGGGCCTCACTAAGTAGTAGCTGAGGCTGTCTGTGAACCATGATCCTCTTGTCTCAGCCTCCGGACTGCTGGGATTACAAGCGTGGGCCAGCAAGGCCGGCCAGAAGGTGGCTTCACATGGTCCCAAAGACTGGCCAGGCCCCACAAAGGCCTTGGGACTGCCCATGGGGAGCCCAGCCCTGCTCCACTGAGTGTCTGTGGGAGACCCCAGCTTGCCCAGGAGCTGGGGGACCTAGAGGAGTCGACCATGCTCTGTGCCCTGGAGCTGGGCATTCCTTAGAGCAGGGGCTGAAGAGGCCCTGCTGCCTGCAGCTGAAGTGACATCTGCTGAGGGACAGGGTTGGCACCTGCAGCTGGAGCAAGGTGTGTGCTACGTAGAGTGCCAGGCTGGGGCCATGGAGGTCTGGGCCTTGCTCCCACCCTGCCAGCCCTGTGGAGCCCACAGACCAGCAGGAGGCAGGGCCCAACCTGCACAGCCCCAGGTCCCTTCCAGGTCCAGCATGGACAGTGGCCAGAGGGCCCTGAGCCTGGTGCACAGAGGAGGTCAGCTACCTTCAATCTTTCCCTGTGCACTGAGCCCACCTCTGGGCCCTCCAGCAGAGCCCCCCGGGGGGAAAGCTCCTCATTTCCCCCCAATTCCCTGTTCCCTCACCATCTGCCGCAGAGGAAGGAAGGCGCCTGTCACCTGGACCCACTGTCGGGGCCAGTGCTGGGAACAGGAAGTGGCGGGCCTGGGACCACCGGCCCATCTGCCCCCGCCAGGAGGAGCGGGAAGGGAAGGAGCTCTAGGCCGTGGCTGGGCAGGTCCTGTGGGCGTCTAGCTAGAGTCTCTGGCCCAGACCACCCAGACTTGTCCCTTTTCTGGCTCTAGTCAAAACCTGGAGAGGTTTCTGGAGTCGGGGACATGCCTGGGCAGGACTCACCCTCTTCCCTGGGCACCCAGGTCCCTCATCTCCCGTAGGCCCTGTCCACAGAGCATGTGTGGGTTCAGAGCTGGTGACCCAGTGCTGGAGAGGCATCCTGGGGGGCCCGGAGACAGGGTTCAAGCTCAGGTACCCCTCTCCTGGGTGTGGGGCTTGGTGGTCCAGATGTGAGCCAGGCTAGAGGATCAGTCCTGGGCATCTGGTGAGGGCCGTGGGCAGACAGAAGTCAAAGTGTGGTGGCTGAGTGCCTTTTTTTGTGTCACCTCTTGCTGACTGGGGTTTGTGTGCAGAGTGCCTTTCCCAGGTGGGCAGGGGAGAGCAGTGCCCCCACCTCCACCCTCCGGAGGACCCGCTGCGCCCCGGGGCCTGTCTCCGGGTCTCTAGCCAGCACCTCCCCGTGGGAGAAGCGCTTGAGAGGCAGTGCAGGTCGGGGCCTGAGCCACCGGGTTCCTGCCACTGCTTTCTGTGTGTTGCAAGAGAGGCAGGCAGGCTGGCCGAGGGCTCAGGGCGCGTCCAGGCTCTTGTCTGCAGGCTCTTGTGTGGGAAGAGGGGCTTTATGGGATCCCAGAGCCTCTGCTCTCCCAGGACCCCCCACGTGAGAGGCAAGCCCCACCCCTGCTCCAGGAGGCCCAGACCAGGTGGGGTGGGGGAGCAGGGGGACCAGGGCTCTCTGGGCCTGACTATGGGAGGATCACCCTGCCCTGCCCTGCTACCGCAGAAGCAGAGGGACACAGTGCCCAGCAGGCCTGCAGAGGTGCGGGGTGTGGTCAAGGCAAGGGAGGGGCTCTCCAGGTGAGAGGCTGGGGGCCCAGTACTGTCCACCCAAAAGCACCTGCCACCCAGGCCCACCAGCACCCCTCTCTGGGCTTGCTTTCCCCATCTCTTGGAGCATTTCAGCATCTCAGGACCTCTGGGGCCCCTCCTGGCACCTGCCTCCTGCCCCAAGGCCAGTTCCCAGTGGCAGTCTCAGCTGTGGGCAATTATCTGGGGCGGGACACACAGATAGTGGACCCTGAGGGCTGGGGAGCCCCGCATCCCTGCTCTGTTTGCCAGCCAGCGCCTGGTGACATCATGTATAGAGAACTTGATAACTGCCTTGGGAGTGGTCCCAGAGACAACCAGGCCTCGGGGAGGGTCTGCAGCCGCCCGCCCCTCCCCCGCCCCGGGGCTGGCCTCCAGGAGACCCTTCCTTCCTTCCTTCTGGGGGTGGCGGGGGAGATCTGCGTCTCCCCCACTGTGTGGAGGAGGGGAAGGCGTCTTGACAGGCCAGGAGCTGCCTCAGTTGTGAGGGGCACCATGTGGTCACCACTGCTGCTGCCCCCTCCCCCGGCCGGGCCCTCTCCCCGGCCAGGCCTGGGGCCTCTTGGCCCTTGCCCCAGACTCTCTGGGCCTGCAGTAGCTCCCCAGCCCAGAGTGGAGCCTCGCACCTCTTCCCCTTCCCCAGCGCAGAGCTCCTTCCCCAGCGTAGAGCCCCTTCCCCTTGTAGAGCCCATGTGGCCTCTAGGCCCTAGGCTCTGGTACCACTGTCAGGGCTGCAGAGGAGGCCATGGGGCCTGCTCCAGCTTGCGCTTGGAGGAACTGAAGCAGGGCAGCTCTGACCAGGACTAGCGCTGACCCGTGGGCTGGTCTCCACTCTGTCCTGCGGATCAAGGCGACTGATGGGAGCCAGCCTTGTCTGGACCTCAGAGGGAGGATGGCCTTACCTCACCTGACCCCCAGGCCGGGCAGCACGGGCCAGCCTGAGATGGGGCTGGGCTTTAGTGGCCGGGAGGGCCAAGGGCTAGGGCCCTGGGCGGAGGCAGCTGGGTGGCTGCACCCCTGTCGGCGGCTTGCTGGTCACCCTTGCTCCTGGGTGCTGCCATGACTCTGCCTGCCCCTCGGCCCCTGCTCATTGCACCAGAGCCCCTCCCATTTCCCTTTGCTGGCTGGGGCCGCCATAGGGCCGCGGGCGTCAGGACACCCCCCATAACACCTGTAACTGCCCCTCCTCGCCAGTCACTGAAGCGCCTTGGTGATTTGGGCTGTGGACAGCACGAGGCAGTTTCCTGACCTCCAGGCTTAGCCCCAGGTGGCCGGCTCCCAGACAACTCCAGGAGAGGACGACCAGCTGGGATGGCCGCACTCTGCTGTGATCCTAGCAACTCTGGGGGCCGAAGCAGGAAGATTCAAGTTCCAGCAACTTAGTGAGATTCTGTCTCAAAAAATACAAAGAGGCGGGGCGTGGTGGCGCATGCCTGTAATCTCAGCATTCGGGAGGCTGAGACTGGAGGATCTCGGTTCACGGACAGCCTCAGCTACTTAGTGCGGCCCCGTGCAACTCAATGAGACCCTACTTCAAAAAAAAGAATAAAAAATAGGGCAGGGGGTGTAGCTCGGAGGTAGAATGCCCCTGGGTTCCATCCCCAGAAACACACACACACACACACACACACACACACACACACACAGGCGTGGCGGCACACATCTATAATCCCAGCTCTTGGGAGGCTGAGATAGGTGGATCCCCAGTTAGAGACCAGGCTCAACAACTTAGCAAGACCCTGTTTCTTTTTTTAAATATTTTTATTGGTGCAGTGTAGTCCTACACCTTAATGGGATGCAAGATGGCGGAGGCAGGCGTGCACACCGCACTCCATCAGCCTTTACCCTGTTCCCACCCAGGCCCTCCCCCTCCCTCCTTCTCACGTTTGGCTTATGATTGACTAGGTTTCAAAACAAAATCTAGCCGGGCGTGGTGGCGCACGCTTGTAATCCCCACGCTTGGGAGGCTGAGACAGGAGGATCGCACAGGTTCGAAGCCAGCCTCAGCTACTTAGTGAGGCTCTCAGCAACTTAGCAAGACCCTGTTTCCAAATAAAATATAAAAAAGGTCTGGGAGTAGAGCCCGGAGGTAGAAAGCCTCTGGGTTCCACCCCCAGTACCACCCAAAAACAAAAACAAACAAAAAAAAAAACACCCACAAAATCTAAAAGGGCTGGGATACAGCTCAGAGATAGACTGCTCCTGGGTTCAATCCCCAGCTCCCCCCCACCAAAAAAAAAAGGCTGTGGTATAGCACCGTGATAGAACACTTGCCTGGTATGCATAAGGCCCCGGGTTCAATCCCCAGCACTGCAAAACACAACGGGGACCCAGAGGTGCAGAGGAGAAGGCACTGGACGCTCTCCTTACCAAGGCCCGTGTGGTAAGCGGGGTCACCCCAGACAGGGAGACAGGCGCAGCGTGGCCCCCACAAATCCTCCTCACCCCCAACTGTGCTCTGCGTCGCCCACCCAGGAGGGGTATCTGGCCTGGTGACGGCACTGGCACTGCACCTGCTGCCATCCAGGCTGTGGGAGGACCGGGGCCTCCGGCACCTCTCTGGCTTTCTCTATTGGACTCAGCACACAGTAGGTCCTCCATCCGTTTACAGATGGCCTGGCCGACTAACACGGCCTGCTAGACCGTACTTCTGCTCCCGCAGGAAGGCCTGCTGTTTCTGCCCCGGCCTGGTAATCTCTCTGCCTCTCCAGAGTCGGACCTGGAGCAGCGAAGGCGGGGCAGGCGGCCGACCCTGGTGCCCGGCCGACGCTGGTGCCCAGCTGACCCCGGTGCCCAGCCGTCTCCGGCCTTGCCGTGGCAGCGGGCTGGGGCTTGGCCTGGATCGGGGCTGTGGCACTGGGTGTGGGTGTGCCTCTTGCTGGCCCAGTGACAGGCGACAGGGGCAGGCTCGGCATCTTCAAGCCCCCTCCAAGGCAAAGATGCAGGAGATGGCGCAGGTCAGGCCAGGCCCAGGACAAAGGCTTACAAGCTAAGGTGCTGGGTGCTGGGGCCAGCCGTGGTGCTGTCCAGGGTTCTCAGTTCCAGCGGGAGCTGTGTCCCTAAGCCTGGAGGGCCGCACCGGGAGGCAGAGGTGCCAAGTGGGGCTGGGAGGCCTGTCACTGAGGCGGGACATGGGGTCAGGAATACCCGCTGCGGGCCACTCTTGCTTAGCCCAAGCGCGTGCGCAGGCAGCAGGTACTGCCCCATCAGCCAAGAACTGAGAATGTGACAGGAAGAAAGGTAAAGCCGGCTATGCTGGGGCTCCTGGGGGCTGTCGCCGTCCAGACACTCCCACTGTGACAGCCGCCCCGGGACCTTGTGGAGCTGGACCTCCTCAGTTTTATAGCAGGCTGTACACTTCTTGCCCGACAGCAAATGAGCTCGCATCACCTTCTCCTTTAAGAGAAGGAGCCCAAACCCTCCTGCACACCGCCCACCTGCCCTCCCTGGGGTGCGGGCAGGAGCAGGCCCGGCGCCTGGGCTCTCTCATCTCCCTCCTGGTTTCGACTGACGGGGAGTTTATTGCCCTGAAACGCAGGTTCTGCACACAGTGTGCGGCTTGTCTCCCTTGGCACCTGTCTGCGGCCTCAGGCGCCGCGCAGCATCTCCACGCAGGAGCCCCAGGTGGATGAGAACTCGGGGACCAGGCTGGGCACCCCGCATAGCCGCTCCTGGGGAGGCTCTTCTTCTAAAGGTTCTGCTATTGTTCCCGATTCATAGGTCCGATGCGGCCCAGAGAGCTGGAGACTCCCTGGGACGGCCAGCTGGGCAGGGTTGTCCTCTGGGTGTCCACCCACACCTCCCCATGGCATCGGGACTTGGCTGCCCAAGGCCGAAAGCCACCAGGGCCATCAGCCTGTCCCACGCCGGGCCTGGACGGATGCCCAGCACTGCAGTGGGGACACAGGATGGCCACACAGTGCACGTGGCCAGAGCTCACTCCCGTTCACCAGATTCATGTCCCCCTAGCCCCAGCCCCAGAGGTCAGCCCAGTCCTCACACCTGGAGCCACAGCCCCCACCCCACCCATGGCTCCCACGGCTCCCAGCCCCCACAGCAGCCCCAAGCTCGCCCCACAGTGCTTTCCCTGGCTCCCTGCCCAAAGATGGTGACACATCCTAGACAGGAGGGCTGGAGGGTCCAGGGTGAGATGGCCAGGCCAGGCAGGGAGCACAGTGCCCAGGCCTGGGAAGGTGGGGTGGGGAAGAGGAAGCGGTGGCCCCCCAGGTGACCCTACTGCACTCAACAGGGGCCTCCAGGCTGGGGCTGCTCCAGACAGAGCCCAGGGGCTGGGCAATACACACTGCGGCCCAGTGGCCAGCGGGGGGCTGGACGGGGCGGCCACTTCCCTGGCTGCTGGTGAGTCACAAGTCTATTTCTGGGAAAACTCCCCTACGTGAGCCGATGGCGGCAGAGGCTCGGCACACGGGGCCAGCCGCGGGACGTGTGGTAGAGCTGGGCTGGGCCCGGGTGGGGCAGGGCTTGAGCCCAGGGAGTCCCCAGAGGAACTCGGCAGAGGTCCCTGTGCGCCTGGGTGTGGGGCTGTCTTGCTGGGTTGCCCGAGCTTCCCAGAGTCTGTGTGCTCTCCCTCCCCAGCCCGGGTCAGGGCCGCCGGAGCCCCTCCCCGGGTCCCTGCACGTGGAGCCCACTGTGCGCAGAGCTGTGAGGACCACCCTTCAGAAGGACTTTGGCTGGATGCTGGGGGAAACGACTTCCTCCAGGCGGGGTGGGAGCTGGGGCCGCCCCTGGGCTCCTGGGCTGGACTCCAAATGGCCATTCAATCATTTCTTCCATCTGGGAAGACTGGGGTGGGGGTCTGGCGGGTCAGAAGCAGGCCTGGGCTGCTGGGACTCTGCGTAGGACCACTTGCCCATTTGCTTTCCAGAAACTGCTGTCCACACCCCTGGCAAATGCCAGGCTCCTTTGTCCATCAGAAGCCCCCAGGGGTGATAGAGTCCTCCTGCTGGCCGAGCCTCCCGTCCACTCAGGCCCACAATGGTGCCATGCCCCTTGGCCATCTGTCCGGGGCCGGATTCCTGTCATTCTGCTGGTGGGGAGGGGACTTAGAGGGTGCATCTACAGCCAATCTTAGGAGAGGTGGTAGAGATTGAAATCCTGGCAGGACCCAGGCAGGGCTGTCCGCCCGCTGTACAGACCACTCTCTTTAGGCCTGCTGCTGCAGCCACCACCCTGACAGGGTCCTGGGAACAGGGGGTGCCCGGGGTCCCTCGCAGAGCAGATGCTCAGAAAAGATTTGAGCAGCCCGACGTGGTGGCACACACTTGTAATCCCGGTACTTGGGAGGCTGAGACAGAAGGGTTGCAGGTTTGTGGCCAGACTCAGCAACTTGGTGCGGCCCTCGGCAACTTAGTAAGACCCTGTTTCAAAATAAGAATAAAAAATAGGAAGCTGGGTGTGGCGACACACACTTGTAATACCAGTACTTGGAGGGCTGAGGCACGTGGATCACAGGTTTGCAGCCAGCCAACCTCAGCTACTTAGTGAGGCCCTTTGCAACATAGTGAGACCCTGCTTCAAAACAGAGAATAAAAATATAGGACTGGGGGTGGAACTCGGAGGTGGGGTATCTTGGGTTCAACCCCTAGCACCAAAAAAAAAAAAAAAAGTTTGTGCAAGGGCTGGCCCTGTCACCCTGAGCCTCTGTCCAGGCCACAGTGCATGGGCGTGCTCTTGGACAGTCCACTCCTCTGGAGCTGGGTCTACTGCCGCAAACCAGGGGCTGAGTCCTATGCTGTCCCCTTGCCAGCGTAGAGCCCCTCAGCAAGTATGAGGCCGTCAAGGTGAGGGGTGGGAGATGGAGTTCCCGAGAGAGCCAGATCTGGGGTTCAGGAGGGAGCCGGACTCAGGACAGGGCTGGCCTGGGGCCGGGAGTGGGTGTTCTGGCTGTTGTCACTCAGCAGTAGCTGATGGGGTGGAGCTCGGGGAAGGTCCCGGGCTGGGGGTACAGGAGGGGAACCAGGTCCTGGTGTCTCCGCTGGCCTGGGCCTGCCTCAGGGGCCTTGGGCCCCTGGTGAGGTGGGATGGGCCCTGTCTGCAGTGAGGAGACCCCTGCCCGAGACTGGACCCCTCCTCCAGCTCCATGAGGCCTTCCTCTCCTGACCATCAGGCTCGGGCCACAGTCAGCAGCAGGGGCCTCTCAGCCTGTAAATCTTTATGGCCCCTCTGGGAGGACCCCGTGGGGGACAGGGCGACCACACCCACCATTTGCTGGACCAGCTGTCAGAGGGCCTCACCCCTGAACAGCGCCCTGGCCCATTTGGCATTTGTGCCCCCCCCCACACCTTTCATGGCGTTTGTTTTCCTAGGAAATGGGGCCTGTGACCAGGGGACGGAGAGGGGCTGACAGGGAAAGCAGGATGCAGGAAGAGATGCCAGAGCACCAGAGAGGCCTGCAGAAACATTCAGAGACAAAGACAGGGAGGAGAGTCACAGCCAGGGCCAGCGGGACCCGTAGCCCCGGGAGGACGAACACCGAGAGTCCAGGAGGCTGGCCAAGGACAGACGGAACCTCTGGGTGTGCGGGGAGAGGCGCAGTCAGGCTCAGCCTGGCCCCACCTCCTGGCCCCGGGCAGAGGGACAGGTGACTGGGAGCCCAGGCCAGGCCCACGCGCCAGCCAGGCACGGGCTGGGACAAAGACCCCTTTGAAATTGGGATCAAATGCTGTTTTATTTGGGCACCGCTGTGTGACGGGGCAGGTGAGCCAGAGCAGCCTCCTGGGAGCTACTTCAAAGGCCTGTGGGATCCTGCACCCCGGAGAGGCCGCCATGAGGGGCAGGCGAGACATTTGCCCCGCCACCGCTGACCTTGCACCTCCTCAGAGGGACCCGCCCGCCCAAGGCCACTCTGCCTGGTCCCAGGGGAATCGTCCAGCCCCGTGGCCCATGAAGAACTGTCCAGCCACCCCAGTGGACAGGGCAGGGTGGCTCCACTCTCTGCTTTGGGACATCCTCCCGAGTCTCCCTGGGTCCACGTGGGCTCCCTCTTGAGGTGTCCACTGCCCCTGCCCCTTTAATCCTGGCCTGTGAATCTGGGCTTTGCCTGCCCTGCATGGCTGTGCGGAGTGCCTGCGGCCCCTGGGCACCCCCAGCCCCTGCCTGAGCCCACGCCCCAACCCAACTCCAGCCCTGGGGGTGTCTGTTCTGCCTGTGTGGCCAGGTGCCCGCTGAGGACAGGGCCTGGGCCAAGGTTGTGGCATGGGGTCGCCAGGCCAGCGTGGCAGGAGGATGGTGATGGGGGGCTCAGGCAGGCGGGGTGGCACACAGAGGGACCCACTTGGAGACGGCACTCAGGGTGGGTGCTGTGGGGCTGACTCCAGGCTCTGGGGCTGCACCCTGGGCTGGGCAGGTGCTCCTGCAGGAGGGGGAGGGCCTGCGAACACCCAGAAGCTTTCCCTCGCTGCCCGGGGCCAGCAGCTTTTGAAGTGGGGAGGCTTGGGGGGCGGGTAAGCGTCCAGGGTGTAATTAGGACTGCAGGTTTCACTCTTACACCAAGTGAAACCAGTCTGACTCCTGGGCCACAGCTGGCCTCACTCCCTGAGCCTCAGGCTCCCTGCCCGGGCTGGGCCTGCTCCCCAGGGCTGCCCGCAGCTCTCGTGATGTGCCCTGGGGAAGCCAGGCAGAGGGTGACTCCTGTGCCCACCCTGCCCAGCTCCTCCCAGGGAGCCCTCAGGGTCAGGGAAGGCTCGGTGGGCACTGCCCTGTTTCCCAGCATCTGATCACCCAGTGTCCACCTCCTGTTTGTGGGGCAAAGGTGGCACTGGAGTTCTAAAGCAGGACTCACAGCTGAGCCAGTGCAAGTCCTTCCCGCGGGGCGGAGGCCCAGGGCTGGCCGGTCACCGCTTTTCAGACTGAAAGCAGCTGTCCCTGCAGGGGCAGGACACTGTAGAGGGCCAGCATGCAGGCCACTCCTACCCAGCCTGAGGCCTCCCTGGGTGCCCGCTGGGTAAATATTCCTGGGTGGCACTGACCACACGCCTGGCCATCCACATGGCACTGGCCATCCGAGGAGTGAGTCCCAGTGACTGTCTCTCCTCCAGAGGACAACGCAGGGCCTGGGCGCCTTCGCCCCCCCCCGCCGCCTCTCCATTCTGCATTCCTCCCTCCCGGTTATCCCATCCGTTGTGTGTCATCTCAGGTTCATGGAGCCTCTGCTTTTGGCCAGCCAGGCTGTCCTGTGGGTGAGGAGCCGGAGAGGCAGGACAGCACCGTGGGTGGCATTTGCGGGGACCCTGCGGTCCTCCTGGGGGCCTGGAACAGGGCTCTGTGGGGGGTCTGAGGCTGGGGCCCGAAAGGCTGTGCTTTGTGGTGCTGGACCTGGGCATCCAGGATCAAAGCCTGCCCCTGGAGTGGCGTCCCGGGCTGACACGCCCCAGTCTAGGAAGTCACCCAGTGGTGGCGAGGACGGGCACGGGCCCCCAGCTCCCCAACCTTCTCCTCCCCCACCTCCTTCCCCGCCACGGCCACAGCCTGTGCTTCCTGGCTGGCTTGGTCGGGATCTGCCTCTGGTTGGACAGGCAGTCAAAGCCTGCACATGATGGAGCTTAATAAACACTTTTAAAGCAAACGAATAAGCTGCTTAGAACTGAAACCTCAAGATTAGAAAACCAGGGATGTGGCCAGTGGCTGCTCGGGGGCCTGGCATCCATCCTGGCCCACCACTCAGCAGGTGTGACCTGGCAGGCTTGCAGCCTCCGGGAGCCGTGCTGGGGCTGCCCTTGGGGTCACCAGTCCTCCCAGGCACACTCGTGGGGGACAGGGCACTTACGGACCCTCAGCGGTGGCCACGGGGAACCTTGGCTGACTGGATCCCAGCAGCCTCTGCTGCCCTCGGGCACTATGGCCAGGTCAGCCTCCCCCACCTGCTAACCAGGACTGGGCTCAGCTCTTGGGCCAGCCAGGGACAGGTGGGCCTCAGACATGTGTCGCAGTGGGGACCTAGCACCCATCCTGCGGCCACCGCCGCCCCTTGCACAGGCCTGTCTGGGAGCCACAGGCACACTGGGAGTCCCTTGGAGTGGTGCCCAGCTGGGTGCTGCCCTGCTCAGCCGCCAGCCGCCCCTCATTCTGTTTCCCAACTGTCCCCGGGGGCGAGCGAGGCCTGAAGAGACAGGTCTCGGCCTGGGAAGGTAAATGTGGCCCGGGGTCAGGGTGCAGCTGGTGCCCAACACAAGCCAGGACAGAGCCTGGGGCCGCTGAGAAGTGGCAGAGGGCAGGAGGCTCTCTTCAGCTCCTGGTGTGGCCCCAGCCTTCCTGGGGCAGCCTCCCAGGCCATAGCTCTCACGGCCATAGCTGTTGGCTTCCTGGAGGAGGCCTCTGTCTGCACACTGTGGGGGAGGGTCCCAGCTGTATGAGTGGGGGCTCCAGCTGTTCTGACCCCTGGAGGGACCTTGGGGGCCTGGGCGGCTGCTCTTCCTCTTCCTCCCTTCCCAGGATGCCCAGCAGCTGACTTGGGGGCTGGGGCAGAGTCAGTGGTGGGGTCAGGGACTTCCTGTCCAGTGAGCAGGACACTGGATACCCCTCTGCCCTAACAAGTACCCCAGGAAGCTCAGTGAGGTGGGAGCCGAGAAGCACATCCTGCAGGACATGTCAAATGGTCCAGCACCCCGTGGCCCTGTGCCCCTCCGCACTGAGCCGCTTCCCTGCCCAAGCGACCCACATCTGCCCCCGAGTCAGCCTCTCTCGGGTCCTCCAGGCCGTCCCACTGGACCCTGCTCTCCCCCCCACCCCCGTGCTCTCCATCTTGCCTCTAGCCCCGACTTCCGGGTGCTTGAGACCGCAGCAACGCAGCATCTGACACACATCACGGACCTTCTCCCCAGAAAAACGCACACCATTTCAAAGCCAGCGTCCAGAGCTTCATGGCTATGGCCTAGGAAGCTCACCCATGGGTGGGCTGGCTGTCCAGGGGGAATCCACGGCTTGGGCTGGGCCCCACCAGGAAGGAGGTATCTCTCCCTTCTGACTGTTGGGGACACTAAGGCCTGGGAGGTGGAGACCGTGGGACATCTCAGGGGTGTTCAGAGCCAGTTGGCAGCTGGCCTAACCCAGAGATGGCCCCGCCCAGGGCCACCTCCTTCTCTGGCCTATTGGCCTCAAGCACCACATTACCAGTCCTGCCCAGCCCTGGACAGCCCCAGGGGCTGGCATCTGGGCTTCAGACTCAGCTTTAACACCCAGTTGGCTATGCAGTTTGGGGTCGCGTGTAGCCTCCCCTGGCCTCAGTTTCCCCAACTCACAGTGGCCCAACTTAAGTACACAAGGGAGCCCTCAATTCCAGGTGGGGGCTGCAGCAGACACTGGAGGCAGGATGCTGGGCAAACCCTGCCTGCCTCACCAGTTACATGCTGACGGGCAGCGAGCCCGCCTCTCCAAGCCCCGGTCTCCTGGCTGTGAAGTGCGGCTTGGAGGGGCACACAGGCTGGGGGGCTCAAGTGCCAGGCTGGGTGCGGCTGGCCCTGCTCCACCCCACTCAGCAGGAACAAAGCCCGCTGGGTTTGCCCATGGGGAGGGGTCACTGACAAGGTGGGCCTGGCACTTGCCAGGGCCAGGCATTTAGGAGTGGTCGGGGAGGTCTGGCCACCTCTGGCAGAGAAGGGATTTTTTTTTTTTTCCAGTACTGGGGATGGAACCCAGAAGCATTCTACCTCTGAGCTACACCCCCAGCTCTATTTATTATTATTATTTTTTATTTTGAAACAGGATCTCACTGAGTTGCAAAGGGCCTCATGTAGCTGAGGCTGTCCATGAACCGCAATCCTCCTGTCTCAGCCTCCTGGATGCTGGGCTGACAAGTATGTGCCCCTATGCCCAGCAGGGATGATCTTTGCTAAAGTGTGAACTGGCTGCCAGCCTGAGTTGGAACACTGGTAGGAACAGGCAGACCCCAAGTAAAGTGTCCAGGGAGGGATGGTGGGAACCAGGAAGGTGCCTGGTCAGGCCTCCCCCAGGCGGCCCCCAGAGGAGGGCCCGAGAAGCTCAGCTGGAGGCCCGAGGGACCACCAACCCCAGGTGCTGCCTGCCTCCACCCCCGTACCGCAGGGCCTCCTGGGATCAGAGCGTGTGCTCACGGCTGCTTCCCACGTTCCCAGGCCCAGCAGGTGTGCCTTTCCACCTGTGTCCACCCTCCCCATCCCGCCCCCTCTGAAAATCGCTGCAGAAGACACAGGGGACACGGCTGCAGGCCGCCGCCACCTGTCACGCCAGCAAGTGAGCCGGCCGGGAGGAGGCCCTCAGCACGCCCCCTGTCCCTTGCCCCGACCGCGCCCTCCTGGAGGCTTGCTGACTGCGTTCAGTCACACCAGCCTGCCAGCTCTGGGGCCAGATCCCTCAGTGCCCTTCTTAGGGCTACCCCCAGGCAGATGAGGGGCCCCAGAGCCCGGAGCCCAGAGCCCAGCAGTGTCCATGAGGCTTGGGCGGGAGCTGGATTCTGCCTGCCCACCTCCCATGGCCCTTAGCCATGGCTGCGTCCAGGGAAAAGGAAGCTGACCCTCCCCCTGGCCCAGCACCAGAAGAGCTCAGGTTCCAAACCTACCAGGGCACCGCAGGGGCTGGCAGAAGAGAGGAACCTGCCTGGGCACACACCTAGCACACGGGGTGTCAGGATGTCCCACCCTCTGGCGGGGGGTCTTGTGGGTGAAGTTCCCAGCGAGTCTGCATCAGGGCACAGGTCACGGAGTGGCTGACACACATACACTCACAAAAGACATGTGTTGTCTGTATTTTGCACACAGACTCCCACCATGGCGGGGAGCCCAAGCCCTGAGCTGAGACTGGCAGAGCCCTCGCTGCCTTCAGGACTGCACTGACCCTGAGCCCAGCCTGGGACACAGAGGGGTCCTCCTTCCCTCCACATACACAGGCATGCACATTTATACATGCGTATACTGACACACAGGCATATCCATGTACACAAGCACAACAGATGCACACGGACACATAATGCATGCGCACACATGTACACATAGGTGTACACTCGCCAACATACAGATACACATAGACACAGATGCACACACCAACACACATGTGTTCTCAGTACACCTGAGCATATACACACATGTACAACATGTGCACACAACACACATACACATACATATACATATAGAGGTAAACAAACACGCAGATGCACACACCCATATACACAGGCACACATATACACACATACATGCACATAATATACACACAGATGCATGCCAGTACACAATACACACATACATATATACACATATGCACATCAACACACATACATATATATACACACAGAGAGACACACCAACAAATGCACGCACACACATATATACAAGCGCTCCTATACTCAGGCACACACAAACACACC
Organism: Muscardinus avellanarius; assembly: GCF_963383645.1. Taxonomy (NCBI): domain Eukaryota; kingdom Metazoa; phylum Chordata; class Mammalia; order Rodentia; family Gliridae; genus Muscardinus; species Muscardinus avellanarius. Next base: position 1,361,812 of record NC_137799.1, read on the forward strand.
GACACACACATGCATGTACACACATATATACACACACCAACACACATACCTGCCATACATGTTCATACATATGCACTGAAACACATATTCACATGCATGCACACACAAATGCACAAGTCAGTGCACACACCAACACACATGTGTGTGCTCATGCACACAGAGACACATGTACACACACGTACACACACACCCGTGTGCTGCAAGCAAGAGCCAGAGTTGGTGGCAGGTCAAGTCTGCCCAGGCTCTATCTGCCCCATGAGAGCCGTGGCTGTTTCTGGGGCTCTGAGCCTGGCCGGGGTCTATCCTCAGGGGTTCTATTGGGCTACCTCGGGGGCTGAGGCTGGTGGGCGGGGGACATTCCTCAGACCCAGGGCCAGCTGGATGTGGACTACGGAGCGGAAGCCCAGCCTTCGGGCGGCCTGGACAGCACTCCCCTGTGTCGCTGGCCCTGAGGGATGGCTCTGGACTTGGAGGGTGAGGCCATGGGGCCCAGCAGCCAGGACAAAGGGTGCTTTGTACTGAGGCCGCCCGCCCCTCTGCCAGGGCTCAGGCAGCTGAATGAGCCTCAGAGGCAGGCCCCCAAGCCTCGCATGCCAAGGTGCAGGGACAGACAATGGCCATTAGCATAGGCCCTCCCCAGCATGCCAGTCAGAGGCCTTGGCTGGCAGTGGGGTCAGCGGATGCTGGACCTGGCCCCAGAGCCCCTTCCCAATGCCTGGCTCCTCTGACCTGGGCCTGGGTCTATGAGGCCCCTCACTGTGCCCCTCTGCTGGGGTGCCCCTTGAGCCTCACTGGGGGCCTCACTGTCCCTGAATCTCTGCCCAAGGCCATGGGTCCTCCGAGGTCAAGTGCAGGAAGAGATGGAGGGTTGAGTGAAGTCATGCACGGGACAGGGCTCCACCCCCAGTCCAGTCCCTCCTCTTGTACCCAGAGACCCTGCCACAGAAGCAGAGCTGAGGGGCTGTGAAGCTCAATCCTCCCCACCCAGCACTGGAAGGGACACACAGAGCCCACCCCTCAAGGACAGGGCCTTCTCTCTCCAGAAGACCCTGCACCCAGCCCGGGGGTCCCAAAGCCACCCGGTGGGCTTCTGGACCAGAAACATGCAAAGCTGGCAAGTCTGTGAGATTCCCGTCCTCCGGGGACCAAGGACCGTCCAAAGCCACTGCTTCCAAGGGTCTCCTGAGCCCCGGCTGAGGCCAGCTGGGCCTAGGGCAGAGGCCAGAGGAGCCAGAGGGGCCGCTGTGCGGTTGAAGACAAGACAGAGTTCACAGGCACAGGTGTCAGGCAGGGTGGGGACAGACTCAGGACTCCTGCTCCCAGATGCACACAGCTGGGTCCCAAAGGAGTCTTCCACAGCCTGGCCAGCCACTTGCACCCTGAGAACCAGCTACCACATGGGCCAGGGGGGCAGCAGGAGCGAGCCAGACACTCGCCTCCTGCAGACTCAGGATGTCTGGGTCTTGGGCAAGGCCCGGGGCCTCCGGTGGGATGGGGACGGTGGGCTGAGCATCACCTGCGAGCTGACGGAGAGCGCAGCAGTGTTTAACACCTTCCCCAGGCTTTGCCCATGGGGACCAGCGGCCCCAGAGTGCAACCTACCAGCCCCAAGGAAGTCCCCAGCTTGTCCCTCTGCTCCTGTGCTGCCCAGGTGGCCCCCACCGCCGTGCTCACAGGCCTTCCCTGCCCCTGCCTGCCCAGCCCGCTCCAACACTGCACCAGCTGCTGGGTTCCCAAGGAGGCCGGCAGTGGGAGCTGACCCGAGGCCTCAGTTTCCCCATCTGTCAATGGCAGCAGCTGCTCTGTAGCACTCTGAGGCTACCCAGCCTTAGGGGGACTAGGCTGGGCAAGTTTCTGGGCCCAGAGGTGGGGGTGGCGGGTTGGCACAGGGGAGGAAGTGGCCGTGCCCAGGGAGAGGCCAGGCAGGCGGGACACTTAGGCCATGGGGCTGGGGCGCAGCTCTGAGAGGGCAACTCTCCCACTGGCCCTGCTGCCTGGGACCCTCATGGCCCACCCACCGCCTGGGGGCTTTCATGGCAGTAGCCTCCTGCTACCGGGGCCCTCACCCTTTCTCTCCCCAGGGTCATAGCTGCCTCCCCCAGCTCCGGGTGCTCTCTTTCCCAGACTCAGGCAGCCTCAGTTTCCCCTGGGACAGGAGATGCTCCCCAGAGCGGGTGGCTCCTCCATGCACAGGCTCGCGTTCTGCGTCCCCCTCCCCCGTGCCCACCTGGAGCCGGTTTTGGGTGGAGGGCCCACGCTGCCGGACTTATCCCTGCTCTGGAGGCACAACCCTGCCCCAGCACCCCCTATCTCGGGTGGGAGGGGCTTTCTCAGGTGCCATGGTGGGTGCTGGCCCTGGGAGGGGTCTGACTTGGCTGAGCCGTGGTCTTGGAGTTTGCCAAGGAGTTTGGGGTGCAGGCTGGGCGGGGCCAGGCAGGCAGCTGAGAGAGACCCCAGCTGCTTTCCTGGCCTCCCCGGCTGGGGGGTTAATAAAGGAGCACTCAGCGTGGTCACCTGGTGCCATCCTGGGGCCCAGCTGCGCCCTCTCATGTCACCCTTTCTCAGGGCAGTAGGGGCTGCCCCACCCAGGACGCAGGAGAGCGGCTGCAGAGGCCCGCAGCGGCCCCTGCCTTGCTTCTCTCCCCTGTTGCTGGGGCACCGAGCAAGGCGCGTCCTCCTCCGGTGTGCCCGCTGCACCGCCGGCTCCCGGGAAACAGTGCCTTCTCCCCTGAGACGCCCATTGGTACCTGAGTCCCTGGGGTGGGGGCCTGGAGAGGGCCCCCCTCGCCACATGGAAGCAGGCCAGCCCCGGCTCGGTCGCCTGCTTAATCTTTTGCTGAAAAGATAATTTCCTTCTGTGCCATTGTGAGGTGCTGGGGGGAACAATGGGGCTTTTGTGCAGGCCCCTCGGTCCAAGCCAGCAAGGCCAGGCTTTCCTGCGACGCAGAGCCTGCGAGAGGAGTTCTCATGGCCCTCTGCAGCACAGAGACACTTTTGTTGCAGGGCAGCACACGGCAGGCAGGGCCTTTCTTCTCCCTGCGTCCTGCAAAATGCCAAGCGGGCATGGAGTGGGGGCCTGGAGGAGGGAGAGGCCGAGGGCTCCACACCCACCACGCTGGGGGCAGCACCGGGGGCCTTGTCTGAACTGCAAGTCCCTCAGATTCCTGCCGGCTTTTGGAAGTGCAAAGGAAAGGAAAGCACACACTTACTCAGGCAGAGAAAGATACGACCTCACCAGTGGCTCCTCCAGGCCGGGCAGCCAGCTAGGCTCTGAGGCCTGCATTCCAGAGCTTCTTCCTCTGCATTCAAAATTTATGTAGTTTCACAAAATTGGACCCCTCCCTCCCTCCCTCCCTCCCTCCCTCCCTCCCTCCACGAGCGAGTTTTCATGACCCAGAGCTTCTCCTGTGTCAGGGATACTGCTGAAATGAACCGAGCCCTGCTCCGCCCACCCTTCAGAGGTGAGAAGGCCCTCAGATGAACAATCTGGACTGGTGCTGGCACTGGATTACTCTTTATTTTCTTTTTTTTTGGCATTGAGGATTGAACCTTTGGTATTGGGGCATTCTACTACCTTTTTATTTTGAAACAGGAATCCTGCTAAGTTGTTAAGGCTGGCCTTGAACTTCCAACCTTGCCGTCTCAGCCTCTCAAGTACATACAGGATTCAGGTGTGAGCCACATGTCCAGCACTGGGACGGAGCCCAGGGGCAGTCTACCTATTTTTTTATTCTTTATTTATTTTATTTTATTTTATTTTTTTGTGTGTGTGGTACTGGGGGTGGAACCCAGAGGCTTTCTACCTCCGGGCTATACCCCAAGACCTATTTTTATATTTTATTTGGAAACAGGGTCTCACTAAGTTGCTGAGAGCCTCACCAAGTAGCTGAGGCTGGCTTTGAACCTGCGCAATCCTCCTGTCTCAGCCTCCCAAGGGCGGGAATAACAAGCGTGTGCCACCACGCCCGGCTTTATTCTATTTATTTATTTATTTATTTATTTATTTATTTATTTATTTATTTATTTTGGTGGTACTGGGGTTCCTGGAAGCCCTTCTACCTCCGGGCTACACTCCCAGACCTATTTTTACATTTTTTAAATTTGGAAACAGGGTCTCCTAAGCCAGCGCGCGCGGCTGGCTTTGAACCTGCGCGATCCTCCTGTCTCTGCCTCCCAAGCACGGGGATTACAAGAGTGCGCCACCACGCCCGGCTTTTATTCTTTATTTTGAAACAGGCTCTCAATAGGTTGCGGAGGGCCTCACTAAGTTGCTGAGGCTGGCAGCGAACCTGCGATCCTCCTGTCTCTGCCTCCCAAGTACTAGGGTATCCCAAGTGTGTGCCACCACGCCCGGCTGCAAACTGCCTTTTAAAAACTAGTATATCATGCATTCCTCAACCATTAAACACATCTCTGTGCACTATGCCTTCCTTTCTTTGTAGTGCTGGAGATGGAACCCAGGGCCTTATGCATGCTAGGCGCTGAGCTATACTTCAGCCCTTTTTAGATTTTATTTTGAGACAGGGTCTCACTAAGTTGCCCAGCCTGACCTCAAACTCGGCAGTCCTCCTGTCTCAGCCTCCTGCGTCGCTGTTGCAGCGTGGGCCCCCACGCTGACCGCAACATGCTTTTTCCCGGTGGCAAGGGGTCTCACAGGAGCTGCTGCTCTGTGGTTTACTGAACTTGTTCTCAGCGCATGGCTAAGTGACCTGTGCTCACAGAACCGGCCCTGATGCGGGGCTGCTATCGCTACTGTGCGGGAGAGGAGGCCAAAGGCCAGAGACACCCTGCGTGGCCAGAGCAGGACACACAGTCTCTTTGGCTTTTCTGCATCCTGTAGTGGAGTTTCTGTCCCTCCACCAAAGCTGCCTTCTCCGAGAGGCCCCTCCTGCCAGCCTTCTCAGGCCGTGGTGTGCTGAATGGGCCCGGGCTGAGCACTGGCCAACACCAGGATGTCATTATCTCGGACCCTCACAGCTCTGACAGTCTGAGTGCCAGGAGGTCCAGCCCCAGAAGATGGAGGAGGAAGCCGTGCTCGGTGAGCACCCTGGGCTGGCTGGTGCAGGGCTCCTGGGGCACCCTCACCCCAGGGCACGTGGCCCTAGCTCACACGAGCCCCCCAAGGAGAGTGGGGGGCTGAATCGTCTTTGCCTTCTTCCCACAGCAAGGACCTCCCAGTAGATGTTCGGGTCCAGGGAGGCGGGGACTGGGCCCCAGGTCAGGACACCTCTCCCCATTGCCCAGGGCATCCCTCCTCCCTAGACGCCTCTCCAATGCCCTTAAGATTCTTTAAAAATTGTAGCGTGGTGGTGTACACTTGTAATCCCAGTACTTGGGAGGCTGAGACAGGAGGATCGCAGGTTCCAGGACAGCCTCAGCAAGTAGCGAAACTCTCATCAACCTAGCAAGATCTTATTTCAAAATAAAAATAAAATAGAGCTGGAGATGTAGCTTGGAGATAGAATGCCTCTGGGTTCAACCCCCAGTACCACAGAAATACATACATACATACATACATACATACATACATACATACATAGAATTGTAGCAAAATGACACTCACCACTTCAACCGTTTCTGAGTGTGCAGCTCGGTGGTATCGAGATGGCCACACTGCCGTGTACCGTTGCCACCATCCACCTGCAGAACAAACCGACCTGGGCCCCACTCCACACTCACTCTGGTCCCCTCCCGGCCCAGGACCCACCTGCTGCCGCCTCGGTGGCTCCTTCCCATGCTGGGGGCTGGAGCATCGGCCCTGGGGGACCCAGTGGAGCTTGGTCGCGCTGCTCTGCTCTGCTCTGCAGAGCACCAACGGGACATCCGCGGACCCACACGGGACACCTCCTCCCAGCAGCCATCCACGGTCTCTCCCCCAGCGCCAGGCCCGGCTTTGTCCAGTCTCTGGGTGAACCAGGCTTGCTGGAGCCAGGACCCATGACGGGTAGCTGGCGGTGGCTCCGTCCCCTTTCCGCCCTGTGGTCAGATGTTCTGTTAGTGTCCCGGGGCTGCAGAAATAAAATGTCACAGCTGAGAGACTTGAGACCACCGAAATGATTCCCACAGCGCCAGCCGGGGTCAGAAACAGAGTGCTGAGGGCCCAGCTCCCTCCTGCTCCAAAGCAGGGCTCAGGCCTCCTCCAGCTGCCGGCTGCTCTGGTGTGGGGCACAGAGGCAGGGTGGCTCCTGCCTGTCTTCATCTTCTATGTCCTCTCTTCGGTGGTCACTGTCACTGGACTTAAGGCCCACCCTATATTCAGGATGATCTCAGGCTTCTTAACTAATACAAGTCCAAGTTAGGTCATGTTCTGAGGTTCTGAGTAGGCGTGGGCTCGGGGGTTCCTCTCTGAGGGCCCAGGGCAGCAAGAGCCTCTCCCAGGCTCCGGACATCACAGCTTGCTCCAAAGTCCTCAGGGTCCCACCGCAGCTGGGCTATCCCAGCTGGTGTCTGACGGGGTCTCCTGGTTACGAGGCTCTGGCAGGGCGCTCTCTTGCTCTGAGCTGGCTCAAAGAAGCAGGAGCAGCTGCCTGGAGCCCAGAGGCTGGCCAAGCGTGGTGCCGCGTCCCAACGGCCAGAGGGCACAACCCGCCCATCTCTTTTCGGTGTCAGAGGTGGCTTAGCCACAGCCACACATTCCAGACCACTGACCCCTAAAGCACCCTGGGCTCTTCTGACTCCTTCCCCAGCCAGCCTGGCGGGCTGTGCAGTGAATTCACGCATGCTCCGGGCGCCGGGTGGACCCAGGGCCGGGACAATGGGAGCCGCAAAGCTCCCTCGGCCCAGCAAGGCCACCAGCACACGCTGTCCATCCCTCTGCAGACATGCTGGTGCTCCTTCAGCCTTGATGGGACGGAGCCCGTGGACAATCCACACTGGCCACGGGGGCCGTGTGTTGAGCTGGGCCCTGCTAAGTCTGCAGGACTCTTCTGCCTGGTCCTCTGACTTCCGTGGGCTGCGCTTCAGAGAGCTGGGTTTCTCTGCACCCTCTCAGCCCTGGTGCCTGAGGATGCCACCTGGGAGACCTCTGCTATGGATATGCCATCTTGGAGGGTACATGGAGGGGGGCGGGCTTCAGCTCTGCCCAGACCTTCAGCTCCACTGCACAGGAGGAGCCGAGGGCAGGTGGGCTCTGAGCCCTGCCCTCCACTCACACCCTCAGACCCAGGGCAACCACCGCAGGGTGCGCCTGCTGGGGGCCGGGGCTGGCGGAGACACCAGCTCCAACAGTCTCTGTCCTTTGCCACCATAACTGCAGCCCTGCCTTGAGGGGAGAACCTTCTCCAGTGCCCAGCTCCTCCAGCAGTCGGCCCTGGTCCCTCTGGGGCGCAGTGGCTACCAGGGGACACACACTGTGGGTGGCAGGCCATTCCCAGGGCACTGTGGGGCTCAGGCGCAGACCCCAGTGAGGGCCTTTCCCATTGGGCAACTGGCTTTGCACACGCCCCCTGCCCCGGGGAGGCCTGGGCCTGGGCAGAATCAGCACCTTGACAGCTGCTTGTCCATTCCGCCCTGTCTCGCCCCCTGGCTGGTAGGTGTGGGACACAGGTGTCTGGTCACTGTCCTGCCTTGGCCTCAGCTACCTGCCCTGGACCCTGGACCTCCAGGGACGCTGAGGGCCCCTGCCTGGCTGCAGGTTCTGAGGGGGATGGGCAACTGGCAGCCCGGGGAGCCCCTGCCCACCCAGGGTCCCCTTCCAGCCCTGCCGCTCTGGGGTCCCAGGGGCCTCAAAGGCGTCCAGACCAGCCCCAGAGGAAATCCTTGAATTTTCTGAGGGTGAATGGAAAGAGCCTGCTTCTTGTTTATTTCCTGGTGGATTGTGGAGGGGGTGGGAAAGTGGGGGTGGGGGCCAGTGTTAACTCCTTCTCCTCTGGATTTAATTGTCCCCTTTCCGGCTAGGCTCCTCTGAGCTCCTGGCGCCTGGGACACTTTCCTGAAGCAGCTCGGGGTGGGGGCAGGAGCCGAAGAAAAAAAAAACAACAAAAACAAAGCTTCAGCAATAAATAAGTGTTTGGCGTGGTGTATGAGAACCAGGAAGCCGCCTCCCCTGCCCCAGAACCAGGGACGGGGGCTGGGCACCTGGAAGCCGTTGACACACACCTGAGCCCGAGCCAGGCTGGTGGGGGCTGGCTAGGTGGGGGCCCTCTGCCCTGCCCTCCCTAAAGTGGGAGGCGCTCCGATAAACCTGGGGGCTTCAGGGGGTCCTGGGCTGGGGGAAGGGTGTGTGTGTTGCAAGTTTTTCCCATTACCTCACCGGAAGGGCTGAGCCGGAGGAGGCTCCAGGCGGAGCTGACATCTGGCCACGCCACCCCCAGAGCTGTGTCCCCCAGTCCCCAGGCTTCCAGTGTCTGTGCAGCCAGGCCAAGCTCAACCCCCCTGAGGCCCTGGGCACAGGCCGGGTGCTAGGGTGCCCTGCTTGGTGCCCACCTGCCGGGCAGCAGGTGATCCTGAGGGGCAGAGCCTCCCCGGCGCCCTCAAGCCGGAGCTTGCACAGTAGCCTCTGCACAGGGTCATAACCGCGGGGAAGGCCACCCCATCACACAGAGCACACAGCAGAGGGACCTCATCACGACCGCCCCATTGTACAGAAGAGGAAGCTGAGGCTGGGATGGACGGTGGCAGTGGGCCCTCGCGTCCTTGCCCACCCCGGGGCTGTGCGGAGGTTGGGGTGGGGGCCGGCAGGCCGGGGCCCCTCCTCCGGTGCAGCCCGTGCCTCCCGGGGGCCGCGGTCCCCACCGGCTCCCTGGCCTGCCCCGCCCCCACCAGCCCGGCGCACCAGGAAGCGTGACGTCAGCGCGATGGGGGGCAGCCCCGCCTCTGACTCGCCGGTTCTCACAGCCCGAGCGGCGGCTCCCACACCGTTTTCCTCCCGCAGACGCGGCTGCTGGCTCCCGCTGGGCCCCCGCCCGCCCCCGGCCTGCTGGAAACGCCATCCAGATGTCGGGACTGTCGCCCGCGGGGGGTGGGAGGAAGTGGCTTCTGGGGGGGGGGGGCTCGGCCTGGAGCAGGCAGGGCCCGCCGCGCTCTGCGCTCTGCGCTCGGGCTGGGGATGCGCAGGCCAGGGGACATCTTGCTCTGCTGCGGAGACTGGCCTGGGGCCGCCCAGGCCACCTCGCTGGGAGGAGGGGTGCAAGCCTTCGTTTGGGTCCCAGCCTGACCCAGAGCCATCACCCCACCCCTGAGCCTGCTGGTCACCAGGGACCCTGATGAGTGGACGGTCGCAAGCTGAGAATCTCACAGCAAGGCTCAAGGGCGCCCTTCACCTCCCGCCCTGCACACCTGCCGCCATGCATCCCAGGTACAGGCTTGTGGATGGATAGGCGCACGCATATACACGTGTGTGTGTGCGCACTCATTGCATGTACACAAGCATACCTGTGCACACATCTGCACAGGCACCAAATAACGTTAAATCACACACAGTTGCTGGCATACACATGAGTGCACGTACTTACAAGTAGTTGTGTATGTTCATGCATGTCACACAGGCACACGTGTGTGTGGACACCCACAAATGTGCAGTACTCGGGCCCCCCCACACACGACCAGGACTCCATGTGGACACCCACATGTGTGTAGTACTCGGGCACCCCCACACACGACCAGGACTCCATGTGGACACCCACATGTGTGCAGTACTCGGGCACACACACAGCACCCACACACGTGACCAGGATTCCACACAGGCACACGCGTGTGCACCCGTGCAGACCTGCATGTGGACGTGAGTAAGCATTAGTGCCACACCTGTGCGCGTGCCACACCTGGGAGCTGTCCTCGGGAGCACTCGCTAGCTCTGCTCTATGGCATGTGACACTCAACCCCCAAGTCAATGGAGACAGACGGCACACTGCCCGCCCCAGCCTTTCCCCAGCACTCGGCCAGGCCCTGTATCCCCGAGGACTCAGCCACTTAGCCACAGACCCTAGCCAGGAGCTAGGTGAGCTGTGAGCCAGGCGGGGCTCCCTGCAGCCCTCAGGTGTGGCCAGGCCTCCCTGGCCTGTGCCTGCCTCCCTGGGGACCGTGGGGCCTGCAGGGGCCGCCTAGGCTCAGCCCCCGGGAGCTCCTAGGAGGGTTGGACAGCAGACTTGGGCTCCCACTGGGTTGAGCCACAGGATAGATGCTCGCTGAGTATTTCCTGCCCTCACTGCATTGTGGGGTGAGGACGAGTGTGAGACGTGTGTGTGTGTGTGTGTGTGTGTGTGTGTGTGTGTGTGTACCCGGCAGCCTGGGCGCTGCCTCCCTGTCGCTGGGTGCGATGGGAGCAGGTGGCCCTGGCCATCTCTCTGCGGCCTCTGGAGCCACCTGCTCTGTGGCGGCCCCTCTCCAGGTGTCCCAGGCCCTGCAGGCAACACAACCGTGGGAAGCCCATTCTTCCTGGCTGCCTGGAGAGCGGGAGCCCTGCACAGGGCTCTGGCCACCAGAGACTCAAGCACCTTCCCAAGTCACCTGGTCTGCCTAAAGGGTATTACATATGGAACCATATCCCCTGGGACCCTGCACTGTTTCTAGTTGATGTGTGTAACTCCGTCCATCCCCACCCCGGCCTCAGCTCCCACCTCAGAGGGAGAGTTCCACGGTCCCCTTGCCCCAGGGTGGGAGTACCATGGTGGTGAATTCCCACCGGCACTGCTGTGCCGGCAAGGAAGGAGAAGGGAGGGAGGGATCTACGCTGGGCTGGGAGAGAGGAGGAAGTGGGGAGACCGCACCTGCACCCCGTTCCTCTCCAGGGCTCCTCCTAGGAGTGCCTGTCTCTGCCCAACCCCACCCAGGGCCCCTCCTGGCCACCCTCACCCTCTGGTCCCACAGCCCCTAGGCATTTACCTACAGCCACAGGGGTCTGCCCAAGCCCTTAGTTGCTTGGGTGAGGGAGTGGTGCTGCCCTTTTCAGGCACCCCATTTGCTATCCTGGGGAAAAGACAGGTCAGGGAAGGGAGCCAGCAGGCCGCCAGCCTGCCCCTCACTAGCGGTGTGGCCATAAACAGGTGCTCGCCTTCTTGCACTTGGGTTTGTGGGCAAGAGGCCGTGGCTCCTGCTGGTCCTGCGCTGGCCTGGCACCCGGGACCCCAGGAGCGCAGGCCGGGCCGAGGGGGCAGGAAGGCCGGCTCCAGGCAGCCCAGGATGCTGTGAATGCAGGGAAGGCCTGGGAGCCACTCATTGTGACAGGACCACTGAGAGGAAGTTGGGGGGGGCTCAGAGCCCAGCGGGGGAGGGGCCCGAGCCCAGCTCCCGCCACCAAGGCCACCCTAGAGACCAGGCAGCAGCCACCAGGGCAGTGGCGGGGGCCGGACCCCGCTGGGTGCAAGCCAGCCAGGGGCCACACCTGCCCAGGTGCAGAGGGATCCTGGAGTCTTGGGGAACCCATGCTGTGGGGGCGGAGCTTCCCTGGACATCTGGGCTGTGTCCTTAACCCTTGAAAAGAAACATCTGTTGGCTGCCTGAGTGTTCTGGGATGCCATGGCCAGTAGAGCTGAAAACAGGAGCAATCCATTCTCTCCCAGGTCTGGAGGCCAGGAGGGCGGCCCCTCCCTCTGAAGGGCCTGCAGGACCCCACCTGTCTCCACAGCTCCCAGGCACCTCACGTCACTCCCGGGCTGTAGATGCCCTCCGGGCCCGATCCACGTCCCTCTGTGCCCGTCTGTGCCCTACTGTGCAAGTACTGTCACTGGACCCCAGTCATCTTCACCCAGGACAACCTCCCTGCAAGATCCTGAAACAGCCACATCTGAAGACCCGCGTACAGACTACTCCTGCTCTCAAGTTACTCATGGACATGTGTTTCGGGAGCCTCAGCTCGATCTCTGAGTAGCAGGGACTCTCAGGCCAGCCCAGCCCGTGTGAGGGTCCCTGGGAGCTGCCTCCAGTCCTCAGTGGCCTCTGGTCAGTCAGCTGGCAGGGGCGTGGGGATGTTCTCTGGGCAGAGGGTGTTCTGTTCATCTGGCAGCCGCTGGCTGTGCTGGGATCTGACGGTGCACCCACCAGCTCCCCTCAGGAGGCCTGAGCTCCTTGCTGCAGATGCAGGAGGCTCGGGCCCTGAGCCAGTGGGCAGTAGTGGCTGTGGGCAGGGCTGGGCCAGGGTGCAGAAAGGAGATACCTTCTGTGGTCCGAGGGCCTGGGAAGCCTGTGGCAGGTGCGTCCCCAGCCCTGAGGCCCAGCCAGGGCCGGGCTAGGGTTTCTCAAGCTGGTGCCGGTGCTGGCCGGGGCCTCCGTGGCACGGGCCAGCCCGTGGCCCGGCTCCCAGGGCGCCGCAGAAACGCCCTTTTGTTGGCTTGAACAAAGCAACTTTGAGCTGGGCCCTTATCTCAGGCTGCAGTGAGATGGGACACCACAGATCCGGGCGGGAGCCGGCTGGCCAGCCTGGACAGGCGCCCCCAAGCCAGAGGAGGCAGAGGGGGGCTGCCAAGGGAGCTGGGGGCAGGCTGGGCCTGTGCTGCCGCCCCTTCTACCGGGTCTGGATGGCTCAGGACGGGGAACCCAGGCCCCTCACTCAGATAAGCCCCGGGCGGGAACAGCAGGCACAGGTGAGTTCAGAAATTCCAGGTGGGCCCAGGCAGGCGGGGCAGGCTTCCCTGGGCTGGCCAGGACGGTGTTGGGTGTCTCTCCTCTGGGGACAGTGCCTAGTGGGTCAGGAGCTGTTCAGTCTGGCCCTGCCTGGGTCTCTGCAGACACAGTCGAGGACTCTGGCCACCTGAGGCCAAGGCCAGGGAGGTGTGGCCTGCAGGGTCCAGCGAGTCCAGACACTATGCCCTGTCCTGCTGTGCCAGGACTCCCCTGCCAACCAGGACAGGCCGCAGAGCGGGGCAGTGGCACACGGGCGGGCACTGCACGCTGTCCCAGGAGCAGCTCAGGTGGCCATGCCCACCAGCGCACAGGGACCTGGACCCAGAGGCCAACGGCTCCTCCGCCCTGCTTCCCCCTCTCCCTGCCTCTTCTCTGAGTGACATTAGCTGAGGTTGGCTGTGCCTCCTGAAGGCAGGGTTCCCCCGCCATGCTCAGGGACCCTCACTGGCTCGGGTTGGAGCTGACAGTCCCCTTGGCTCCCAGTTTCCTGCGGAGGCTGGGACTTCCCGCCTGGACCCCAGCAGATCCCCCTGGGACCGACTTCCCCACCCTGCCACGCACTTAGCCAGGCTGGCTGCGGAGGCCCCACGGGTCCCTGCTTGCCTGTGGTCAACATCTTCTGCTCTCTCTACCGCCTTCCCCAGACTTTCCCACAAGCATCTTTAGCATAAAAATAACTTCATTGGGAGTGACAGTCATCTGTCCTCACTGGGAGCCTGCGGGCCCTGGGTACAGGCTCCGCCTATGACAGGCTCTGAATGTGTTTGGGGGCGTTCCACCAGGAGATACCACCCCTCTGCGGCCTCTCTGGGGGCACTGGGCCCTAGTGGGCTGGGGCCTCTGCCTGGCCTATCTTAGAACTCTAGGCCAGGGGTGTTTACAGGGAACAAGTGCCAACCTCCCACACAAAAGAGAGCTCCTTCCCTCCCTGAGGGCTCCTGGGGCCTGCAGCTGGGGTTGCCCACCCAGCACGGGAGGGGTGCGGGGGTGGGGGGAGAGACACAGCCGCCAGGGACAAGGCCGTGAGCCAGGCTCATGCCTGGTGGCCACTAAGGGCTCACAGAGCTTTGGAATCCCCCAGCCACACTCCAGGGCCCAACTGTCGTCATGATTACAATAACCATGAGGTGGGGTACCCCGACTCGTCCTATGCTCCCCTCCCCCACCCTGCCTGGCAGTCCCCACCTGCAACCGTCCTCTGAGGTGCCCAGTGTGTGAGACTGTTTCTTTAGATGCAATGTAAAGGGTCCAGATATTTTCTGGAAGACTCAAGTTTTTTGTGTTTTTTTTTTTTGTCTGTTTTGGTACTGGGGATTGAATCCATGGGCATTCAACCTTTGAACTATACCCTCAGCCCTTTTTATTTTATTTTATTTGCAGTACTTGGGGTGGAACCCAGGGGCAGTCTACCTCCGAGCTACACCCCAGCCCTATTTTATTATTATTATTATTATTAATTTTGAAACAGGGCCTCACTAAGTAGCCGAGGCTGTCTGCAAACTGCAATCCTCCTGTCTCAGCCTCCCAAATGTTGGATTACAAGCTTGTGCCATCACACCCACCCTAGCCCTTTTAATTTTATTTATTTATTTTTTTCCTTTTAGTGGTACTGGAGGTGGAACCCAGGGACTTTTCTACCTCTGCACTATACTTCCAGACCTATTTTTATGCTTTATTTGGAAATAGGGTCTCACTAAGTTGCTGAGAGCCTCACTAAGTAGCTGAGGCTGGCTTTGAACCTGCGCGATCCTCCTGTCTCAGCCTCCCAAGTGCTGGGATTACAAGCGTGCGCCACCACGCCTGGATTTTATTCCTTTTTATTTTGAAACAGGATCTCACTAAGTGGCTGAGGCTGGACTCGAACCTCTGATCCTCTTGTCTCAGCCTCCCGGGTACTGGGATTACAGGCATGTGTCACCATGTCCAGTGACCCTGAACATTCTTAAGGCTCTTGCTGCCAATGAGTCCCCGGGGCAGCTCCCTGCAGGAAGCCAGACTTCTGTGGAGCTCCCTGGGGACTCCATTTTAATTCTACCTTTCCTGTGTCCAACTATTAGACAAATGTCGATATGGTTCCAGGTGCTGGGAAAAAGAAAGGACAAACATCTCCTCCTTACCTGGGGTGGCAGACAGGGTAGATGGGTCATCAGGACCTCCGTGGGGATGGGAGAGCAGAAGCGACTTGGTCCACGTGGAGGACGGGCCTCTCGGGCCGCTGCTGGGAGTGCACAGACAGAAGGGCCTGTCTGTCCCTCTGTCCACATCTCACAGACACCCAAGGAGCCCATGGCCAACGAAGGTGGCCACCAGGAGAAACCAGCTGGCCTGGACGAAGCTGGCCAGCCTGTGTGGCTCTGGGCAGGTTAGCTGATCAGGATTTTGTGGGGGGCGGGGGTACTGGGGATTGAACCCAGGGGCAGGGGCTTTAGACCTCCAAGCTAGACCCCAGCCCTTTGTATTTTTTATTTTGAAACAGGGTCTCACTAAGTAGCTGAGAGTCACAAAGGTGTTGAGCTGTCCTTAAACCTGTGATCCTCCTATCTCAGTCTCCCAAGTACTGGGGTTTATTTATTTTGGTACTAGGGATTAAATCCAGGGGCATTTTACATCCAAGAAAACTCCCCAGTCCCCCTACCCCTTTTTTAAAAATTTTGAAACAGGACCTTGCTAAGTTATTAAGGGTCTCACTAAATTCCAGAGACTGGCCTTCAGCCTGTGATCCTCTCAGTCAGTCCTCAAATACTGAGATTAGAGTTGTATGCTACCCCACCTGGTTTAGATGATAAGGGTTTTAGAAAAGGGCAAAAAAATCAGGCATGGTGGAGCACACCTGTAATCCCAGTACTTGGGAGTTTGAAACAGGAGAACTGCAAGTTTGAGGACAGCCTCAGCAAGCAGTTAAGACTCTCAGCAACCTATTGAGACCCTCTTTCTTTCTTTCTTTCTTTCTTTCTTTCTTTCTTTCCTTCCTTCCTTCTCTCTCTCTCTCTCTCTTTCTTTCTTTCTTTTTTTTTGCGGAGCTAGGGATGCAACCCAGGGGCATTCGACCTCCGAGCTACACCCCCAGCCCTATTTTTTATTCTTTACTTTGAAACAGGGTCTCACTGAGTTGCAGAGGGCCTCACTAAGTAGCTGAGACTGTTCACGAACCGCGATCCTCTGTCTCAGCCTCCCGAAGGCTGGGATGACAAGTGTGCACCACCACGCCCGGCAACCCTCTTTCAAAATAAAAGCAAAATAGGGCTGGGGGTGTAGCTCGGAGGCAGACTGCTCCTGGATTCAGTTCCCAGCATCACACACACAAAAGGGCAAAAATGAAAAGACCCCAAGGAAAGAAGACAAATAACAAGTAAAAGAAAATTAAAACAAAGCAAAGTAACAAAAACAAGAAGAAAAAGGAGAGAACGCGGAGCAGCACGGTGGCTGCAGTTCCCTCTGCTCAGCTCGCACGGCTCAGCTCAGAGCCCCCCGGGGTGAAGCTGCAGGGCCTCACCAACCGCACTAGGAAACGCCATCTAAACGCAGCCCGGACCACTGTCAGAACTTCCTCCGGAGCCGCGCGCCGGACAGGCCAGAGCTGGGTAGCCCACTTCAGCCCGCAGCGGAGGAAAACGCAAGAGAAACGCTCCCAAGTGTGTTTTATAAGGACAGCCTTCTATGAATCCCAGCCCTGCTGCAGCCGCCCCAGCGGAAGAAAGCCACGGCAGTTTTCTTTCTTTTTCTTGTGGTATTGGGGATGGAACCCAGGGGCATTCTACCTACGAGCTACACTCCTAGCCCTATTTTTATATGTATATTTTTTATTTAAACAGGGTCTCATTGAGTTGCAAAGGACCTCGCTAAGTAGCTGAGGCTCCTAACCGAACCGCGATCCTCCCGTCTCAGCCTCCCGAATGCTGGGATGACAAGTGTGCGCACCACGCCAGCTTCACATTTTTCTTTTGAAAATGAACACATGAGCCCTAGACGGTATTAACTGTGGGGCAGAGGGGCTATGGGAACAGGGAGCCCCCTCCGTGCCTTTCTGGGAAACCGCCCCAAGTTACCTCCTCTGAGTATACTATCTGGTCACGTTTTCACTCTGTATTACATGATTACACCTCACCATCGACAGAGCAAAAGACAGAGTAAAATAGCCATCTCCACTGATGCATGAAAGATATTTAACCAATGTAACACAATTCTGAGCCGGGCGTGGTGGCGCACACTTGTAATCCCAGCATTTGGGAGGCTGAGACAGGAGGATCGTGCAGATTCAAAGCCAGCCTCGGCTACCTAGTGAGGCCCTTTGCAACTCAGTGAGACTGTTTCAAAATGAATAAAAAATAGGACTGGGGTGTCGCTCAGAGGTAGAATGCCCCTGGGTTCCATCCCTACTATAAAAAAAAACTATGCAAAATAAAGAATTAAAAAGTAGGACTGGGGGGTGTATCTTGGAGGTAGAATGCCCCTGGGTTCCATTCCCAGTACTGCAAAAACGAACATAGCCGGGCGTGGTGGTGCATGCTTGTAATCCCAGCATTCGGGAGGCTGAGACAGGAGGATGGTGGTTCGCGGACAGCCTCAGGAGGCCCTGTGCAACTCAGTGAGACCCGGGTTCAAAATAAAGAATAAAAAATAGGGCAGGGGGTGTAGCTGGGAGGTCGAATGCCCCTGGGTTCCATCCCCAGACCCAAAACAAAACAAAACAAAACACCTCATGAACTCATGTCTCAAAGATGTCAGTTTCCTTAAATAAATCTGTAAACATAACCACATTTCCCTTTCTTTTCTATGTGTTTTTTTCTTTTGTTTGGTTTCTTGCAGTAGTGGGGATTGAAGCTGGGGTGCTTTGCCATTGAGCCCCACCCGGGCGTTGTGTTTTGTGTGCTTGGTTGGGACGGGGTCTCACTAAGCAGACAGCTGCCCTGGAGAACTTGCTTCTCCTGCTCAGCCTCCGGAGCAGCTAGAATCACAGGTGTGTGCTACCATTAAAAAAAAAAATAGTATTATTTGCAGATGATTGGATTAAATACTTGAAGAGTCTAAAAGTTTTAGGCAAAAAGAGAATTCCTTAAGGTGGCTGGGAGCAAATTTCTCTCCTGTGAAGGAATCCCTCTGCAAGGCAGGCAGCCCAGGGCTGTGGCGACTCGGTCTCGGGATTCAGGGTCCTTCCATCTCTACCCCAAACTCCTGTTGTGTGATTCCCATTCCAGTTTGCCCAGCGGCCCAAGATGGCTGCTGGGGGTCCAGTCCTCGCCCTGCCTTCCAGACGGCTGGAAGAAGTAGGAGCATCCGTATCTTCCTTTGTAGGAAGTCCCTGGAAGCCCCACTCCAGTCCTTCTACTCCCCTCCCAGTGGTCAGAACTTAGCCCATGGCCACATCTCTCTGCAGCCAGAGGTTGGGAAATGCACATTCCTACTGCTTCGCTCCTCAAGCGAAATCCAGGTGTGGAGGCAGAAGAGAGGGCCAGGGACGCCGGGGCAGGCTCCCGCAGCCTCCGCCAACGCGAGGACTAGCCCGCCCGCCAGGCACGAAGCCACAGTAACTACAGCAGCCATGGGAGCCCAGAAAACGGCAAGTCCATCAACAAACATCAGAGTCCAGAAATAGACTCGAGTGCTCAAGGGATTTAGCTCGGGAAACGGAAAGAAGTTCAGAGCAGTGAACAAGAGGGATCGTACCAGGACCTGGCCATCCTCGGGAGGTGGTAGCCACCTGGGAAACACAGCCGGACCTACACCTCTCACCTTACAGCCAAACGGAGTCCAGATGAGCCAGAGACGTCATTGTGAAAGGTCAGCCACAAAGACGGGTTGGGGGACCTTCCCTCCTCCCCTCCTTCCTCCCCTCCCTCCCTCCCTCCCTCCCTCCCTTCCCGGTGATGGGCCATTGCACATGCCAGGCAGGAATTTCTTCTAAAACTTGAGATGCACTGGACACGGCCGCCCACACCTGTGATCCCAGCTACTGGGGAGGTTGAGACAGGAGGATCGCAAATCTGAGGTCAGCCTGGGCAATATGGTGAGACCCTGTCTCAAAACAAAAAGGACCAGGGATATAGGTGCAGCTCAGTGGTAGTACACTTGCCTAGCATGTGTGAAGCCCTGGGTTCAGTCCACAGACACACACACACACACACACACACACACACACACACACACACACATATTTTGAGGTGAAAATTTCCTAAACCTGACACAAAGTACAAAAATCCAATATATAAAAAATATTTTGATAAATCCAACTATGTAAAATAAAAGTTCTCCATGGCAGAAACCTCTTTAAGCAAACTGTTGCCGGGCGTGGTGGCGCACGCTTGTAATCCCCGCGCTTGGGAGGCAGGGACAGGAGGATCGCACAGGTTCAAAGCCAGCCGCGCTGGCTTAAGAGACCCTGTTTCCACATAAAAAAGTATAAAAATAGGTCTGGGAGTGTAGCCTGTGGGAGTGTAGCCAGAGGTAGAAGGGCTTCCAGGAGCCCCAGTACCACCAAAAAAAAAAAAAAAAAAAAAAAAGTCCACTGTCTGGCAAAGTAGGGAAAACATTTGAAACTACATCACAAGAGGAAGACTAACTTGTCTTAGCTATGAAGAGAGCCAGGGCATCCGGGCGTGGCAGGGGGGCGCAGAGCCCCAGTGCCTGCAGGGCAGCCAGCCTGCCGCCCACCCTGGCCTGAGTCTCGCCGGGTGCCTGGCTTTCCTGCATCTCTGGGGTGCTGTAAGTCCCATCTGGACTTGGGGGGAGCAGACAGGAGGGATTTGGTGGTCATCGCCTGGGAGGAGGCCCCCACCCTGAGCCAGGGCCGCAGCTCCTGAGTCTGGCCCCAAGCTGTCCGCACAGCTGCAGGGTCAGGCCGAGGGCTGAGAATGAGGAGGCCCCATGCACACACTCACACATGCACACACGATCTCACAGGTGTGCACACACCCTGCCCTCGGACCCCACCTTGGGCCTGACAGCTGTCTTCAGAGAGGACAGGACCAGGATCCCCGGAGCTTCTCTGGAGTGGTGGCCTGCGCCTCCGGGGAGCCACAAAGAAAGGGGTCCGTCATCCTCTGAGCACCCTGCTAAGGGTCCCACGCAGGGTGCTGGTGGCCAGTACTCACCTGTCAGGCAGGGTCTGCATGCAGGTCAACCTGGCCGAGTCTCACCCTGCTTGGCCCGGCTCCAGGCCCTGCCTGGCTGGCCTCTGCATCCCTCGCCTGGGCCTGGCTCAGCTCCTGGCCACAGCTGGCTGACAAGGAGCCCTGGGCCCTGGTGAGGGGCCTCGGGACAGGAAGGGGCAGGAAGTGCTCACTTGCAGCCATCCTGGGCCCGGATGTGGGCAGGAGAGCTGTCCGTCAGCAGAGCTATGGCTGTGAGCGTGGCCCCCACAGAGGGCCTGCGCCCCCAGGCCAGGCTTTCTCCACCTCAGAAGGGGCCCTTAGCCCCAGAGCAGGACCTCGCACTTTCCCCATCGCAGGCCTGTGTTTCAGAAGGGGAAACTGAGCCAGGCACACTGGCCACGCTTGTATTCCCACTACATGGGAGGCTGAGACAGGAGGATCACGCAGGTTCTTAGCTACTTAGTGAGGTTTTCAGCAACTTAGTGAGACCCTGCTTCCAAATAAAATATAAAATAGGTCTGGGAGTGTAGCTGAGAGGTAGAAAGCCCATGGGATCCATCCCCAGTACCACAAAAAAGAAGAGGAAACTGAGTCAGGGTGCCTCTGCCATGCCTTTGTAGCTGGAGGAGGCGGTTGGAGCCACGCCCGCCACGGGCAGCCCCCCCTCCCTGAGGGAGTCGCTCACGTGTGAGATGGGGGCTCAGAGTCAGGTGGGGTCTGCAGCCAGAGAGTGCACTGCACCCCGGAGCCCCCGTCACTCTTTTGTTTGCTAAACTGAAGTGAAATTCCCGTACCACGAAAGCCAGTGGCGTTCAGGTTGTCCACACGCTGTGCGGCCAGCACCTCTGGTCCCAGGACGTTCTCACCACCCCCAGAGGAGACCGCGCCCTAGAGCGTACGACCCCGCTGTCCTGCCCCGGGGCTGCTGCCTGTCTCTGTGGCTTCCTACGCCCGGCCTTGCAAGTGAACCGAGTCCTACAGCTGGGCCCTGTGTCAGGGCTTCCGGCCTCACTCCCGCTCCTCCGTCCATCCTCCTCTCCTCCGCTCCTCCCACTCC
This sequence comes from Muscardinus avellanarius, assembly GCF_963383645.1. NCBI lineage: Eukaryota > Metazoa > Chordata > Mammalia > Rodentia > Gliridae > Muscardinus > Muscardinus avellanarius. The sequence goes on from NC_137799.1 coordinate 1,382,515, forward strand.
TCCGCCTCTGGACTTCCTCCTTCATGGGGGTGGTAGTTAAGGAGAGTAAGGAGGCCCCGGTTAGGACACTGGCCCAGGGCAGCCCTGGGAGGAATAAGGGCCACCCCAATTTTCACCTGGAGCCTCATAGCGGGGCTCCTCATGGGTCCTGCCTGGGCTTGCTCCCCATCAGGAGGGGTGAAGGGGCGCCCTCCAGACTTGGGGTGATGCTGCACCCTTCCCTGGCAGAGGGGCCTGAGCGTGGTGCAGGGAGCTGCCCGGGCATCCCTCCTGATGGGAAGGAGAGAGCGCTCTGCAGCCACCTGGCCCAGAGGAGCCTGCCCGGGCCCATCCCACCCAGCAGGGAGAGAGGAGATAAACGCCCCACTTAGCCGGGTGATTGCTTGAGTCTTGTGTGAGTATCGAGATGATTAATGGTGAGAAAGATGGGCTGTACCCAGCGGCACGCACGGCAGGGCCAGCGGCAGAGGAGGCAGGCCTTTCCCAGCCTGGCTTTCTTCCCGTTGGCTCCAAAATCTTCTCTGAAATTAAGTCTTTAGCAGAAGGAAGAGAAGGCATGTGCAGAGCGATGCACACAGCCCCCGAGTGGCCAGTCCCTGGGCGAAGAGGACTGGGGGGAGGCCCTTCCTGGCCTGGTCAGCTCCAGTCTGGGTGTCCCCAGGAAGAGAGGCCAGGCTTTGGTGGGGCCTCCAGGGCGCTGGGGCTCTCGGAGGGAGACGTGTCCAGCACATCTGTGTCACCTGTGCCTGGGCATACCTGTGTGGGATGTGGGCATGGGCACCTGCAAGATGCCCGCCTGACCCCCCCTCAGCGTGGCCCTGGGGGCCTTGGGATTCTGGGGGAGCTCAGATCCTCTCTCCAGGCAATCTCCCGGAAGCACAGTTTCAGGGAACTCGAGGGGTCCTGGGCTCCTCTGAGGTGGTTGCTGTGGCCCAGTCTTGCTTCTGCCTTTTCCTCCACATGACTCAGTTTCCCCATCTTTAAAATGGGTCTACCTCATATGATTGTTGTGATAGTACATTAAGAAAAATAACAGAAACTTATGCCCCAGGTCCAGGGCCTGAGCCCCGGGTGAACAAGGCTACAGTTACCCACCACGTCTGGCTACAGGGGCCTGGACCTAACTCAGGCTCACAGAATAGGGCCCGCCCTGGCCCACCCCGGGGCCATCCTGCATCCTCGGCCCACCCTGTTGGGAGAGGGGTGCTCTGAGAGCTGATGCTCCCGGGCTAGAGTTGGTGCTTCCGAGCCAGGGCGGCCACTCTGGGAACAGGGTAGGCGCTCACAGGGCCAGGGACACAGGTTCAGGGATGGGGAGGGAGGAAGCTTCCCTGGGTTGTTGATTCTTCTCTTTGGGCCCCTCATGGCCCATGCAGCTGAGGATCCGGGGCAGGTCCCAGGGGAGTCTCTGCTGTAGGTTGGGGACCAGCCCCTGCCCCGCGCCCTCTTGGCGATCCAGAGGCACGCCTGGAATCCAGCCCTGCGGTGAAGGTGGCTCTCGAGTCGGGGTGAAGACCGAGGTCACGAGTCACACTGGCTTTGTGAGGTGGTCCTTAGCAGGGACACCACAGGGGCGGCCTGCGCGGAAGGTCAGCCCAGGAGGGCCAGCGGGACGACGCGGGGCTCTTCCTCCCTCCCACACCGTCATGGCTTCCCGGGGGCCGGGGTGCCCCTCTTCCACCCCCGTCCCTCCCGCGTTTCCCACGATGAGGACTTCCCACAGGCACCGCTAACGAGTGCACATCATTCAATTACACAGATGAGCGCTGGCTCCCCTTACGCTTGGGCGGCTCCCCGGCTCTCTGGGTTATAAACCGTGCAGCTGGGAGAATCGCCAGGTACCGTACGAGCAGCTCTTGCCTCCCACTGCCCGGTGGCTAGCTACAGGATGCTACGGAGCCCCTGGCCCAGGCGCTGCCCAGGGTGCCCGGCCAGCCCGTCCTCTCTCTCTGCAGGATCTTGGCTCGCCCTGGAGCCTCACCAGCTCCCAGCTGCTCCCACAATGTCCGGTGCACAGGGCAAGGTTTACATCTCAGGGGGAGACTCAGAGGGCCCTGGCATCTACGGAAAGTGTCCCGGGCCTTCTTCACCTATGAGGGGCTCTTTGCAGAGAGAGGAGGCCTGCCAGACAGGCAGAGAGAACTTGGAGCACCTTCCCCCGCTGGGCCTCGGTTTCCCAAGCACAGCTGCAGCTGGGAAGCCTGGGCGGGACACAGCACGTGCTGAAGGGGCTGTGTCGGCGTGGGGGCAGAGCCACTGGCCGGACAGCTGGCTCAGCAAGCAGGGAGGATGGGCCATGAAGAAGTCGCCATTTCCTGCCGACTCGAAACATTTTGCGGAGCCTTTGACCCAGCTCTTTCCTCTGCCTCCTGCCCCCCGTGGATTTTCCTGTTTACTGTACCCCAGAGGCAGAGGCTGGGACCAGTTGTCAGATTTCCCTGTGAGCCTCCGCCCCTGTCCCAGGGCCACCAGGCTGGCTGGCTGGGCTCACCCAGAGGGTGGCAGTCCCCTTGCCTGGCGTCTGCAGCCACCCAGCTGCTTAGTGGCCCCTCCTGCAGGACGCTCTTCCCAGCCACAGCAGAAGAGGAGCCTACTGCTCCTGCTGCCGGGCCTGCCCCCTGGGCTCCCGTGGGCGGCTCCTGCCCTCCACCCTACGAGGCTGAGGCCCCACAGAGCAGACCTCTGTGGGGTCGGGCTCAGGGGGCGCCCAGAATCCTGACCCAAGTCCCCTCAGGTACACACGTCCAAGTAGTCAGCTTGGTTTTCGGGCAGGTTGTGAACCCGTCCCCGGTTGTCGATGCCAGCGGGGCTTGTGTTGCAGAGGGGCCACTGGGTGTCTCCCGATGAGAGAACAAACTGTAAAGTGCCCACCTCGCTCTGTGATTGCCGCGTGCCCAGCCCCGCCTCCGGCGGGTGTTTCCCAAGACGGCCTGCGCTCCTGGGCAGTACAGACAGCATGGCTGAGGCAGCCTAAACCTTCCTTAGTGCACCCAGAGTTTACCCGGTATCTTTTCTAACCTTTGATGTACCCCGTGGTTTGAGTAGAGCAGGCGGATGCATTGGCCTCGGTCAACTGAGGAACATAAGGGAACCTCAAAAGGCAAGATGGGAGCTGGGCGTGGTGGGCGCGCTTGTCATCCCCGCGCTTGGGAGGCGGAGACAGGAGGATTGCAGGTTCAAAGCCAGCCTCGGCTACTGGGTGAGGCTCTCAGCAACTGAGTGAGACCCTATTTCCAAATAAAATATAAAATAGGTCTGGGAGTATAGCTTGGAGGGAGAAAGCTTCTGGGTTCCATCCCCAGTACAGCAAAAAAAAAGTCAAGATGGGCGTCCATGAGTCCCGGCTGGGGCAGGGCAAAGCCTGGAGCCCCAGCCTCCTCCCGTTAGCACCAGGGGGCAGTTCCAGATGCCTGGATCCCCACCCCAGAGGTTGGCCTTCCCGCTGGGCTAGCCTCCTGGGAGACTTCCTTCCTACAACCTTGAGACATGAGATGCCCCAGGGCCAGCGGTCACTTCCCAGGCTGCAGCAGGAGGCGTCAGGGCCCCAAGGACCTGAGGACAGCTGGCCATGGCCCCCAGTCCAGGCGTAGGGGCCGTTCCTGGTGCAGCCCCCCCACCCCCCGTGTCGGCCCTGGATCTGGCAGTGCCCCTGCTATGACCGCAGAGGAACCCTCTCCTGCCCAGCCGCTGCGGCTCCTAGCGTTTGTCAGGACGGGCCCCGTCACCTGCCTCCCCAGGCCTTTCCACCTGTTGGGGTCTCCACACTCCACCCACCTCGTGAGCACTGCCTGGGCGCCGAGCCCCAGCCCTGTGGCCCGCTCCCCACACCACAGAGGGGAAGCCTTCTTGTTCCCAGAGAAAACAGAACCTGTGGCCTAGCTATGGGGCCCCAGCACCTCTGATCCCGCTGCGCGGCTCTGAGGTCCCCAGCACCTGGCTGAGGAAGCACCTGCTACCCCTGGACCACAGCGGCGGGCGCAGCTTGACCGGTGGGAGGACCACGGCTGCTTCGTGACAGGGTGGCCCCCGGCCACAGCCCTGCCACTCTAGATAAGAAAGTAGGCATGAGCCGGGCGTGGTAGGGCATGCTTGTAATCCCAGCATTGGGGAGGCTGAGACAAGAGGATCGCAGTTTGCGGACAGCCTCAGCTACTTCTTAGTGAGGCCCTGTGCAACTCAGTGAGACCCTGTTTTAAAATATAGAATAAAAAAATTGGGCTGGGGGTGTAGCTCAGAGGTAGAATGCCCCTGGGTTCCATCCCCAGTACTGCAAAAAAAAACAAAAGGTGGGCATAGGTGGGCGGGGTTCCAGGAGGGAGGGTCCTGCTTCTGGAGCAGGCAGCAAGGGGGTTTTGAGTGGGAGGTCACACGCATAGCCCTGCCTGACCTCGAGGGCCCAGCAGGAAGGGTAGACATAGTGTCTGTCATGACAGGCGCTGAGCCAGCCCTTCCCATGGCGTGGGAAGATGGCGTACATCTCCTGCTCAGCCACCCTCCAGACACTGGACTTCCCACTCGCTTGGGCCCCTATGCCAGCTGGCCACAGCCCACCCTGGGACACAGGGTCTGAACACTGGGCAGAGGATCCGGGGAAGAGCGGGTGCCAGCACGTGCTGATCGCAGTCAGGCCCATGGCCCTGGCCCAGTGGCTCCCCCTCGGCCAGTGTCCCGCACAGGTGCCCAGAGCAGGTGAGTCCGCGCAGGGCCTGCAGCAGAGAACTAGGTGGGGTCTGGGCTCCCCGGCCTGGGGCCGGCTCCCCATTTCCCTCCATCCCTGCCTCACTCTGGAGGTGAAATCTGAGGTGACAGTCCTCAGACTGGGGCCTGAGTGGGATTTTGGGGAGAACCAAACACAGGAGGAAAAACTGTATTTACACTACAACGGACATTCCTGGGAAGCATTAGTGGTTTTATTCTATAACAAGTGAAAATCCAGCTTTTATTTATTTGAGTGGCGCTGGGGATGGAGAGCAGGTTCTCCCGCCTGCTAGGCAAGCACTGTGCCACTCAACTGCGCCCAGCCAGCATACATTTTTTTTTTTTTGGTCCTGGGGATGGAACCCAGGGGCATTCTACCTCTGAGCTACACCCCAGCCCTATTTTCTATTCTTTACTTTGAAATTGGGTCTCACTGAGTTACAAGGGGCCTCACTAAGTAGCCAAGACTGTCTGCGAACTGCGATCCTATCTCAGCCTCCCAAACGCTGGGATTACAAGTGTGCGCTACCACAACCGGCTCTTATTCTTTTTTTGCAAACAGGGTTTCACTAAATTGTGGAGGGCCTCACTAAGTCACTGAGGCAGGCCCCGAAACTACAGTCCTCCTGTCTCATTTTTTTTGCGGGTCTGGGGATGGAACCCAGGGGCATTCAACCTCCGAGTTACACCCCCTGACCTACTTTTTATTCTTTATTCTGAAATAGGCTCTCACTGAGTTGCGGAGGGCCTCACTAAGTAGCTGAGGCTGTCCGCAAACCACGATCCTCCGGTCTCAGCCTCCCAAATGCTGGGATTACAAGTGTGTTCCACCATACCCAGCTGACCCCCAGCCATTTTTATTTTGAAACAAGGTCTCACTAAGTTTCTGAGTGTCCCATTAAGTTGCTGAGGCTGGCTTTGAACCTGTGATCTTCTTGTCTCAGCATGTGCCACCATGCCAAGCTAGTTTCCACTTTTAAAGCCTTGGAGTAGCCAGCCATGGTGGCGCTTGCTTGTAATCCCAGTACTTGGGAGGCTGAGACAGGAGGATCGCAGGTTTGTGGCTAGTCTCAGCTTCTTAGTGAGAGCCTGTTTCAAAATAAAGAATAAAAAATAGGGCTTGGAGGTAGAATTCCCCTGGTTCCATCCCCAGTACTGCAAAAAATAAATAAATAAAAGCCTTGGAGTGTTTGTAACCCAAACTAGCCCCACATGGCTTTAGTTCTTTCCTTGGGTAGGGACAAAGAAAGCCAGACAAACCCAGCAAGTAGCTCTGAGATACAGTTTTGCCTTTTTTTTTTTTTTGTACTGGAGCTTGAATGCAGGAGTGTTCTACATCTCGGCTGCTTTTTATTTGTTATTGTTATTATTTGTACTTTGAAGGAGTTAATGTGTCCTGGACTCCAACCTGTGATCCTCCTGTCTAGCTGCCCAAGCGCTGGAATTCCAGATGTGTACCAGGCTCAGCCCCACCATCAAGCCTGCGGGTTTTAAGGGAAAGCCTTCCTCTGTCCTGGCCGTGGGCCCCACCGGGCCTCTTTTTTGGGGCACAGTTAGGTCTCGTCTCAGCCCCCCTGAGCAGATCTATAGGCGAGGGGATCCCTGACCACAGAGAGCGGCCCAAAAGCACTTGCCCTGAGTGCTGGGGCGTGCGTGCGCTTTGGATTGAACAGACACCGAGACGTGTCGTTCTGAGGTCACAGCGGAGGAGAGGCCTGCCGGGCCGTGCAGCGGGTGCGGCGGGCCTCTCTCCCTGTTACCGGGCTGTGACCCGACAGCCCCAGGCAAAGCCACAAAGCCCAAAAAGTGCCTGTGCGGCATAAAGATGCCTTTCTCCCCCGCCGGTTCCTGACTGGCCGGCAACCACGAGCTGGTGCCTCACCTTGTGCTATCCCCCCCCCCCGGAGGCCTGGGCTCAGGTCAGGCAGGCCTTACTGCACCATCCTATGTAGGAGTGAGGTGGGCCGTGGTCCTGCCCGGGAGGCAGGGCCCGCCCCCTGAAGACCCCGGAGGACCCTCTTTGGCCCCGCAGTGGCAGGCTGGCGCTCCTTGGTTCCTGGGCTGGGCCGTAACTTCCAGCTCCTCCTGTCTTCCCACAGCCTTCCTTCCTGTTCAAAGTTCCCTCAGTACTTGGGCTAGGGCTGCCTCCAACCTAGCTTGCTTTCTTTTGGGTTTTGGTCCTAGAGATTGACCCAAGGGCAAGTCTACCTCTGAGCCACACCCCCAGCCCTTTAAAAAAAATTATATTTATTTATTTATTGCATTACTGGGGATGCTATCCAGGGTCATTATACCTCCGAGCTACACCCCCAGCCCTATTTTTTATTCTTTACTTTGAAACAGGGTCTCACTGAGTTGCAGAGGGCCTCACTAAGTAGCTGAGGCTGTCCACAAATCACGATTCTCCAGTCTCAGCCTCCTGAATGCTGAGATTACAAGCGTGCGTCATCATGCCCTGCTAAAAAAATGTTATGTTGAAACAGGGTTTTGCTAAATTGCTGAGGCTGACCTTAAGCCCGCAATCCTCCTGTCTTAGCTCCCAAGTACTAGCATGGCAGGTGTGTACCACCGTGCCCAGCTTATCAAACCTATCTTTTGGGAGGGGGTCATAATTTAAGCCATGACACCCCACAAGCGGGGCTTTGGCGGGAAGAACAGACACAGGAAAGGACAGCAGCTGGCCCAGATGACCTCACATGGCTGTGCTGCCCGGAGCTGGACCCCCCGCCTGCCCCTGTCAGTCCTTTTGGGCTCCCTGGTCCCTTCCTGTGGGTGCAGAGAAGGGGGCCCGAGGACTGCAGAGGGCAGTGCACTGGGCCCTCTCCCAGCAGCTTTCCCTCAGATGCTTGCAGGCCCCGCACTCGCCTCTCCCTCCCCACTGTCACCTCGTCCAGCTCCCGGCTCAGTGACCCTCGCCCCCCTCCCTTCCCCATCTACTGCCTTTCTCTTTCCACAAGCTCTGTGTTCCACCCCAGTCCTTTCTTATATTTTTTATTCTTTTATTGGTACATTATAGTCTCACATCATACTGTAAAGCGTACCGACAGCGGCATACATGCATATGGTACTTGTGTTCCCCCCCCCCCCCCCCGGTTTTCTCCCTCCCGACACAGACGAATGCTCAGGCTCACCAAGAAGGAAATCAGCCCCGCTCAGTGGCAGCTGGAGCCCAGCTTTGCGGCAGGGGCCCTACTAGCAGGTTCTGAGTCCAGAGCAGACGCGCTAGCCCGGCCCTGGTGCTGGCCTGCGCCCCTGGAGTCTCCTCAAACCCTGAGATGACAGCCAGGCAACGTGGCGCACACCTGCAATCCCAGTATTTGGGTGGGACAGGAGGAACGCAGGTTCAAGGCCAGCCTCAGCAACTCTGAAAGGCCCTCCGCAACTTAGTGAGACCCGGTTTCAAAATAAAAAATAGAATAGGAGCTGGTGTGATGGCACAAGCCTGTATTTCCAGTACTTAGGAGACTGAGACAGGAAGATTGCAGGTTTGAGGTAAGCGTCAGCAGCTCCGCGAGGCCCTTCAAAGTTACTGAGACCGTTTCAAGATAAAGAATAAAATAGGGCTGGAAGCCAGGCATGGTGGCGCACGTTTGTAATCCCAGCATTTGGGAGGCTGAGACAGGAGGATTGTGGTTTGCAGACAGCCTCAGCTACTACTTAGTGAGACCCTTTGCAACTCAGTGAGACCCTGTTTCAAAATAAAGAATACAAAATAGGGGCTGGGGGTATAGCTTGGAGGTATAATGCCCCCAGTTTCCATTCACAGTACTAAAGAAAAAAATAAAATAGGGCTGGTGGTGGGTGCAGCTCAAAGGGTAGATTGCCCCAAGATTCAATTCCCAGCCCTCCCCCAAATCAAGACAAGAGTATCACCCCCAGATCCCCAAGGGTGGAGGTGGTCTCCCTCTGCTCTGACACTTGCTGGGTCCCGTTGGTGGGAGAGGCTGGGGTTCACTTTCCTCAGCACAGCCTCCAGGCCTGCGACAGCCCCCGAGGGAGGCAGCCGCAGCCAAGGAGGGGCCCAGCACACTGACCGACAGAGAGAGGATGGATGGATGGATGGACGGACGGATGGACGGACGGACGGACAGAGAGGCTGTCGTGGCCGGTCCTGAGCCGCCTGTGGCCCAGCATGCCTCCAGCTGGCCCTCTGGGCTGCCAGCCCTCTGTATCAGCTTTGGAGGGGTGAGGCAAAGGATGGGCCCTGCCCCTCAGCTCCCGGGCACCAGGCTCTGGGGGTGCAGGCAGTGGCTGCTTCACTCTACTTTCTCCTAGGAAAGGAACTTCAAGACTCACCGTTCTGAGCAACAGAGGTTCTGATAAGCTCACCCAAGAGACCCAGCTCTGGGGACAGGGCAGAGCTCCCCCGTGAGCAAGGGTCCTGGGGACCTGGAGAGGTGGCCCCGGTCAGGTCAGATTCATGCAGCAAACCCTCACACACACTCGGGGCCCAGAGGGACTTAGCCCCAGCCCTCCACTGCTGAGGGCGGTCCAGGAGGGGACCCACACACTTGCCCTCACAGGAAAAGCCCTGGGCCATCGCTCCCTCTGACCCTGCCCTTGGTCTAAGGGAACCAGCATTCCTGGGTTGGAGTCCAGGAGGGCCACAGACCAACGTCTGCACGAAGCTGGGCACAGTGGGGCACCAGCCTCGGGCAGTCCACAAATCCTGGTCCCACCTGTGGGTCTGCCAGGCACCCTGGGCAAGAAGCAGCTGCGGCCCCGGGGCTCCCAGGGCCCCTCTCGGCTCGTCTGGCCACAGCGAGACCCTGGGAACACGCATGAATCCATCACCACCTCTGGCTCTGTCACCAGAGGACCCTCTTACCCTCCCTCGAGCTCCAGTGGCTGATTTATGTAGGGCAAAGACCTCGCGTGGCTACAGAATCCCAGGAAGGAGGTGCCTGGCCATGCTCTTCCAGCCGCATTAAAGACTCGGATTTTCCTGTTGACTGGAATGATTGTACCAAATATTTACTGGAGAAATGCTGGTCTGGTAAAGGAGGCTGAGAGGCCAAGTCAAAAAGGAGGCTGCATGCCAGGTGTGGTGGCACACCCTTGGAAGCCCAGCACTTGGGAGGCTGAGACAGGAGGATCCGGGTTCACGGCCAGCCTCAGCTACTTAGTGAGGCCCTCCACAGCTTAGTGAGACCCTGCTTCAAAATAAAGAATAAAATCGGGCTGAGAGCTGGGAGCCGGGCGTGGTGGCGCATGCTCGTAATCCCATCGCTTGGGAGGCTGAGACAGGAGGATTGCACAGGTTCAAAGCTAGCCTTAGCTACTTAGTGAGGCTCTCAGCAACTTAGACCCTGTTTCCAAATAAAATCTAAAATCAGGCTGGGAGTATAGACGGGAAGTAGAAAGCCTCTGAGTTCCACCCCCAGTACCACAAAAAAAAAAAAAAAAAAAAAAAATCGGGCTGGGGATGTAGCTCAGAGGTAATATGCCCCTGGGTTCAATCTTCAGTACCATAAAAAAACAAAAACAAAAAAACAACCAACCAAACCAACAAAGAGGAGGGTGCAAATTCCCTTTCTGGGTCCTGTCCCAGCAGCGCCAAGTGCTGGTGCATCCAACTGGCATCTGCCACCAAAGTGCCTGTTTTTATTTAAACGGCCCAGAGCAAGTCTGACTAAACTAACATTCCCACGCCAATCCTCAGCAGCGCCTCTGGTTTTTGGCAAATTTTTTCCCTAGCTGTCAAGGCAAAGATATAAAAGAATTCTGGTCTTACTTAAGGCTTGTTGGGGGCTTTTCCCTCCCCCCTGGAGACCTGAAAATAACTCGCAGATGTGCTGTACCTGCTAATGTTTGCTCCCCACACCACTCCCCCAGCAGGATTCCCCAAGCTCCCTGTAACCCAAACCCCGACTTCCAGGCCCATTTTGTTTTTAAAAGGGGGCCGTGGGGAGAGTGTGGGGGAGGACGGAAGCTCTAAACATGTCTAAATGTGTCTGGAGCAAATTCCAGGAAACTCAGGCCCCCTGAGAACCCCGTGCCCGAGACTGGAGTTCTCGCAGGAGGACTGCGGGAGACCAGGACGCCCCAGCCCCTCTGGGTGGGCTCAGGACACAGGTGGCCGGAGGTCTGCAGGGCTCCGCTCCCATGCTCCTCCTGTGGCCTCTGACCCCACCCCCGAGGCCCTGGCACACTCAAAACAGACTAAAAACGGGAGTGTTCACTGGGCACGGTGGCCCACGCCCATAATCCCAGTACTTGGGAGGCTAGGACAGGAGGATGGCAGGTTTGAGGCCAGCTTCTGCAACTGAGCGAGACCCTGGCTCAAAATAAAATATAGAAAGCGCTGGGGAAGGGCTCAGAGGCACAGCCCCTGGGTCAATCCCCTGCCACGAGAAGGGGAGGGGGAGGGGCTTCCTAGGTACTTCTGCTTCTCAAAAGGAAGGAAAGAATGACTTAGAAAAAGAAGGAAGAAAAGAGGGAAGGGAAGGAAAGGAGGAGAAGAGAGGAGAGGAAGAGGAAGGAAGGAGGAGAGGAGGAAGGAAGGGAGGAGATGGGAGGCAGGACTCTGCTTTTCCAGTGACTCAGCCGAGAAGGCCCAGTTGGTGCCAAGCCCAAGGGGCGGGGCTTCACAGTTTCGTCCCCCGGGGCCTTTTTTTTTTTTTTTTGGAGAAAGTTCAGAGCTGCAGCAGGCAGGGGGCCAGGCTGGTGGGAGCTCCTCCCCTCAGCCTCTGCGGGGGTGCTTGGCCCCGGTTGCAGGGGCTCCCGAGGAGCTGGGGTGTGGGGTTAGGCAGACTCCAGGCTTGACCATACCCTGCTCAAAGCCCTCCTCAAGCCAGGCCCGAGGGCAGCTTCCTTCTCTGCCTGGCTCCTGCCTGGAGGCCTCTGACTTTAGCCCCTTGTCCCCAGTGCCCACACTGCCCCTGTTCCTCCTCTGGGAAGGCCTCCAGGTTTTGGCAGGCCTGGACAGCTTCTCCATGTACCCCCAGCCTGCACGAGGCCTGGGGTCCCCAAGCAGGCCCTGCCTTCCTTTACCATCTCCTGGGAGCTCCCAGGAAGCAGCAGGAGTAGGCCCAGCTCAGCCCGGGCGCTGCGGGCAGCGGAGGGGACCTGGGCCTGGTGGAACCCAAGAGCCAGCCTCCTCCTCGGGCCACCTGCTCTTTCCTCCAGGGTGGAGGGTCTGAGCCCTGAGACACACGGGAAGGACCGGCCAGTGGCCTGCACGGCGCTACTCAGCCTGCGGCCCCTTCTAGAAGGGCAGTGCCAGGTCCCTTCCACCGGCCAGTTCTGTAGCCTCAGAGACCCCAGAAGCACACCGGAAGCTCGCCTGCTCTGGAGCCGGGGACCTGTGTGAGGACTTGCCCGGGCAGCATGCCCTGGGCCTCCCTGTGAAGCGGATCTAACTTCTTCCTGGGCCTCCTGGGCAGCAGAAACTCCTGAGTGGTGGCTGCTGTGGGCAGTGGCAGACAAGACCCTGGGCAGAGTCCAGACCACACCTGGGAGCTGCTGTCCTTACAGCTGAGCTGAGGCGGGCACTCTGGGCCCCCGTCCAAGTGCTGGCCAGGTGGCCACCCAGCAGCTTCCTTGAGAGTCCGGGGGTTCTGGGACAGCCCCTTGCAGGGTAGGAAGGCTAAAACATGGCTTCAGTACTAAGCACAGCCTGGGTGCCCAGCACCGGCCCCTGGGGGGGCACTCCCTGGCTGTCCATCTGGAGCAATGCCACAGGCCACGGAAGCCACATCTGGAGAGAGGCTCAAACCCCCAGGAAATGTTCAAAGCGGTTTAAGTAAAAGAGACAGGATCTGGAATGGCACTGAGTAGAAGGGGAAACCGAGGACCAGAGGACAGTGAGCCCCACGGTGGGCCGGCGGGTCAGTGGCCTCGCCTCCGGGTCCGTGACTTGGGCCCGGCCTGGCTGGGATGAACATGGACGTTGGGCCGTAAGCTGGGCACCCTCGAGACTGACAGTTCCCCACCCTCCAGGCCCAGGTTTGGCAAGCAGTAGGTATTTCTACAATCCGCTTCAGAAGGCGGCCTGGAATATTCCCACAGCTGCTCCCGTGCCCCCACTCAGGACAGGTCAGGGCCCCAATGAACGGTCATCCCCTCTCTGCCTGCCCTCCGTCCGTGTTAAGCCTCCTGAGCCTACGCCCTGGCCTGACCCGGAGCTGGTCTCCACATGATATCTCTGAGCCTCAACTTTCCTCCTGAAAATGGGAGCCCCGTGTACCCACCCCTAGCGCTTCAGCGTCAGGGAGAGGGGGCCAAGTGCCCACGAGTCCTTAGGACAGCTGGAGCTCGCTGGGGAGCTTTAGACATGCTGGACCCCTCTCCACCACGCACCTTCCCCCAGGAAAACCAAGTCACCTGGGGCTGGAGCCAGCCCTGGTCTGTAGCCAGGGTGCCTGTGTGTTATAATGCTCCGGGGGTTTATGCCACACAGCGCCTGGGGCTTAGTACACAGCAGACACTCCATAAATGCCTCTGGGATGGATTGTGCTTTGTGGGAAGGGACCCAGCTTTGATTGACTTAGGTGTTCCGCTCTTGAAGTACTGACAACGCCTGGCAGCGCCCACCGCTGCACTTCTGGACAACAGTGGCCCACATCTCCGGAGGGGAGATGGGGGCTCACCCAAGTGGGTCTGCCTAAGCAGCCTCCTGACCCACAGGAGAGGGGCTCAGGCCCCAGGCCCTCCGGACCTGCCCCCACTTGGTCAGGGCCCCCGACTTCTTCAGCTCTCAAGTGCCTGGCTAAGGGCTCTGGAAGCACTGGCCTAATTTGTGAATGAAAAAGCTTCACACCCTCTTGCCAGGGGCCGTCCCCTTCCTGGCCAGCAGGAGGGAAAGCCTGCAGGGCCCAGCCTCTGGCCCCTCTTCAGCCGCTGTCCTCACACGGGGCCAGATGCTGGAGCTGAGGCCTGCGGTCCCCAGGCCGTGCGCACTGTGCCCCATCAGCAACACCAGTGTGGTGCCCAGCGCCTGCTGGTCTGATGGCAGTGGTGGCCACGAGCAGGCATGACTCTCCCTGCTGGCAGAGGTGTGGGCACCTGGGGGCAGAAGGCCCAGTGCCCCGTCCTCCCCTCTACACAGGGCTGAGAACTTGCCCAGCTAGCGCCGGACGGCAGGGACTTTTGGCCTGGGGCCCACAGGCCCGATGGAGGGCTCCAGGCAGTGGCATCCCCAAGAGCCAGAGGCCTCCTGTCCCTGTCCCAGGAGACAGCGGGACGTGGCTCAGAGCCCGAGCCTGTGAACCTCAGGCCGACGGCCCTTCCTTCTATGGGAGCTGCATCCCTGTTATATAAACATGGCTGCTGCCTCCCGGCGCCTCCTCTCCTGGGCACTGACCCCAAGCTGCTGCCCTGGGCAGAGAAGGGAGGGAGGCCAGCTTCCTGGGGGAGAGGGGAGGATGCCCTCCGGGCGGGCAGCAGCTGCCAGCCTGGACAGGCTGCCTGCACTGGCACGGTAGCTCACACCACTGGGCACGGGGAACAGCTGTGCCACCTCTCTGGCATCCTTGGACTAGGGCTGCCTGGCCACCCACCTCCGGATTTCGGCAGACCTTCCGGTTCTCAAGCCTCCTCAGCCGTAAGGCTCCCCGAGGCATGGCCCCTGCTCCAAGAAGACCAGGGCCCGGGGCTGGGGCTGGGCGGAGGCCGTCCCTCCAGGCTTTAACAGCTCTGTGCTGCAGCCGAGGCACAGCGCTTAACAGGGTTTGGCACAGGGTGCCCATGTCTGGCATCGCTGTGGGAAATAAACCAACTGGAAAGAGCGCGTGAAGGAGAGGCTGCGCCCGGTGGGCCAAGCGCTTTCCGGGGCCATCTTAGGTGGGCAGCGCGGTGGTGGACCGTGAATGGGGCGGGGCGGCTAGACGCTGGCCCCTCTGGAGGGCCCCCGTCGAGGCACTGTCCCCTGGCTGTTTCCCTGGGCGCTGCAAGCTCCCTGTAGAGGGGCGGAGGGCACAGGCCACCACCGCTGCGGGTCGGGCGCTCTGGAGTCCCGGCTAGGGGTGCCTGGCCTCATCCTCCCGCCGCCACGGGCTCCGGGGCCCGGAGCCACTTGGCCTGGGACGCGGCCGCGGCTTCCCCAGAGCCCTGCGCCCCGGGCCCCCCCAAAGCTGGCGGGCGCGGCTCCTCGCCACGGCCCCGGCCCCCGCGCGGCGCAGGACCGGGCTCCCAGCCTTTCCCACCCCGCCCGCTGCTTCGCCATTGAGCTGCAAAGCGCCGGATCCTTCCGCAGCCCCGGCTCAAACTTTTCGACTCGGAGAACTTCCCAACAAGTAGTCCCTGGGCGCCCGCTCCCGACCTCCTCCCGCGCTTCGGCCGCCCGCCCGCGAGCGCTCGGGGCCGGGGTCCCGCCGCGCCCCGCGGAGGCGGCTCGGGGGCGTGGCCACCTGGGGGCGGGGCCTCAGGGGGCGGGGCCTCGCGCGGGGCGGGGCCCCGCGGCCGGCGCCTCACTAGTGCCTCGGCCGCGGGAGGGAGCACAGGGGCGCGGGGCGCGGGCGCAGCGGAGGAACCAGCCGGGTGGCCGAGCCGCGCCCGGGACCCCGAGAGCCCGCGGCGCCCACGCCGGAGCGGAGCGCGGGCCGCAGCCAGGGCCGTCGGCGCGCGCGCGTCCAGCCCGGCCCCGCAGCGGGCCGCCCGGGCGGCGGGCAGGGCGGGCAGGCATGCCGCGGCCCCTGGCGCCCCTGCTCTGCCTGGCGCTGCTGCCCGCCCTGGCCGCCGCGAGAGGTAGGCGCCCGCGCGCCCCGGGACTCGGCTGCGCCCCGGTGGAGTGGGGGGCGGCCAGCCCCCGCCCCACCCCGGGGCGCCTGGCGAGCCGCGCGGGGGCTGGCCGCGGGGGCGGGCGGCGGGCCGCCTGCTAACTTTTCGGTTTGAGTCGAGTCGGTTTGGGTTTCCTGTTGCTGCTTGGGGCCATTTATTTTCTCTCTTCCCCGCCTCCGGCCGGCCCCGGGCGGATGTCGGGGCGCGCAGAGGGGTCGGGCCGGAGCTCCCTCCCGGTGGCCCCCCGCCGCCGGCTCGCCGCCCCCAGCCCCGCTCCCCGGCAGTCGAGGGAGGAGCGGTGTGCGAAGGACTGGGCCGTGGCAGGTGGACCGGCTTTGACTTTGCGGGCTTGGAGTTTGGAAGTCTTGAGGGGACGGTGGGAGAGGCGCTTGAGATTTGCCGGGGAAGAGTTCTGGAGAGTCTAATGGTGATTGACTCCACTCTCCCCAAAAAGTTAGAGAGGAAGAACTGGCTAGCGTCTTTCAGAAAGTTGGTTTCTGTGTGACATCCTATTTCAGCCCCCACATAGGAACTTAATTTCTGTAGCCCCACGATGGGGAGGGAGGACTTTATTAATGATCCCTTGCCGAGCATGGGGTGGAAATTCCTCCCAAAAGGGGCTCTTCATCCCCCCCGGGGTGCCACGGGGGGCTGCCCCTAGAGGTGCCCGGTGCAGGGAGCAGGTATTGGGTGTCCGCAGAGGCGGGGCAGGTTCCCGAGTGCAGCCGCAGTGCCCCAGGAGACCGCCCCGGAGCGACAATGGGCCGCTCTGATTCCCTGGCCCGCGCTTTGTTGGCGGGCGGGGCAGCGGGCTCCGCAGCTGTCGCCTTTTCCCACGAGCGGGGAGCTGTGTGGCCAGCCCCCTCCAGGCCCCCTGGCCGATTGTGTTTGAACAGGGACAATCGCCGCGGCTGGTTGGGGTCCCAGGCCTGCCGGGCTCCCCAGCCAACAGCCAGTGGGCCGGCGGGTGGGGAGGGGCTTTGCAAAGTCTGGGAGATGGCCTGAGTGGTCCTGGTGTTTCCCACTGCTGCCCAGGGGTGGGTCAGGCTGCCCCTCCCCATTGTGAATGTGCTGTTCACCTGCCACCTGCCCCTTACCTGCGGCACTCTGGGTAGAATGTCAAAGCCAGCGGGCTTCACAGCGGGGCTTCTCATGGCCCTGACCCTTGTCGGCCCTCAATATCACATGGAACCCCCGAGGGTCCAGGGCTGGTGGCAGATCCCATCCCCAGGGTACGGAGGGGTGGGCCGTGGGGAGCGCAGGCTGACTCTCTCCTGCCTCTTTCCTAGGTCTGCGGTGCTCCCAGCCAGGTGGGACCTGCCTGAACGGTGGGCAGTGTGAGATGGTCAACGGCACGGAGGCCTGTGTGTGAGTACCACCCTGCGGGGACCTGTTGCTTTGGTCCCGGGCAGAGCCCTGCCTTCTGGGGCAGGACACTGGGCCATTGTCTTCCGGAGGCAGCCCAGAGGCTGGGCACATCACGTGCTGACTTTTATTGGACAAAGTCTGGCAATTACTTAATCACCAGCAATTATGCCGCGTGTGGAGCTGGCCGCTGGTGGTTGGCGCTCCTTCGTGGGCCTCCCTGGGCTCCTGAGGCACTGAGAGGGAATCTCCAGTACCCCATTTCTTCTTGAAGTTCCCCAGAAACAGTCGACCTGGGGGGGAATCTGGAACATTTACCCTCCCCGCCAGCATCCTGGGCCTCTGCACCCGCGCCGGGCAGGTGAGCCTCTGTGCAGGAAGTTGGCTATTTTAAAACAAACCTACCCTTGGCGAGGTGCTGCTCACTCCTTGGGCTGCAGGTGAGGTTGAACTGTTGTTACTGGCACCACCTGGGCCGGCGGGGTCTGGTTTCTGGCCCGGCACCTGCAGACTAAAGTCTCCTGCTTCTATGGGCTTTGGGCCTCTCTGCCTCTGTCTTAGCTGTAAAATGGGCATGACTGGGGGCTGAGGGATTACCTGCAGTGGGCTGGGAAACCCTTTGGGAGCCGCTTTCTGCCTGGCTGCCTCAAGTTTCTCTGTCGGGGCTGATGCCCTTCAACTTGGGTTCATCCCTGACGGGAATATTAAGGAGGTACAGAGGCCCAGGCCTCCCCTCTCCTGGAGGCTGCAGACAGACGCGGCTCCAGCCCGGCCGCGGCCCTCATTCCAACCGCCCAAGGGCCCATCCCCTTGACAACACCGCGGCCCCTGCCTGCACTGCCCGGGCTGTGGGCAGGCAGCCCCCTGTCCCCTGCGCCCGCCTGCCCGCCCCAAACTGAAGCCAATTAAGCCGGTCCGTGAGCAGTTTATTGGACAAAGCCGATTGTGTCTTAGGCACTAATGAATGCATACTACATTTTTTTTTTTTTTTTTTTTGCTTTTTTGGGGCCCTTTTCTCCCCCTGCAGAAGCCTCATGGACGCTTGATGCCCTAAATCTTGTTTCCTTCCATTCAGAGGCGACAGCTGGGATTCAGTGGGAGCGCAGCGGCTATTGTTGGGAGGCGGATTAATGCTGTGTGATTAATTATGCGTGGCTTCCCAGAACGTGCAACCCCTTCCCCGCCACAGCGCCTGCTCCTGTGCAGGGCAGGCCGAGAATCTCCTGCTTCTGCAGAGGACTCTGGGAGGGCGGGAGGGCTGCCATGCCGGGGAATGCGGGGGTGGTCCTTTCTTGGTGCCACCAGCGGACGCGGACAGCCTGGTCCATGGCACACTGGGTCCGAGGCCTGCCTGGTCCTGTAGCGGTGCCCCTCCATCCAACCCTCTGCTCTCTGGCATCTGGGCTGGCTCTTTCAAAGCAAGGGCCGTAGTGCAGTGGGGGGCCCTTTCCCTCTCCCCAAGGTGGGGACGCGTTTGCGAGCTCTTCGCAGCCCAAGCTGGGCCACCGACAAAGATTCGATGCCTGGCCATGTCTCTTCCACGGGGGCCGGCCCAACGCCCCTTCCTTCTTGGAGGAGAGTCTGCCTCAGTTTGGCCTGGCACTGGGCCGAGCTCTGCCCACAGAGGCCCCATTGTGCACACCCCACAAATCCAATTAGAAGATGAGGCGGAAGTGCCGATCTCTAGGCGGCAGAGTTGGAGGCTGGGGCCACAGCCAGGGCTGCCATGAAGGAGCCCACGCCTGGGGCTCACACCTAGTTGGGGTGCCGTCTCCCCCACCCCCTGGGCTTGGCCCTGGGAGAGCCCCCGCACTCCTCCTGGGGCCTCTGCGGGTGCAGGATATGGAGCCCACGGGCCTCTCTGCAGCACCCAGCTGTGACCTTCAGGAAGTTCTTGGCTTTTGGTGCCCGCTGTGCTGTGGGAAGAGTCTGGGCAGTATGGAGTCATGGGACGGGCACAGTAATACCTGGTGAATCATCTCTTCCTTAGACGCCACCAGCCAGGGAGTTGCAGGATTCAGGATTGGAAAAATGGGTTCTCTTGGTGCCACGTGCCTTCCTAGGAGGCCCCGGTGTCCCTGGGCTGACTAGCAAGTGGCCACGCAGGCTGGGCTGTGTGTCCTGGGGGCAGGCACAGTCTCTTTGTGCATGGTGGCTCTGTGTGGCTGCTGGGTGTGGTGGCTCTGGTGGCTGTAGTGAGAGGTGAGTGGCCCTTGGGGCAGGCCCCGGGGGTCACTGTGGCCCCAGGGGTGCTGAGGGACGCTGAGGTAGCCCTGCCTTTCCTCATTTGAACGGGGTGGGAAGAGCACGAGGACTGCATTCATTGGCTGGGATGCTTGCCAGGCTGGCTGTGCTGGGGCAGAGGCACGGGGGGAATTGGGGTGCTGCCCTGCCTGTGCCAAGCCAGAGGTTGGTGGAGGCGTCTTCCGGGGGTCACAGAGTGGGGTGAGCCTTCATGCCCAGAGAACTGGGAGGGAAGGCTGGTGCTCTGCGTTTGAGGCCTGTTCTGCTGTTGTTGGCTCCGTGCTCCTGGGCCACCAGGTAGCCGAGCCTCAGTTTCCCCATCTGTACATCAGTATGATACACAGTCGATGTCTTGGTGGTGCTTCAGGATTTCGTGGAGGGCTGTGCAGTAGGCTCCGGGTGAGAGTGTCTCCTCCCCGCCTTCTCAGGCGCTGAGCAGCGGGCTCGGAGGTCCTCACTCCTAAGTGTGCAGTTAGGATTCTGAGAATCCCAAAGGTGCCGAGGTGGGGCTTGGTAGTTCTGAGGACCCTCTGCGTCCTACGGTGTGAGCGCCTGCTGTGTGTCACAGCCCCTGCCCCGTGGAGGTGGCCTTCCAGCCGGGACACGAGAGGTGCTCAGCAATTGTCTGTGACGGGTGAGGGCCTGGTGTGACTCCCAGCAGCCCTGGGGCCTGTCTGGATCAGGCAGGAGAGAGTCAGAGGACCGAGGCCCGAAGAAGCTGGCCCGGGGGTCGAGACCCTGCCCCTTTTCCTCCACCTGCCCCGGGCCAAGCTTCTCAGTGAGGAAGCCCAGCCAGGGGTGTGACTTCCCTTGCGAGGGGCCCGGGGCGGGTGGGAAGTGACTGGAGCCAGAGAGGAACTGAGCGGAACAGTTACGTGCCGTCTGTCACCTGGCCGGGTGGTGTATGCTGAGTCACCTGCTGTCCTGGCTGGGGCGGCCGGGGAGGCGCCGCTAGTCCCCCCTGTCTGCGCCTGGTCTTCCAGGACATGGACAGTTTCTGTCCAGGGTGAAACTGGGTGGGGCGGGCCAGCGACCAGAGCCGGGCCTTCTGTGAAGGATGGTGCCTCCGTGGGCAGCCCTGCCCCTGGGTGGCAGCTGACACTGTCTCCATTGAAAGAATAATGTTGGAAGGGGAGAGTGAAAACACAACGGTGAAGCTGGGCGTGACGGCACATGCCTGTAATCCCGGTACCTGGGAGGCTGCGACAGAAGGGTTAGAGGCCAGCCTCCGCAACTAGGGAGCCCCTCAGCTATGAGTGAGACCCTGTTTCACAACTCTAAGACATAGGGCGGGGAGGTGTAGCCCAGAGGAGGAACGCCCCAGGTTCAAGCCCCAGTACCACACGCACGCATGCACAGAACGCAAAGCTGAGGACTCCAGGCACAGGCGCTGCTTTGATCCAGCCTCGGCCTGCAGCAGGTGAGCGCTCGGCCTTCCGTTTCATCCCCAGTTTACAGGTGGGAAAACCCGAGGCTGAGAGGCCGGCAGCGGGGTGGGGCCATTCGTGTACAGGCGTAGCCAGTGCTCTGGCGCTGCCCCAGAGGCTGAGGAGGAAGCATCGCAGCTTTAACGAGCGGCTGGCTTCGGGGCATCGTGGCGGGCCCGTTCGCGTCTGATCGGCCTTGGTTCCCAGGCCGGCCTCTCTGGTGCTCTACCCCCACTCATGCCGCCTGGGAGACACGGAGCCCAGCTGGCCCTAGTTAGCTGAGCCCCAAAGACCCGCATCTCCTCCCTGGACCTGGGTGTCCCCTCTGCTCATGGGGCCCCTGGGTTGGGTGGCCCCTCCTCGGCTGTGTGCAGGCCGGACCCTGGGGCAGCCAGTAGTGCGCCAGAGGTGGTGGCAGCATTGCCCAGGAGCCAGGCCTGATCACACGGCGGGCGGGTTCTCCAGGTGGGGCTGCTCTGGGCTCCAGGCTTAGGCCTGCTCGACCTCTTGTCTTCCGGGGCTGGGGACATTCCTGGGGACAGGCTGATCCACAGGACTGGCAGGCCGTGGGTGCACGAGGGAGCTGAGAACTGACTGAGGGGTGCTCATGCCATAAAGCTTGCCTTTAGCTACCCAAAGGGCACAATACCCTTGTTGTACAATACCCACTGTTCTCCAGAACGCTTTCTTTTTGGCAATACTGGGGATGGAACCCAGGGACATTCTACCTCCGTGCTATACCCCCAGCCCTATTTTCCATTTTTTATTTTGAAACAGGCTCTCACTGAGTTGCAAAGGGCCTCACTAAGTAGCTGAGGCTGTGTTCGAACCATGATCCTTCTCTCTTAGCCTCCCAAATGCTGTGATTACAAGTGTGCGCCATCATGCCTGGCCAGAATGCTTTTCTAAAATGGCTCTGGGAATGGAACCTAGAGATGTTGTACCTCTGATCTAGACTCCCAGCCCTATTTTATTTTTAATTTAAAACAGGGTCTCACTAAGTTACTGAGACTGGCCTTCAGTCTGTGGTCCTCCTGTCTCAGCCTCCCAGGTGCTGGGATTACAGGTGTGTGCCACTGTGCCCAGCTACTCTTTCTGTTTTGTGGTATTGAGATCTGAGCCCAGGGGCACTCTACCACTGAGCCACGCCTTAGGCCATTTTTGTTTTTGTTGTGAGACAGAGTCTCACTAAGTTGCCCACACTGGCCTCAAACTTGCGACCCCCCTGCCTCAGCCTCCCAAGTTGCTAGGATTACAGATGGGCGCCACCATGTCAAGCAAGTTCTAGAACGTTTTATCACCCAAGGGCAGTCACTCCCCAGCCCCTTCCTTTTCTCCTGATTTGTCGCTTCCTGAGAATGATGCTGTAATCTGTGGCCTGTGTGCCTGGCCTCTGTCACAGAGCGAGCGCCATGTCCCGGCGGCTGAGGTCAGCACTTCACTTCTTGGAGAGCTGGGCTTTTGCTGCCTAAAACTGTCGGGATTGGCCAGAGGTGGGCAGCAGCATCTGAGTCCTTGTACACTCAGCGTCCCGGTCCAGCTGGAGGGCGTCCAGGGCGGCTTCTTGGAGGAATGGCGCTCATCCCTGGCTTGTGTGCTCTTGGTCACCATGCGGCCGGGAGCCACCCCAGTGAGTCAGTGAGCCCCACGCGTCCACAACCCTGCCCTGCCCAGGGCCCCCTCCCCACCTCCGCTCCCCCAGCCACCAAGCCTGTCAGCCTCTCTCAGCCCAGAGGAGGAGCCTGTGAGGTCCACGTGCCCAGTGCCGGCCACAGGGAGGGTCTCACTGGGCTGGCTCACTGCCTGGTGGCTCTTGGGCGTGGGGTGGGCAGGGCGGACACAGGCCCACCTGGGCAGGAGAGGAACTTTCAGCCTGACATAGGCGGGAACCATGGGGGCTAGCCGGGGCTGGGCAGGAGGGCGGCTAATGTCAGCTGTGGGAACACCTTGCCTGGGTGCTCCGTCCCCACTGGCCCCTCCTGGCCAGAGAGATGTGACTGATCATCTGGACCCCTGTGGTCGCAGGGAGGTGAGCAGCTAGATGCCGTCACAGCGGGGGCTTGCTTTCTCTGTGCATCTGAGACCTGTGGAGTTGTGGGACGGGGGTCCCTTCTCGCCTTGGACCCCTGAGCTGCCCCTTTTTGCTGCAGCCACCTACGCCCTCTGCTCTGGGGGTGGAGGTGTTCTGGAGAGGTGTCCCCGAAAGCGTCCCACTCTGCTATCTGAGCACAGGCTCATTTATACTCCAGAGCAAATTGTCCAGGACAAGCGTTGCCCTCTCCCGCTGGCCTCTGGTGGGGCTGAGTACCTGCCTGAGTACCCCTCCTCTGCCCTGCCAGGCCCCCAGGTGGGGCTGCTGGAACCTCTGACATCACTGAGCTGAGTCTTGGGGTGCCCTGGTTGGGGGTGAGGGTTGTGGCCTGAGGTCTGGTCTGGAGCCTCTTTCTGCTTGGCCAGTGGGGTGCCCTGCAACTGTCTGCAGTTTCCTGGAAGGAGTATCTGGGGTCCCAGTTTCAAGCGGGCCTTGGCAGGGGTCAGGGGTGTGGTGTCGAGGCCATGACTTGACACCCCACCTGAGGTTGCCAAGTGCCCCAGCAGCCAGACACCACCTCATCCTCAGGATGAGACCAGGCCAGAGGTGTCTTCCCTGTCCGCTCGCCCACCTTCCCTGCACAGGGCTGCCGGGGACAGGGACAGCAGGGGCCAGTGCTCTTACCAGGCCAAGTGGTTTGTGGTCACTCCTGGCGCAGCTCCTGCCTGCCCTGATGGGTAGATAAGACAGCTGGTCACCAGGCTGGACCCCTGTTGCCTGGCCTGAAGTGCTGGAAGTGGTTGAACTTTTGGGTTGGTAAAAGCTCTTTTCTGTCTACACTGCTGACTTGCTGAGCAAATCCCCCACAATGCTGCAGAAAACCCACTTCACCCCAGCCCAGGCCTGGGGAGGGGTCCCGCGGTGACGCGCCCGTCTCACGTGTGTGTATGTGATCTCACGTGGGCCTGGCAGGCTGACACCCCCCCCTCCCCCAGTCTTCAGATAAGGGACATGTCGCTGGAGGGCAGAGGAAAGGCGCCTGGTGACTTCCTCGGAGCCAAGACTGAGCTGGCTTCGCTCCTGGCCTCCCACCTCCTGCGCCCTGGCTGGCGTGTGTCGTAGTGCAGGCCACAGGCACCGCCCGCAGCAGGAAGACCTGGCTTTACCAGGAGCGTCCATGGTCCCTCCCATGTGCCAGCGCCTTGGGGTCCAGGCAGTCAACTGGAGGTGTGCTGCCGAGGGTGTGGCTTTCCGCTCATGTCCTCTGTGATCGGCCCTGTGCCCGAGGCCAGGCCCCCAGAGCCGGGGTGGCCCTGGGGGCTGGGGCTGGGGCCTGGCCCTGTCCTCCTGGGCTGCTGAGGCCGTGGGAGACAGAGGTGGGTGGCGAGGCTGGAAAGATGGCTGGGGCTGAGCCGCGGGGACGCGGCGGGCCGTACCTCCCACCATTTCCTCTCGGTTTCGTTGTCGATAAGCGGAAACGACAGTTACTGGAAGTGAGGCTTGGGGGAGCCGGGCCTTCGAGTGTGTGTTTTTCCCTAGCAGCTTCTCGGTAAGAGGGCGAGAGGGTGCTGGGCCACTCTGCCCGGGGCCTCCATCTCCTCGTCCTTACGTGGAGTGAGTGGCCTGGGCTCGTCGTGGCTCCTGGGGCCCCTTGGGGCGTTCCCCCTCCCTCACTTCCCCTTCCAGGGTCAGGCAAGGCTATAGCTATGACTGACCGATGGCAGAGGCCAAAGCTGTGCGGCCTGCCCGGCAGCTGTCAGCGGCACACACACCAGGCCTGGGGCCAGGTGGGTCTGCAGTCCAGGCTGGGCCCACTGGCCCTTTGAGCACCTGGTCGGGTCAGGCCAACCATGTCTGGTCAGTGGTTCAGGCCGAAGAGTCGGCCTCCTCACAGTGTGGGCTACCTGACCTCACCCGAGTGCCCCCTCACCGCCTTCCTCCCTGGGGGAGTGTCCCTTGGGGTTGCTGGCCTGGAGTGGTTCTGGTCTTTTGGGCTTTATTTTTATGCAGAATCTCACATTTTGAGATCATTATAGTTTTTTGGGTTTTTTTTGTGTGTATGTGTGTGGTACTGGACTTTTTACCTCCAGGCTACACCCCCAGCCCTATTTTATATTTTATTTGGAAACAGGGTCTCACTAAGTTGCTGAGAGCCTCACTAAGTGGCTGAGGCTGGTTTTGAACCTGCGTGATCTTCCTGTCTCCGCCTCCCAAGTGCTGGGATTACAAGCGTGCCCACCACGCCCGGCTTCATTATAGCGTTCCAAGGCTGCAGGTGGTGATTGATGGTACCTGGGCATGGTGGCACACACCTGTAATCCTAGTACTTGGGGGACTGAGACAGGAGGGTCGCACTTTGAGGCTGTAACCTAGATTTGAGGCAATAACTTAGCTAGATCTTTTTCATGGTAAAAAATAAGAAGAGCTGAGGGCGTAGCTCAGAGGTCCCCAGCACGACACACACCTTTACCAAGAACACCTTTTCCCATGGAAGTGTGCCCGCCCCTTCACTCCCCACTTGGAACCCCTTCCTGGTTCTGTGTGGCCTCAGAAAGAAAGGGCGCTCCACTGGCTTAGAGGGGGAGCAAATGTGAGGTGCTGGGCACTGCAAAAATAAGAAAGGAAGAGAGAATGAAAGAAAAAGAGTCATAGACCAGCCCCTGCTGCAGGATCAGGGCACATTTTTGCTTTCTCGGTGCTTTTTTGTTCTTTTTCTTTTTTATGTGGTAATAGGGGTGGAACCCAGAGGCCATCTACCTATAATGCCAGCCGTATTTTATTTTTTATTTGGAAACGGGATCTTGCTAAGTTACCGAGAGCCTCACTGAGTTGCTGAGGCTGTTACGGACTTGCGATCCTCCTGTCTCCGCCTCCCACGTACTGGGATTCCAGGCGTGCGCCACCACGCCTGGCTTTCAGTGCATTTCAAGAGCAAAGGCCTAGGACCTTCAAGACCTACCCAGGACCTCTCACAGGAGACTGCCCGCCGAGACAGCCCTACACCCGGTGGCCCGCGAGGGGGACGGGCAGTCCCCTCCCCACTGGTCAGAAAGGGGAGCTGAGTGTCGGGTGGAGGTGGCCTCTGGGGCGGCCACTGGAGCCACCACCCAGCCTTGCAGGGTCAGGAGACAGCCCAGAGGTGCCCAGTCAGGAAGGCTTCCTGGAGCTGGTGAGTGCAGCCAAGGGCTGCCCTTCCCTTTGTCCACCCAGCGGCTGGTGACCCTGCTCTCGTGGGTGGCCGTGACCTGGGCTTCATCCCCACTCATAGCGCTCACCATTGGGTAGGCTGGCCTTATGGGCTCCGTGCACAGGGGTGGGCCCAAGCAACGCTGCTGTGCCAGACAGGAGGGGGCAGAGTGGGGTGGGGGTCCTTTCTGGGCACCAGGCACACCCCACTTTCCAGGCCTCTTATTCAGAGCTTGTCCCCGCCCCCCACCCCAGGAGCTCTGTGTTTCGGCTGAGCTGTCCCACGCGAGAGCCCATCGTCTGTCCGGCCCTCCCAGGCTGGCACAGTCAGGTGGCCAGGCCAGCGTCCAGCCGAGGGGTGGGTTGCTGGCTGACACCCTTCTACCCCTTTCGGGGCTCCTGCTGGCTCTCCAGCTGCCTCCCGGGGCCAGGCACCATGAAATCCAGAAGCTGCTATGCGTACACCTGCTTAAGCTGCAGTCTGTGGAGCCATGGTGAGGACCTGTGAGATGGGGTGTGTGGCGAGAAGCCAGGGGGCCATGGCCTCCGTCCCCACCTGCTCGGGTTTGTGCTGGAGAGATGCTGGGGTCCCAGGGCCCACCCGACCCTGGTGTCCTCGACAGAGATGGCCGGACTCAGACCCAGCCACCTCTGAGGGCCTGTCCATGGGAGGCCCTTGGGAGAGGCTGGAGCAGCCTGCGGGCAGCCCCTCCGGCCGTCGTCCCCGAGGGCGTCTCAGGGAAGGAAGCAGGCGGGAAGTGCTGGAAGAGTCTTGGCTTTGGCGTCAAGCTCGGTCTGCAATTGCAGGCTTAATTAATCGAGTTTTGGATTAAGCCTCCTGGCAGCACTCTCGCGTGCTATTGATCACCGATCGCCTTCCTGGTGTCTGAGCGGCCCTGGGAGTGGGGCTGGGCCCCGCCCTTGGGAGCAGAGGCCCGGTGCTCCAGTTACCCCCTGCCTCCTGGAGCCTTGTCCCCGCGGGTCCCGAGGGGCAGTCGGGGGTCCGGGGTACGTGCCTCTTTGCAGCTGGGGCTCCATAGGTCTCCCTACCCAGCAGTGGCCGCTGGCTGCTTGGCGGTGTTGGGAGGGGCTGGCCCTACTGTGGTCCCCGCCCCCACGGGTGGCCATTGCCCACTCCAGCTGGGCCATCTCCGGGAAGTTGCTTGACCCCTGCGAGGGCCTTTCTGTGCTCAGGAGGTGGCGTTTCCCACGGGCAGCAGCGACTGGACAATGAGCCCAGCGGGGCCCTGTTTGCCCTGTAGTGGGAAAGGTGGCTTCCCCGGAGGGCGGGCAGGTTCTGTCCCCATCCATCTCCCACACAAAGGGCTTCCCCGCCAGGCGAGGAAGCGTAGCCGTCCCTGTGCTTCCTCTTCAGCATATTTTAAACCTGCCGAGGATGCCGGGGAAAGGATTTGAAGACAAAGGGGCTGAGTGTGCTGGGAGCGGCTCGGGTGGGAAGCCACCACTGGCCCCGCCACCCGGGCTGGCCGCACCTGCCCCAGGCCTGCTCCGTCCCCTGCCCTGCCCAGCCCACCTCCTGGTCTTGGCAGTGGTGCTCTGGGCTGGGGCCAGTGCAGCAGTCCTGCCCAGCCCCTTCTCTGAGCCCAGCCTCGCTGTGGCCCTTGGGTGCCTGCCTTCCTTCTTGGGGTTCTAGGAGCCAGGGCAGCCCCAGCCCAATGCTGCAGCAGCCAGGGAGGCCTGAGCTCAGTTGTCCCTGTCTGTCACCCCTGCTGGGGTAGGTGAGGCCACAGTTGGGGACAGCAGTGTTCCCGTCCCTGGTAGGAGTGGGGCCTGGGCACCCATGAGTCTGTCTCCCACCCAAGGTGGGGAAGAAGTGGGAACGGAGGGTGTGTGTAGTTGGTTGCTGGGAGCCGCCTCACTGTGGTCTAGCAGCCAACCGGTCCTCTGCGCAGGTGTTAGAGGAAGGTTCCTGGTAGGATGGGCGAGAACCTGGGACCGTGTGTGTCCTGGTCTCTGTCCTGGGGGATGGGGGAGGCGAGGCGGTGGGGCTGTGAGCAGTAAGGGCCTCACATCTTCTGGGGCTTTGTCCTCAGAGTGGAGCTGTTTCCAACAGGAAAGGGGACATGGTGGGGGCAGAGGTGACCCAGCAGCTCACTGAGCCTCTGCCAGCCTGCCACAAATGCCTGCTCCTGGGAATCAGGGGACTTGGACTGGCCTCTGCCTGAGGGAGGGGTTGAGGCCCAGGACTTCCCCATCTCCCCTCAGGAGAGGAGGCCTGTCCCCGGGACTGAGCTAGTTGACCCCATGAAGGCTCTGTTTACTCAGCCTGCCTCAGTCTTTCCTCTCCAGCAGGGGGTCATGGCCTCTCAGCCTGCGAGGGTGGCCAGGGGAGGTGGCCACTGTGCAGTCGGCTGCCTGGCTTTGGGCTCGGTGTTGGTGGTCCCGCAGCCAGCCTCGGTGTCTTGGCTGAGCGGGGAAGGGTCAGGCTGCGGCTGCGTGGAGCTGCCTCAGACAGCGGCTGGCCATGCCTGTTGGGTGGGAACCCGCAGAGCAGGGGCCTCACACTGGGCTCCCCTTGCTGGGCAGAGCCCTCGGGGCAGGGGCCAGGGCCCAGGGATCTGACTGGCTCCTGGAGCGGGGCTGTTGGGCGGCTAGGGAGAAGGAGGTCCTCAGTGCTGCTAGTGGCCTCTCTGCTGCGGGAAGCTTTGCACTTCTTGGGAGAGGGGCGTGGGGAAGGCCAGGGAGTCTGGGTGCCTCCCTGCTGCACAGGGGGTGCTCTGCAGGGACAGGTAGAGCCGGTGCAGGGGTGGTGCTGCAGTGTGCCCCTCTGTCCTGGCAGGTGCAGCCTGGCCCCCCTTTCAGAGTGCAGCCCTGGTGTTCAGCCTGGGCACCGCTGCCACACCACCCCCTTGCCGTAGGCTCTAGCCCTGGGGCAGAGCAGGGTAGGGCAGCTTTGTGCAGGGGGGAGTTCACCTGTGACCAGGTTCTTGGGGGCTGGCCTGCCACGTGTGAATCAGGGGTGGCCAGAGCGAGAGCCCCTCTGTCCAGCTGGAAATAACTCAGGCACACTGGCCTCCTGCAAGCCCATGTCAGGCCCTCCCGACTGCCCCTGCACTCAAGGGAAACGGAGGCTAGACCGAGCACCACCTGGACTGTTTGTGGTGGGCAGAGCCGGGGGTCCCTGCATGCCCTCTTCTGCTGGAGCATTTCCTCCCGTCCCCCGAGTTCCTCTGGTGGTTCCCCTGGGGTTTCTGGTTCCTCCTGCTGAGCCAGTGAGGGCCCCCACTGGCCACACCCACCTCTTGCCTGTCCCCCCCACTCCACTTGACCGTAAACTCCTTGAGGGCAGGAGCTGAGTAAATCCCCCCACTTGTCCCGCTGCCCCCTCCTCCCCTGGGGCAGAGAGAGCTGTCATCTGTCCCTGGGGGGTGGCAGATGGCCGCTTAGTTTGGAAAGGAAAACAGCGCAATTTAGAATTAGTCCTGGGTGAAAGGTCACCGCAGCATCTGTCTCCGGGTCTCCGCGGAGTCACATTTCTATGGAGCCTCCAGGAAAGCCAGAGGGCGCTGGGGATGGCTGAGCCGCTGGCTCTGAGCGCGGCTGCTGGGAGCCTGCCGCCTCCCGGCCTGGCTACCTGCCGCTCACCTGCCCAGCACCAGGCCAGGCCAGGCCGCTGTCCCTGTCAGCCACTGAGGGGAGAGGAAAGAGGAGGAGCAGGTGCCTGGTGGCCTCGGAGGAAGCAAGGGGAGCCAGGCTGGGCTGCGGGGAGGGGAGGCAGTCTTGATCTTCCTCCCACAGATGCAAGGGCAGCAGGTTGTCGCGGGTCACTCGGCGGGGCCCGGGCCTGGGCATGCTCCGGGACTCCCTGCTGAGCAAGGCGGCTCTTGGGTGTGACTTCCTCGGCCCCACCCAGGTGCCCGGTGCCATTGCTCATGCCAACCTGCCAGGACAGGTGTTGAGGACAGAATGGCCGTTGGTACTGGTAATTGATGTTGCCGCCACCAGAGCAGAGAGGGTCTTGGTGTGGGGGCAGGTGGCCCTGGCACTGCCCAGCCATGGCCTCCAGGTCCAGGTCTCTCCCACCTTCTCAGGGGTATCTGAGTGCCATGGGAGATGAGGTGCTGGGCATCAGTCTCAGGCAGCTGTAGCTCTGTGGCCGGTGTCAAGTAGGCGGGTGGGCACAGGCTGGGCACTGGCAGAGCTGGAGTGGGAGCCACAGGGAGGGAGGAGGAAGGGCCTTTGGCACTGACCCCAAGCCACACCCTGTGGCCAGGCCCCTTCACACCTGGCTCGGACACCTCAGGGACAGCCATCCCTCCGCCCCTCAGCTGTGGGGCGGGTGGCAGGCCCTGCTGGGCAGCATGCCTTCACTGCGCATCCCGGGGCCGAGTGGCAGAGGGGACAATGGGCCCTCTCAGCTGCCACATTCCCCCACGGAGGAGCCTTCCAGGCCAGCGGCTGCCCCGCCCGCCGGGATTGGCTGCTGGCCGCGCCCGCCTGGCAGGAGCAGCTGTCCCATCCGCAGGCACACCTGCTCCCGGCCGCCCTCATCCCCGCCGCTGACACCTGATTTATTGGGCATGTTATGTTTTCCCCTGACTGCTCCTGCATTTCACAGCCTCACTAGTGGGTGTCCCGTCCAGGCAGCTTCTCCCACAGTCCTCCTGGTGGGGGTCCCTGCCTGGGGTGCTGGGGGAAGGGTGTTCCCTGGAGATGCTGCCTGTGGCTGGAGAGGCATAGGCAGTACCTTTACCAGGACGTGCTCATTAGGGGATTGCTCTAGGGGTGGGGGTCCAGGGTGTCCCCACTGGGTACAGCGACAGAGACTTGATCCGCCTGAGGGGGCACTGGGCTCCCCAAAGCTGGGGGCAGGCCTGCTTCCTCTTACCCGCACAGGTGGGCTCCGTCCCGTGGAATCTCAGTCTGCCTGGCCTAGAGCCCTGGAGTGCGTGCGTGCAGGGAGGCGTGGACAGCCGGCTCCAGACCCTGCTTTGATGCTCTGTCCCGCACCCACCCCCTGCCGACTTTGTCAGCGGCTGGAAAGAAAAAAAGCCTTTTCTCCAAGCTGCCGAGGCCAACTTTGGCCTGACAAAGGGGCATTGATAGAGAGGAGGGCTGCTTCTGTCTGGCCCAGCCCCAGCCTGCCAGATCCCGGGCTCCAGTGGCCACTTGGGCAGGCCAGTAACTGGATCCCTGTGCAGCCAGGGCCAGGCCCTCTCCCCCATTCCTGTGTGTGGCCCTGCAGGGAGCGTGGTGCCACAGACAGGTGTGATGCTGAGTGGCCAGCCACACGGGGGGAGCCAGCTGCCCACTACCCGCTCCTTCCGTGCTGGGCCTGCTGGCTAGAACCATAGGAAGGCCCCAGTTAACTCCCGGAGGGGCAGGGGTGTTTTCTTTAAGCCAGTTGGTTTGGGACTTTTGGCTTCTGGCAACAGATGGTCAGCTGGAGTGGCCATTTTGCAACCTCCCCAACCACGCCACGGCCACAGATGAAAGGCCTCATGGGGCACAGATGCCTCAGGGATGGGGGAGCGGCCCAGCTGCTGACAGGCACATGGGGCCCCAGCCGCACGCGGCCCAGCCTCTGCCAGCCGCCGCCTGCCTCCCTGGGCTGCCCTGATGTAGCATTGAGTTCAGCTGGCCGTCCAGGAGCAGGGCAGGTGCGGGAGGCCGGGAGCTGAGAGCTGCTGCCGGTAGCTGCTGCTTCAGGGGCTCGTGTGGCAGTCCAGGGGCAGGCAGTGGCTGGGGGCAGCCATCCCAGGTGGGCTCAGAGGCCATACCCGCCCAGTGCCGCGGCCCGGGGCTGCCAGCCAGCCAGCCAGCCAGCCAGCCAGCGTGTTCCGCCTCAGAGGCCTCTCTGCTGGGAAGAGTGCCGCCCGGCTGCTCCCAGACCTCTCCCGGGACCCTGAGGCCTAGAGGTGACAGAGGCCGCAATTTATGGCTCAGTCTCTGGAGGCCAGGCCAGCAGGTGGTTGGGGAGGCTCCCAGAACTGAGGTATGGCAGACGCTGGACTCATCCCTGCAGGGAACTCAAGAAACTGTAGGGCCTGCCAGGGAGCAGGGCCCCTTACCTGCTTGTCTGGACTCTGGGGCAGGGGAGGGACAGTCCTGTGAGAGGTGGGAGGTCCCCAGCCCGCCAGGAGCAGCTCCCACAGAGCTGAGGAAGGCGCCCCCCCTGTCCTCCGCCTCCCAGCTGTAACATGAGTCCTTCTGCCCTTGTTGAGGTGCCCGAATGTGTTTTGAACACTCAGTGACAGAAGGGGGTGCCTTCTGTCTGGGAGCCGAGCGTGTGAGGACTGGCACAGCACCTGGGTGTGAGATGCCTGGCGGGAAGGACTCAGCGTAGGAAGGGACAGTGGGTGGCGTGTCCGCCATCGCCACGGGAATGGTGCTCCAAAGTAGAAACGTGTCCGCTGTTTCATTATGGCATGAGATACACTCGTCACGGAGAAGCTAGAGAGACCAGCCTTGTGAGCGGGAGGCCGCCTGGCCTGGTGTGCGGGCCCCTGCCTGCTCCGTGGGTGGACCCAGGCACCTCTGGGACTGAAATCCAAGCTGGTCTTGCTGGGACGTCCTGGCCGCTGGCCAGCCGCCTACTAAGCAGTCTTACCATTTCATCGTACTGGGGCGGGATGCAGTTAACATGGGCCCTGCCGCTTTCTTATTTACCTTGTACTGGGATTGAATATAGGGGCATTCTTCCTCCGAGCTACCCCCCCCATCCCTTTTTATTTTTGTGTGGCACTAGGGATTGAACCCAGGGGCATTCTACCTCCAAGCTACACTCCCAGGCCTAGAGTCTCAGTGAGTTTCAAGGGGCTTCACTAAGTAGTAGCTGAGGCTGTCCCCGAACCACGATCCTCCTGTCTCCGCCTCCTGAATGCTGGGATTACAAGTGTGCGCCTCCAAACCCGGCCTCCTATTTTTTATTTTTATTTGGAAACAGGGTCTTGCTTGGTTGGTGAGAGGCTCACTACTTGCTGAGGCCATTCTCAAACCTGCGATCCTCCTGTCTCAGCCTCCTAAGTACTGAAATTACAAGCGTGTGCCACCGGGCCTGGCTGCCTTTTTAATTTTGAAACAGGGTCTGGCTAAGTTGCTGAGGGTGTCTCTAATTTGCTGAGGCTGGTTTGAACCTGCAATCCTCCCGTCTCAGCCTCCCAAGTATTGGGATGACAAGTGTGTGCCACCCCGCCCGGCTGACTGACCACTTAAAAGTGAACAGCTCAGTGGCACTGGCCCACTCTCAGCCGGGCAGCCCCATTGTGGCGCGGTTGCAGAGTGCGTTGGTGCCCCAAGGAGCCCTTGCCCACTAGGCAGCTGTTGCACACACCTGGGTTCTGGAGCCTGGGCACTGGGGGGCAGGGGCAGTGGTGGCCATGATGGGTGAACTGAGGGAGATAACTGCCTGGCGTGTCTGCTCACAGCTGCAGCGGGGCCTTCGTGGGGCAGCGGTGCCAGGACCCCGACCCGTGCCTCAGCTCTCCCTGCAAGAACACCGGGACCTGCCTCCTAGTGGAACGTGGCGGCACAGTGGACTATGCCTGCAGCTGCCCGCTGGGCTTCTCTGGGCCCCTCTGCTTGACGCCCCTGGACAACGCCTGCCTGGCCAACCCCTGCCGGAATGGGGGCACCTGCGACCTGCTCTCGCTCACGGAGTACAAGTGCCGCTGCCCCCCAGGCTGGTCAGGTGAGGGGGTCAGCACGGGGCCCTGCCCCAGGGTGGGCTGCCCAGGCTGCTCTGCTGTCCACAGGATTGCACATGCGTGGGGAGAGCCAGTGCCCGCTTGGCTCTGAGGGGCTTTTCCCAGCGTGCAGTGGTCTGATTTCAGTTGCTCTGCTCTGAGGCCCCGACCCTCACTGTCCCTGCTTCTGAGGAGAGGCAGTGCTGGTGGCCAGCCCTGCCCCTGCCCTCTCCAGGGTACCCTGGGCTGGGGAGGAGACGGGCTGGGTGCAAACAGCTCTCAGGTAGCCACTTGGCCTCCTAGGACCTCTGGTCCGTCATCTATAGAAAAGCAACTGTGTTGTACAGCTGGACCCCGGGATCATGGAGACAGGCCCAGGCTACTGCCTCCCTGGCACTCAGAGCTGCCCCCCGGCTTCCAGGGAGGCCCTGGCTGCAGAGGGGTAGCCGGCTTGACCCTCTCTTAACTCGTTTCCCTAGGGAAGTCCTGCCAGCAGGCTGACCCATGTGCCTCCAACCCCTGCGCCAATGGCGGCCAGTGCCTGCCCTTCGAGGCCTCATACATCTGCCGATGCACGCCTGGCTTCCACGGCCCGACCTGCAGGCTGGACGTGAACGAATGTAGCCAGAGCCCGGGGCTCTGCCGCCACGGGGGCACCTGCCACAACGAGGTCGGCTCCTACCGCTGTGCCTGCCGCGCCACCCACACCGGCCCCCACTGCGAGCTTCCCTACGTGCCCTGCAGCCCCTCGCCCTGTCAGAACGGGGGCACCTGCCGCCCCACGGGCGATACCACCCACGAGTGCGCGTGCCTGCCAGGTGGGTCTGTGCGGCCGCAGGTACTCCATGTTGGGCCTGGACAGCGCAGCAGGGGACCCCCAGGCGCAGGGCCCAGGGTTTGTGGGGAGTGCAGGAGGGCCCTGAGGAGGCCAGCTGGGCAGGACAGGCAGGTTCCGTGAGCATGGGCAGTGATCAGCCCTGTGTGTGCTGTGGGGGTTCCTGAGGGGAAGTTTGCACAGGGCCAGACCAGAAGCTGAGTAACCCACCACCACCTTGACACCCCAGTTCTGCCCAGGGATGTGGTCTGCTGTGACCTGGACAGGTGTGCCCACGGGCCCCTGGCTCCAGCCCTAGCCAGCTTCTGGGATAGGCGTGTTCTTCCTGGGTGTCCTGCTACTCCAGAGCTCCCTGTGGCGTCTGCCTCTGCCCTGAGCCTCCTGGGGCTGGGCCCAGGTCAGCCTCTGAGGCCACGCACCAGCCTCCCCTCCGACTGAGTCCCTGGGACCCGCATGGGGGTTCAGGACTCTAGCGGCATGGGGAGCCTAGCCTGGGGTTGGGAGGCAGGGCAGAGAGGACGTCGCGCTGCCGCAGCCCTTCCTGTGGCCTTGCTCTCTCCTGTGTGGGCAAGCAGGCACCCCCAGGCACGCCCCATCCTTTCTGCTGCAGTTTTTTTTTTTTTTTTTTTTTTGGCGGTACTAGAGGGTGGAACCCAGGGGCGTTCTACCCCTGAGTTTTACCACCAGCCTTTTTTTTTATTCTCTGTTTTGAAACAGGGTCTCACTGAGTTGCAGAGGGCCTCACTAAGTAGCTGAGGCTGGTTGCAAACCGCGCTCCTCCAGTCTCAGCCTCCCGAATGCTGGAATGACAAGCGTGCGCCCCACACCCGGCTCATCTGCAGTTCTTGTTTGTGTAAATTTTGCTGCAGCTCTAAAAATAATAGCATAGAGGTTTGGAAACATCCTCTGTGGCTGGAGGGGGGCGTAGCTCAGTGGTGAAGTGCTTGTGTAGCACATATGAAGCCTTGGGTTCAATCCCCAGCACTAAAAAAAAGCCTTTGAAAACCTCTTCTGTCAGCTGCACCGTGGCGTTTAGGTGCAGGGAGGGGGGAAGGTTTGGGGAGTGGAGGCCAGGTTTGGGTGCTGTGGAGTCACAGGGCCCTGGGTGACCTGGGGGTGACCCCGGGGCTGCCCCACCTCCTCTGCACCCAAAGGGGAAGCTCAGCGCTGTCCGCACTGTGCAAGGCCAGCCCCGGGCCTGTGCGTGCAGACACCAAGCTTGTGCATTTCCTGAAAGTCGCTGGGCCAGCTTGGGGGGACAGGCAGCTCCCCAGCCGCCTCGCCTGCCCAGGCCCTCTGGCCAGCATGTCTTGGGAGGGCCGAGGGACGGGGCTCCTGTGCTTGGTGGCCATGGAGTTCTGTGCTTGGTGGTGTGTGACCTCAGGCCCGGGACCTCAGGTGGGTCGAGGGCAGCCCTCTCGTGGCACTGTGGTGCCAGCTGAGGAGGGACCATGAGCTGGTGTGGACCCTGTGGGCTGGGTGAATGAGGCCCTCCAGGAGAGGCTGTGCCTGCTCAGAGCCACTGCCTGAACACCGCCCCTGGGTTTGAAGGGGCAGGAGAGAGCGGGCAGGTCCCAGAGGCCAGGTGCCAGGGCTGGGTCCCCCCTTTGACGTAGAGAGTGCTGGCTGCCTAGCGTGGCCTTCAGCTGTGCCGGCTGGTGACCGCTGAGGACTGTCACCCTAGGGTCTCGGTCTAGGACTCAGCCAGACTTACTGTTCAGACTCCCGGGTGGCTCCTGCACCAGGACTCCAGGAGAGGTTCCTGTCGCCCTCCGGTGCTCTAGGACCCCCAGAGACACCTGAGCAGCAGCCGTCTCTCAGGCACCCTGGCTGGGCTGAGTGTTGTACTGGCCCCTGCCCACCCTGCTGAGCTCTGCCTGTTCCGTCCTGGGCTCTCACGGGCTCCATTTCCAGGCGGCATGTCCACGTGAGGCTCCTCACCCTCCTCCTTCCCCGGCAGAGCCCTTCAGCTGCCCAGGGCAACCCCCAGATTCAGGCTACCTGGGACCTGCACCCCACTTCAGAGCACACCCTCCGAGTTGTTTAGGCCTCCCACTTCCCCAGTGGAACCCTGGCACCAGTTCCAGTCTGGCCGCCAGTCTCCCCCAACCAGGGTTAGATTTGCATTTGTCTGCTCCTAGCCTCAGGCTTTTGCTGTAGTGCACTGGGGGAGGGGGGAGCATCTGGGAGGAGCCAACCTGCGGGTTCTCCAAGGGCAGGAGGGGTTCAACGGCATCCCAGGAGGGGCGTTAATTAGTAACCGGCTGCAGGTTTGGCTGTTGCCAGACAGGCCTTTCTGGGTTGATCATTGACCCAGGGGGAGTTGTGTGGATTAATAGCTAACTGGCTGCTGGAGAGGCCCTCCAGGGCCATGCTGCAGGGCTACACCCCGGGGGGCGGCCCCAGGCTAGGGAGCTGCCTTAGCCTGCCTCTGCCTTGGGGGGCATGTTTTGACTGAGCAGACCCACCTGGGCTGTACCTACTCCTGTTCTTATGCTGGGGCCCCTAGTCCCAGCATCAGCTCCTGTAATGTGAGGTACCCATGGCCACCTCGTGGAGTCATGAGGACCCCCATGGTGCACAGACAGTACTGTTTGCAGGAGCCACCTGTTAGGAGGGGTTTTGTGACCCTGTGTTCTTGGTTCCTGTCTGTTTAGCTGGCCCTTTTCACAGTGTTTTGAGAGGAGCATGTCACCTGTGGGCACTGGTCACAGGAGCCAGGAAGACCCCAAGGGCCCTGGCAGGGCTGCGGAGGGGCAGCCCTTCCGTCCAGAGGAGGGTATCTTAGGTCCTCCCAATGGAGCCCAGCACAGGGCAGGTGGCTTGTGGTGGGCCCAGACCCCTGCGAACAAAGTGTCACCCTGCCCGGGACCTCTACTGCAGGCTTCACGGGCCAGAACTGCGAGGAGAATGTGGACGACTGTCCAGGAAACAACTGCAAGAATGGGGGCGCGTGCGTGGATGGCGTGAACACCTATAACTGCCGTTGCCCCCCGGAGTGGACAGGCACGTACGCGGGACGTGGCCCTGGCGGGATGGCCCTCCTCCCTCAGTGCACACAGTAGGGGGAGGGCCCGAGACCCATTCCAGTTGGGCAGGGACTGTCGTATACAGGGGAAAGAGGGACTTGTGCTGGCCGTGGGGGATGAGTCCTCCCAAGGGGCTTCCTGGAGGGGGTGGCTTTGCAGCCCTCTGCCTGGGGTCGACGGTCCCCTTCCCACCCCTGCAGGTCAGTACTGCACAGAGGACGTGGATGAGTGCCAGCTCATGCCCAACGCTTGTCAGAATGGCGGGACCTGCCACAACACCCACGGCAGCTACAACTGCGTGTGTGTCAACGGCTGGACAGGCGAGGACTGCAGCGAGAACATTGACGACTGCGCCAGCGCTGCCTGCTTCCTCGGTGCCACCTGCCATGATCGCGTGGCTTCCTTCTACTGCGAGTGCCCCCACGGCCGCACAGGTGAGCGACGGCGGCTGGGGGGGCCCAGGCTCCACCGGGGTCTGGCAGAGACGGCACTCCTGCCAGGGCCGGAGTTATGGCGGGAGGCACCTGCCATTCCCAGGCTGCGAGGGCAGTGCCGCTGACCGCTGCCCCCGCCCCAGGCCTGCTGTGCCACCTCAGTGATGCCTGCATCAGCAACCCCTGCAACGAGGGCTCCAACTGTGATACCAACCCTGTGAACGGCAAGGCCATCTGCACCTGCCCCTCGGGGTACACGGGGCCAGCCTGCAGCCAGGACGTGGATGAGTGCGCGCTGGGTAGGTGCACGGGGTGGCCGCACCAGCCCGGGGTGGGAGGCTGGGCGCCAGGAGCGGCCCTCACCACCACCTTCCCCAGGCGCCAACCCCTGTGAGCACGCGGGCAAGTGCCTTAACACACTGGGCTCCTTCGAGTGCCAGTGCCTGCAGGGCTACACCGGCCCCCGCTGCGAGATTGATGTCAACGAGTGCATCTCGAACCCGTGTCAGAACGATGCCACCTGCCTGGACCAGATTGGGGAGTTCCAGTGCATCTGCATGCCTGGTGAGCCCGCCGGCTGCCCCACCCGGAGGTCAGGCAGGGAGCAGGGCACTGCCGCGGACAGAGGGCTGGGTCAGGAGCACCCTGGCCATGCCGCCTCTGCCCTCGGGGAAACCCGGCTCTGGCGCCCTGCACCACGGAGAACAGGGCGAGTTGGGTTGATGGATCAGGCGGGGGTGCAGACCAGGCAGGAGGGTGCTGCTGTGTGCAGGCTGTGGCACTGGGGTGGCAACTGGGGTCACTCCTGTGCAGAGTCCCTGGCTGTGGCACTGTGGCAGGGGCCACTGAAGCCATTCACCGCCCCCTCCCACAGGCTATGAGGGTGTGTACTGTGAGGTCAACACAGACGAGTGTGCCAGCAGCCCCTGCCTGCATGGTGGCCGTTGCCTGGACAGGATCAATGAATTCCTATGCGAGTGTGCCACAGGTGAGTCCACGCCTGGCCGGGCCTGGCCCACGGAGCCCCTTGCTCTCCCGGGGGATACCTAGCAGGGTAGGGGCAAAGGTGGGGATGTTTGCAGGTCCCCGAGGAGCAGTAGGTGTCAGCCCCTTGCTGGCGGTGGATCCCTGGAGGCCCTCCTTCCTACTGGTGGGGTGCAGCTCCTCCTGCCTGGAGAGGCCAGGGGCTTTAGCGCATCCCCAAGGCTGGGAGGGGGCCGCCATGGCCGGTGAGAACGTGCAGGGCGCTCTGGCCTGTATGGTAGCCCGGGAGGCTCAGAGGAAGCAAGAGAGGGCTCAGAAAGGTGACTTGTCTGCCATGCAGCAGACCTGGGCCCAGGCCCCTGAGATGTAAATCAGCTGTCCCAGACTGGGCAAGCCGGGAGAGCCCATTCATAGCCGGCAGGACCGTAGCCATAGCAACCAGTTCAGTTTGGGAAAAAGGCCCCTCTGTCAGAGTGCAAGGAGGCAGGCCAGCGGACTGTCCCAGTCTGAGTGGGGATTTGAGCAGAGGCTGGGGCTCCCAGGGCGAGCCAGCCAGGCACTGGCAGCTGGGGTCTGGCTGGGGAAGGGGCCGCCACCCTTGCCCATGACCGCCTCCCTTGGGCCACAGGCTTCAGCGGGCACCTGTGCCAGTATGATGTGGACGAGTGTGCCAGCACGCCTTGCAAAAATGGTGCCAAGTGTCTGGACGGGCCCAGCACCTACACCTGCGTGTGCTCGGAAGGTACAGTGGGGAGGCCATGCGGGCTGGGCGCTGGGCAGCCGGGGCGAGTGGTAGCCATGAAGGGCACAGATCAGAATACTTGTGCCTGGGGCCAGGGAGACCCCGTGGAAGAGACTGGCTCCGGTCGGTGTCTCAAGGAATTGGCGGCCCCATGTCCGGGCAGGGGCAGGCCCTGAGCGCGCTCGTGTCCACCTGTGCCCTGACCCAGGCTACACAGGGACCCACTGCGAGGTGGACATCGACGAGTGTGACCCTGACCCCTGTCACTACGGCTCCTGCCAGGACGGCGTGGCAGCCTTCTCCTGCCTCTGCCAGCCCGGCTACACGGGCCACCACTGTGAAACCAACATCAACGAATGCCACAGCCAGCCCTGCCGCCACGGGGGCACGTGCCAGGACCGTGACAATGCCTACCTGTGCTCCTGCCTCAAGGGCACCACAGGTGCGCGTCGTGCCGGTGGCGGGCGGTGGCGGGCGGAGTGGGTGGGGTTCTGGTGCTGACCACCACCCACCCTCGCCAGGACCCAACTGTGAGGTCAACCTGGACGACTGTGCCTCCAGCCCCTGCGACTCAGGCACGTGTCTGGACAAGATCGATGGCTACGAGTGTGCGTGTGAGCCAGGCTACACAGGTGCGCGGTCCTGCCGGACAGGGACAGATGGGGCAGGGGTCAGCGTTTGAGATCAGTCCCAAAGATCCAGGATGGGCAGGCTGGGAGACCCTGGGACTGGCCGGGGCTTGAGTGTCTGGATGGCAGAGCCGGGTGCCCAGCACCCAGCCGTGGAGCCGCTAGCCTGGCTAACGCTGTGGACAGCAGAGACCTGGCGAGCCCATCATCTCTGTGGGCAGGGCCAGCCTGACCATGTCACACACGGTCGTGCTCGGAGTCCAGGCTCCTGGGCCCACACTCTGCCACCTGCCATGAGCAGGC
The DNA here is from genome assembly GCF_963383645.1 of Muscardinus avellanarius. Lineage (NCBI taxonomy): Eukaryota > Metazoa > Chordata > Mammalia > Rodentia > Gliridae > Muscardinus > Muscardinus avellanarius. Next base: position 1,422,788 of record NC_137799.1, read on the forward strand.
CCCCCGGCCTTTCTGGTCCTTGGGTTCTCAGTAGCCAGGGGACAGTGGCTGCCCGCGCACGCCCCTAGAGGACAGCAGAGGGAGTGGCAGCGCGTGGCCTGCAGCCCCAGGGGCGAAGCAGCTGGGACACCCCAGAAGAGCTGCAGTTCCCTGGTTTGGCTGATGGCGGGAGGCCGCCTGCCTGCGGCCCCAGCCCCCAGGGTCTCCACGTCTCAGCCCAGCCCCTCCCACAGGGAGCATGTGTAACATCAACATCGACGAGTGCGCAGGCAACCCCTGCCACAACGGGGGCACCTGTGAGGACGGCATCAACAGCTTCACCTGCCGCTGCCCCGAGGGCTACCACGACCCCACCTGCCTGTCCGAGGTCAACGAGTGCGACAGCAGCCCCTGCGTCCATGGGGCCTGCCGCGACAGCCTCAACGGGTACGGCAGGCTGTGGCAGGCAGCGTCCGCCTGGCCTCGGGGTTCTGTGAGGGCGGGCGGGCAGGCGGGCGGAAGGGGCGAGCGGCTCCTGCCAGGCCAGTGGGCCGTCCAGGCCTTCCAGATGCCTGGTCTCTGCCCTGACCACATGTGTTCTGAGGCCCCAGTGGCGGCGCAGTGTCCAGAGCACACCCCTGTAACGTGCCTGGCACCGCTCTGCCTGGAAAGCCATTTAAGTTGTTTCGCACAGCCGGTCGCAGTGGCGCACACTTGTCATCCCAGCATTCGGGAGGCTGAGACATGAGGATCGTGGTTCGTAGCCAGCCTCAGTTACTTAGGCCCTTTGCAACTCAGTGAGACCCTGTTTCAAAATAAAGAATAAAAAATAGGGCTGGGGTGGAGCTCGGAGGTAGAATGCCCCTGGGCTCCATCTCCAGTAACACACACACACACACACACACACACACACACACACACACAAACACACACACACACACAAAGTTCCATACAGAGGGTCAGTGGTTGGTCGTGCACCAAATGAGCAATGGAGGGCCTTCGGCTCTGGCCCCCAATACCCTGAGGCCCCTGCATTCCCTGGCCCCGGTGCTGTCCCAGAGCTGCTATACACAGGCCTCACCAGCTGTGACCCGGGAGGGCGCTGTCACCCCATTTCAAAGGATGCAGGTGGGGGGAACACCCCCACGCCATGGCAGAGCCAGGTCCCGGGGCCCAGGCCCATGCCACCGGGCCAGGCCTGACCTGGGCACCCTTCCAGGTACAAGTGTGACTGCGACCCTGGGTGGAGCGGGACCAACTGTGACGTCAACAACAACGAATGTGAGTCGAACCCCTGCGTCAACGGCGGTACGTGCAAGGACATGACCGGCGGCTACGTGTGCACGTGCCGGGAAGGCTTCAGTGGTGAGTGGACCGGGGCTAGCCACTGACCGCTGGGGGCTCAGGATGCAGCGCGGGCGTCGCCTTCCGAGGCGCAGATAGGCCCCTGCTCCCCACCAGGAAAGAAGGAGTGTGCAGGGGGAGATGCGCTGACCTCTGTCCCCTCTCTCCAGGACCCAACTGCCAGACCAACATCAACGAGTGTGCTTCCAACCCATGTCTGAACCAGGCCACGTGCATAGACGACATCGCCGGCTACAAGTGCAGCTGCTTGCTGCCCTACACAGGTGAGGGCCACCCGCGTGTAGCTCCCACACCCCTGTCTAACAGGCGTTCTGGAAGGCTCTGTGCCTTACTGAAGGCCTTAGGCCCTGCAGTATTTGGGCCTGGGCCTGGGGGTAGAGCGGCCAGTTGTACAAACAGATGGATGCCCAGTAGGAAGTTTCAGCATCTGTGGCCTGGGTATCTCTTGTGGCCCGGCTGTGTGGGAGGCAAGTCAGTGAGACCCTCTGTGGGCAGAGCGGGGAATGGGGTTTGGCTGCAGGGACCCCCCCTGGCTGCCACCCCCAATCCACTTGGGCCTCTGGGGCCATGCCGCCCTCCCCGGCTGCCAGGCCTGAGGGATTCATTTGACGATGAGCCCCTTTGTGTGATGGAAACAAGGGGCCCTCTGTCTAGACTGAGCAGCGTCGAGGGATAATTCCCTGAGCGGCCCAGCCCAAGGGGCTATGGGCAGTGGGCCCCGAGCATTAAACATGAAGGTCCACCTCGCGAGGGCCCGTGGACCCCATTATGGGTGCAGAGGATGCTGCTCTGGGCATCCTGAGGGGTCCTGCCTGGGCAGGGTGGGGGTCTGTGCCTGTGTTCCCATGATACCCTGCAGCCCATGTCCAAAACAGTGTTTTCTTAGACCGATGTTAGGGGCCTGGGTTTTGTCTCCCAAGTCAGTCAGCGAGGAAGCTCAGGGCGGCCGTGTGCACGTTGCGCCCCCTCGAACGCACTGCCATGGGGCTGGCGGGAGGAGCCGGCCGGGGCTGGCCTGCTTCCTGCCTGCCCGCTTCCTGCCTCCCTCTGTACAATTGTCGGAAACTCTGCGAAGTTCCTGCCTGCCCAGGTCACCGTGGAAACCGATAGCGAGAGAGGCCTGGAAAGTCGCACTAGCAGGCCGGGGACATGGCGGGAGACGAGGAAGATAATGCTTCCTCGCTCCGAGGAGGCCGCCCATGGCTGTAAACAGGAAAGCCGGCCCGAGGCGCCGGCCAGGAGTCACTGGGGTGCATATGCTCCCAGCAGTGCTTTACCAGCCTCCCTGAGGCCCTGAGCTGCACCTGGTGCGCTCCGACAAGCAGGGCATGCTCAGGGCTGCAGTGGTGTGGTCTCCCCTCCAGAGTGGGGAGCCTGAGCTCATCTCTGCCCTTGTGGCCTTTGCCAATAGCCTCCTGTGACCCAGAGCCCCCGATTTGCTCCAGGGATTTTCTTTGTCCCCCCAAAATGAGGAGGGGGCTGGGGTGCCAAAGCTCCCAGGTCCCCACCAAGCTGGGGCACCTGTTCCCGTCTCTAGGTGCTCCTGGCTGGGGGAAGCTGGCAGCGGCTTCAGCGTGAGCGTCTGGTCTGTCTTCAGCCTCCTAGGCTTGGGACCCAACTCGGCTGGGAACATACAGTGCCTTTCCCATGGGTGCCAGCTGGCTCCGGTCGGGTGAGACCCCAGACTGGTCCCGGGTCTCACTGAATATTTCTCCCCAGGAGCCACGTGTGAGGTGGTGCTGGCCCCGTGCGCTCCCAGCCCCTGCAAAAACAGTGGGGTGTGCAAGGAGTCCGAGGACTACGAGAGCTTTTTCTGCATCTGCCCCGTGGGCTGGCAGGGTGAGGCAGGCCTGGCCCTGGCCGAGGGGGCGCAGGGTGGGAGGGGAGGAGGGCACAGGCTCTGTCGTAGGAGACAGGCATGCAGGTGCCAAGGTCTCTTCCCATCCCAAGGATCTGTAGGCTTCCTGAGTCAAAGTTGGGGGACAGAGGCCAGTCCTGAGAAGAGGAGGCCCACGCTGGGGGGTTGGGGAGATGGAGCGGCTGGGGCCTGGGGTGGAGGCTGTAGGTGGCTGACCTCCTTCCTCACTGTAGGGCAGACCTGCGAGATTGATGTCAACGAGTGTGTGAAGAGCCCGTGCCAGAATGGTGCGTCCTGCCACAACACGAACGGTGGCTACCGCTGCCTCTGCCAGGCGGGTTACACAGGGCGCAACTGTGAGACCGACATTGACGACTGCCGGCCCAGTGAGTGGCCAAGCCGGCTCCAGCCGTCTTGGGTGTCTGTCCACCGGGAGCCCCTGGAGGTCAGGGGAGAGGGGCTGTGCCAGCGCCCAGCCCAGGTGGTGTCAGCCGGCAGGGCCCAGAGGCCTGCTGGGGAGTCGAGGTCAGATGCCAACGACGTGCTAGGGGCAGGGGTAGGCGCTGTCTAGTAAGCACCGCTGTGGGCCTTGCAGGGCCTAACCCGGAGCGTTCCGAAAGGCCTCCAAACCAGCTGGGCAGCTCGTGGTTGCAGGACACGGGCCAGCCGACTCAGCCCTTGTCAGGCCCCACCAAGGTGCCTGGCTGCCCTCAGGCACAGAAGCTGGGATTGGGAGACACTGAGGGTGGGCCAGGCGTCACAGTGGGGAGGGGAGAGAGTGCCACTCAGCTCTGGCTTGGCTCATTAAGCAAGCCAAGTCACCCCACCCAGGCCTGAGGAAGCGCGGACCCTAGGCCCCAGGACACCTTTGCCCCCGAGGGCCGGCCTCGCTGCAGCCCTGGCAGCGCCGGTGGCGCCGCGCCCACCGCAGGCTCACCCTTCTGTTCCCTCCCAGACCCCTGCCACAACGGCGGCTCCTGCACGGATGGCATCAACACGGCCTTCTGCGACTGCCTGCCTGGCTTCCAGGGAGCCTTCTGTGAGGAGGACATCGACGAGTGTGCCAGCAACCCCTGTCGCCACGGGGGCAACTGCACGGACTGCGTGGACAGCTACACCTGCACCTGCCCCCCGGGCTTCAACGGCATCCATTGTGAGAACAACACCCCCGACTGCACGGAGAGGTGAGCCTGCGCCGAGGCCCGGCTGCACGCTGGGACCGGGCTGAGGTGAGCGGGAAGCGGGCCACACGGCATCCGGCATCCTGGCCCGCTGAGCAGGTGTGTGTCCAGGTCTATTAGACACTCGGTTTTAATGGAGTAGAATCCGCTGGGTTGTTTTTTATGTTTTTTGGGTTTTTTTTTTGCGGTCCTGGGGATGCAACCCAGGGGCATTCTACCTCTGAGGGACAGCCCCAGCCTATATTTTATTCTTTATTTTGAAACAGGGTCTCACTAAGTTGCAGAGGGCCTAAGTAGCTGAGGCTGTCCGTGAACCAGGATCCTCCTGTCTCAGCCTCCCGAATGCTGGGATTACAAGTGTGCGCCACCATGCCTGGCCGAGTCTGTTTTTTACAGTGTTGGGGACATAACCCAAGGATTCGTGAATGCTAGGCAAACCTGTTCTGATCATACCCCTAACTGGAAGGCCTTCATTGTGTTGTAGTATCCCTCCTAGAAGGGCCATTGTGGCCTTGAAACAGGAACCCCACAGCCATCCAAAAGAGTTGGCAGGCCTTCTGTCAGACGGAGCCTGGTAACCGCCCGCTTCCTCTGGCCTTGGTCGCAGGGGCTCAGTGCTCAGTGTCTGCTCTGGTTTGTGACGGGGTGATCTTCCATTTTACTTGCACACTCTGATTTCTCCCTCTTTTCTTTAAGCGCCATTACCTGTGTGTGTAAAACCCCTTTCAGCATGAGCCAGGCTTAGTTACTTGGGAGGCTGAGGCCGGAGGATCACGGGTTCTTGGCCAGCTTCAGCAACTTAGTGAAACCGTTTCTAAATAAAAAGTGAAAAGGGTTGGGGGGTCTTCTTCAGCAGTAGAATGCCCTGGGTCCGATCCCCAGTACCAACACCACCAAAAACATCAAAGGCAGAGGCGGGGTGTGCCGCGACGTGAGCCCCGACGGGGACATTGCTGTGGCAGCGCCTTCGGCTGGCCCATGCCCTCACCCCTCCTCGCCTGCCCTCCTCCAGCTCCTGCTTCAACGGTGGCACCTGCGTGGATGGCATCAACGCCTTCACCTGCCTGTGCCCACCGGGCTTCGCGGGCAGCTACTGCCAACACGATGTGAACGAGTGTGACTCGCGGCCCTGCCTGCACGGCGGCACCTGCCAGGACAGCTACGGTGCCTACAAGTGCACCTGCCCCCAGGGCTACACTGGCCTCAACTGCCAGGTGAGCGGGCGGACTGCGTGCCCCTGGGCCGGGGGGGACTGCCAAGCCCAGGCTCTGAATTACCAGCCAGTGCCCAGCCTGGGCTGTGCTGCGCGGGAGGAGTCGTGGGTGTGTAGACGGGATACCTTCCGTGGCCGGCGACGAGCCCGCCCTGCCGGTGGGGAAGCGGGTCATCTCGGTGGAGTGGCTGAGCTAGTGCTTAGCTGGGTCAGGCATGAGTGTGAAGTGCTCGTTGCCGCTGAACGCCCTCCCATGGGCCACGATGCCAAGCCTTCCAGGGCCTGAGAGTAAGTTAGAGCCGGGCCGGGCCCGAGCTGCTCCGGGGCTGGGGAGCCGAGGCTCCCAGGCCTCTCCGTCCCCGCCTTCTGTTCTGCAGAAGGGGGTCACAGCCCATCCCGGGTGTGAGAACGGTTCCATGGCTGGTGCACTTGCTGAGCACCCAGTGGGGATGCAGGAGGGTTCCCATCGGCAGCCGGGGGAGTGGGTGGTGCTCATGGCGCCCTGCCCCTGGCCTGTCCACAGGACCTGGTGCGCTGGTGCGACTCCTCTCCCTGTAAGAACGGGGGCAAGTGCTGGCAGGCCAGCACCCTGTACCGCTGTGAGTGCCACAGCGGCTGGACTGGCCTGCACTGTGATGTGCCTAGCGTCTCCTGCGAGGTGGCGGCCCGGCAGCAAGGTGAGCTGCGCCCGGCGGCGGGGCGGGTGGGCTGGTCCCAAGGACGAGCCTGAGCCTCCCTCTCCCCCTGCCCTGCCCACAGCCGTCGACGTGGCGCACCTGTGCCGGCACGGCGGGCTGTGTGTGGACGCGGGTAATACCCACCGCTGCCGCTGCCAGGCAGGCTACACCGGCAGCTACTGCGAGGAAGAGGTGGACGAGTGCTCACCCAGCCCCTGCCAGAACGGGGCCACCTGCACCGACTACCTGGGCGGCTACTCCTGCAAGGTGCGTTCTTGGGGGCGTGGCGTGAGAGGCACCTGCCTGAGGAGACTGCGCCCTCAGCCGGCCCTTGACCGAGGAGGGCCCCCCGCCGGGCTCGCGGCCCCTCGCCTCGGTCCTATGGGCCAGGTCTTGCCCACTGCCAGGCAGACTCTAGCCGAAAGGCCTGCCCCGGCTGTGGGGGAAGGCAGCTGGTGACCCTGCCTGTCTGCCCGGCGGAGTGGGGAGCTTGTGCCGTTGCCCCGCTGAGCCGCAGCCGGCCCCGGCTCTCTCCCTGTGCAGTGCGTGGCGGGCTACCACGGAGCCAACTGCTCGGAGGAGATCAACGAGTGCCTGTCCCAGCCCTGCCAGAACGGGGGCACCTGCATTGACCTCACCAACACCTACAAGTGCTCCTGCCCCCGGGGCACCCAGGGTGAGCCCCACCAAGGCCGGGGTCCCACGTCCATTGGGACAACTAGCTGAAACTCCAGTGTGCCTTGTGGGCTGGGGCTGGGTCAGAGCTGGCCAGCGAAGGGGCTGTGGGGGGTGTCCTGGCAGAAAATGTGGGGCCCAGCCGGCACTGTCAGCACTCTGCTTTTCCTGAGCATCCAAGGGGGCCGTGACGCACAGGGTGGAAGGGCGGGGCTGCAGCCGGCACCAGCCCTGACGGCACCACCCGCAGGTGTGCACTGCGAGATCAACGTGGACGACTGTGCCCCGCCCCTCGACCCCGCCTCCCGGAGCCCCAAGTGTTTCAACAACGGCACCTGCGTGGACCAGGTGGGCGGCTATAGCTGCACCTGCCCGCCCGGCTTCGTGGGTGAGCGGTGTGAGGGCGACGTCAACGAGTGCCTGTCCAACCCCTGCGACCCGCGTGGCACCCAGAACTGCGTGCAGCGTGTCAACGATTTCCACTGCGAGTGCCGTGCCGGCCACACTGGTGAGCGCCGAGTGCTGCAGCCCGGGCGAGGGGTGGGGTGGCGGGGCGGGGGCGGGCCTCATGGTCCCTCTCACCCCACTCACCCCAGGGCGCCGCTGCGAGTCTGTCATCAATGGCTGCAAGGGCGCGCCTTGCAAGAACGGGGGCACCTGTGCCGTGGCCGCCAACACTGCCCGCGGCTTCATCTGCAAGTGTCCTGCGGTACGTACAAAACAAACAGCCACGCGCAGCAGAGCTGGGCAGCCTCATTCCCCAGAGCTCACCCTCTAAGGGTTCTGGGCACACTTTCTTGGGGAAGGATACCCCAGCTCCTCATTTGTTACATTTATTTCTTTTATTGATAAATTTTGCCAATTATATTTTATTAACATCCTATTTAAATTTTTTAAAATGACCAAACAAAGCCAGGCATGGTGGCACATGCTTGTAGTCCCAGCATTTGAGAGGCCAAGACAGGAGGATCATGGTTCACAGACAGCCTCAGCTACTTGGCCCTTCAACTCAGTGAGACCCTGTTTCAAAAATAAAAAGACTAAAGAATAGGGCTGGGGTGTAACTTGGAGGTAGAATGGCCCTGGGTTCCATCCCCAGTACTGAAAAAAAAATTACCAAACAAAAGCCTTCAAGTTGGGCCTTATTTCTGCCTATAACAACAAAAAGAAGGCAGGCTGGAATATTGGAGAAAAAAGATGATGGCTATAATTCTGAACACACTTAAAATACAGTAGGCAGACGCCCCGAGGGGCTAGAGAGTCAGACCGTCCAACCGACGGCGCAGTGGTTGCAACGACAGGACTCGCCTGTTCCGTCTTAACCAGCTTTGAGAGGAGGTGTAGGTTCATGGGACACTCGAGCCGAGGCACGGAGTGCTTGGGTCCCCTCTCCTCGTGGTGTCCCCATCCAGGCCTTGCCCAGGGTGGTGCCGGTCATGTTCCGCGTCTGTGCTTTGCTGCAGCGTGCCTCTGGGTGTCCGGCACACCTATAACGATGCACATCGGCCACCAGAGTGTCCCACGAGCTCGGCCCTAAGTTCCTGGGTGCTGCCGGCTTGTCCCTCCCTCCACCTGGCAAACCCTCAGGACCCCGGGCCTCTCACTGTCCGGGAATGTGTCTTAGGGCGGGGGGAAGGCTGAAGCCCCCGCTCTGAGGAGTGGGAGTGGTGGTGCTGCTGGCCTGGGCTGGGTGCATGGCGTGGGGGACCGCGCCCTGACCCCTGCGCCCCCACACAGGGCTTCGAGGGCGCCACATGTGAGAACGACGGCCGTGCCTGCGGCTCCCTGCGCTGCCTCAACGGCGGCACGTGCGTCTCAGGCGCGCGCAGCCCCAGCTGCCTGTGCCTGAGCCCCTTCACGGGCCCCGAGTGCCAGTTCCCGGCCAGCAGCCCCTGCCTGGGCGCCAACCCCTGCTACAACCAGGGCAGCTGCGAGCCCACGGCCGAAAGCCCCTTCTACCGCTGCCTGTGCCCCGCCAAGTTCAACGGGCTCCTGTGCCACATCCTGGACCACAGCTTCGGCGGCGGGGCGGGCCGCGCCATCCCGCCCCCCCAGATCGAGGAGGCCTGCGAGCTGCCCGAGTGCCGGGAGGACGCCGGCAACAAGGTGTGCAGCCCCCAGTGCAACAACCATGCCTGCGGCTGGGACGGCGGCGACTGCTCGCTCAACTTCAACGACCCGTGGCAGAACTGCACGCAGGCCCTGCAGTGCTGGAAGTACTTCAGCGACGGCCGCTGCGACAGCCAGTGCAACACGGCCGGCTGCCTCTTCGACGGCTTCGACTGCCAGCACGCCGAGGGCCAGTGCAAGTAAGGGCGGGGCCCCAGGCGGCGGGAGGGCCCGGGACCCTCGGGACTGCCGCTGCCGGGGAGGGCGGGCGGCCCGCTGCGCAGCAACCTGAGCACCCCGTGCCCGCAGCCCCCTGTACGACCAGTACTGCAAGGACCACTTCAGCGACGGGCACTGCGACCAGGGCTGCAACGTGGCGGAGTGCGAGTGGGACGGGCTGGACTGCGCGGAGCACGTGCCCGAGCGCTTGGCGGCCGGCACGCTGGTGCTGGTGGTGCTGCTGCCACCCGAGCAGCTGCGCAACAACTCCTTCCACTTCCTGCGCGAGCTCAGCCGCCTGCTGCACACCAATGTGGTGTTTAAGCGTGACGCGCATGGCCGGCAGATGATCTTCCCCTACTACGGCCACGAGGAGGAGCTGCGCAAGCACCCCATCAAGCGCTCCCTGCTGCTGCCCGGCGGTGGAGGCGGGCGCCAGCGCAGAGAGCTGGACCCCATGGACGTTCGCGGGTGAGTGTGCCACGGCTCCAGCCAGTGCCGTCGGTTACTCGGCGCCCCCTCCCAGCCCTCCAGTCAGAGCTGCCTAACTCTGCCAGCGCACCTGGGGCAGGCAGCCCTTGCCCGGCTTCACGGTAAAGACGCCTAGGTTCCAGGAGGACCTGGGAGTTCAGAGCCTGCACAGCCAAGGGGGAAGGCATCGTGGGTAGCACCGGTCGGCAGAGCCCTCTGCCCACGCAGCGGTTTTGAGGTTCTGTGTAGCACAGAGGCTGAGCTGGCTAACGCCTCTAGAAGCCTCATGCAATGGTGCGTAGCTGTAATCCCAGCACTCAGGAGGCTGAAACAGGAGGATTTCAGGTTCAAGGCTAGCTTATGCAATTTAGTAAGAGTGTGAGTGTGTGTGTGTGTGTGTGTGTGTGTGTGTGTGCGCGCGCGTGCTGGGAATTAAACCCCCAGGGGCATTCTATCTTGGAGCTAAACCCCCAGCCCGAATTTTTATTATTTATTTTGAAACAAGGTCTCACTAGGTTGCAGAGGGCTTCACTAAGTAGCTGCGGCTGGCCATGAGCCCTGAACCCTGATCCTCCTGTCTCAGCCTTCCAAGTATGGGAATTACAAACATGCTCCACCACGCCCAGCTTGAGACCCTTTCTTAAAAAAAGAAAAATGGCTGGGAATGTGGCTCCGTAGTAGAAGACCCTGGGTTCAAGTCCCTGTGCCACCAAAATATAAAACAAAGTCTTCAGGGGCCCCCACGGGGCTGACCCCCGCCCAGAGGAGAAGGCAGCCCACTCGCTGTGGCTGCCTCATCTGGGGCGGCATGGGGGCAGCTTGTGCGTGCTGCTGTCATGGGGTGCAGAAGCGCCGGCTGGCTGGGCTCTCCCCATGGCCCACTAGCCTCTCACCCTTTCCTGCTTGGCCCACGGAATAGCCGGGTGCACCTCGTGCGCCCTGAACGCGTGGCTCTGCGCTCGTGACCCTGTTCTGCGGGATGGCTGGCGGTGTTGGCACTGGAGCCCTGCGTGGGAGGGGGCATCCTGCTGCTGTGCCACCCGTGCTCCTGCCAGGTTCTGAGCCCATCTCCCGACCCCTGTGGAGGTCTGGGCGGCCACACGCACACCTCTGTGGGGCCTGGTACAGCTCCTGGGTGGGGTCCAGCTTTCTGGGCATCACACTGAGATGAAGTTGGGTGTTTGGGCACCTCAGGGAGTCGCAGGGGCTGGGAGAGCGTGCCGAGGTTCTGTGGTGGGCGCCTGCAGGAGGGCGGCTCGCTCCCGGGGTCAGACCTGCTTCCTGCCAGCAGGACAGTGGCCTGGGGCCAGGGCTGACGGGGGCCGCCGTTACGGCGTCTGGTCCCAGCCCCATGTGTGCACTCCCAGGTCCATCGTCTACCTGGAGATCGACAACCGGCAGTGTGTCCAGTCGTCCTCCCAGTGCTTCCAGAGCGCCACCGACGTGGCTGCCTTCCTGGGCGCGCTGGCCTCGCTGGGCAGCCTCAACATCCCCTACAAGATCGAAGCTGTGCAGAGTGAGTGCTGCCCGCCCCGCCCCCACCTGGGCTCCGCTGCCTGGGAGGGGCGCCCGTCCCACACGCTCTCACCCTGGTGCCACCACTGCCTGGGAGGGGCGTGCCCATCCCACATGCTCTCGCCCTGGTGCCACTGCCCCGCAGAGTTTAGAAAATTCCTTCTGGAATTTTCTGCATGGCACGCCTTCCGTGACAGCCATGACAGTTGTCGGAGGAGCTGCCCCCAGGGATGAGCACACCCCCCATAATGTGGGAGCCTTTTCTCTCCCCACCCCTTCCCCCTGATTTTTCTTTGTTGGGTATTATTTCAAAATCATTACAGCTTTTTAAAGAGAGAGAGAGAGAGAAAGAGAGAAGAATTGATCGGTGTCATGTGAAGTGTTGAAGTTTGTATCTTGAAAATCCCCCTAAATCCTTTGTCTTAACAGCTCAGTGCAAGTGCAGTGATTTGAAGTTGGCTAATCCTTCTCCCCGAGAGGGGAGAAAAGCAAGCGCCGTCTCCAGATAGTCGGCCGGTGCAGGAGAGAATTTAGCAATAGTTTGCAATTCTGATTAATCGCGTAGAAAATGACCTTATTTTGGGGGGCGGGATGGAGGAGAGCAGGTGAGGAGGCGGCCAGGCACGGAGCTAGTCCGCCGCCCCCCGCCTCCCAAGCTGCGCGCTGACGCGGGCGCTGCCCGCAGGTGAGACGGTGGAGCCGCCGCCGCCCTCGCAGCTGCACCTCATGTACGTGGCCGCGGCCGCCTTCCTGCTGCTCTTCTTTGTGGGCTTCGGGGTGCTGTTGTCCCGCAAGCGCCGGCGGCAGCATGGCCAGCTCTGGTTCCCGGAGGGCTTCAAGGTGTCGGAGGCCAGCAAGAAGAAGCGGCGGGAGCCCCTGGGCCAGGACTCCGTGGGCCTCAAGTGAGTGGACGCTGCCCCCGGGGGCTGGGAGGCAGGCCCTCTGTGCTTCCTGGGGGGGCTCAGTCTCACCTCCTACCCCCTTGCCAGGCCCCTGAAAAATGCCTCGGACGGCGCGCTCATGGACGACAACCAGAATGAGTGGGGGGATGAGGGCCTGGAGGCCAAGAAGTTTCGGGTGAGTCCCAGGGCTTCCGTGGGGGCTTCTGCGCCCCTCCTCTCCCCGGGGCTCACAGGACATGTCTCTGCTCCCGCCCCCAAACTTAGTTCGAGGAACCTGTGGTTCTTCCCGACCTGGATGACCAGACAGACCACCGGCAGTGGACCCGGCAGCACCTGGACGCTGCAGACCTGCGCGTGTCCGCCATGGCTCCCACACCGCCCCAGGGCGAGGCCGACCCTGACTGCGTGGATGTCAACGTCCGAGGGCCCGGTGAGACCCCAACCCTGCCCTGTAGCTGCTCCCCCCACCCCACAGCTGCCCTCCCTCCCGCAGGGGAGACCACGCAGCCGGAGGAGGGGCTCTGACCTGCTCCTCACTGGCTTCTTCTCAGGCTCATCCACCTCTTAGATACCCAGAGTCTGGACACTGCCCCCAGGAGCATGCTGGGACTATGTAGGGAGCAGTGGTAGCCTCAGGTGCAATTGAGGGGTCAAATAAAGATAAGGGGGCGCTGAGTGTTTTTCCTGGTGGAGGCGGGGAGCCAGTGAGCCTGGGAGTCTGCTCTGAGGTCACTCTGTGCCCTGAACACTATTTTGTGAGACATCCAGAGAGCACTGCCTGTCTGCATATTTTCTCTGGCGCAGGCTGGTGGGATCTCCACCACCTGCCAGCAAGTACCTGTCCCCAAGGAGCAGGATGCTTCAGCAGCTGCTGCTGCGTGCAGGTCCCGCGTATACCAGGCCGCCTGTCCACACAGCGCCCCGAGTCCACACAGCGCCTGTCCACACAGCGCTTGTCCACACAGCGCTGTCCACACAGCGCCCCTGTCCACACAGCGCCCCGAGGGGCTGACGCTGAGCCCCTTGTCCGCCCCCTGCAGATGGCTTCACCCCGCTCATGATCGCCTCCTGCAGCGGAGGGGGGCTGGAGACGGGCAACAGCGAGGAGGATGAGGACGCGCCTGCGGTCATCTCGGACTTCATCTACCAGGGCGCCAGCCTGCACAACCAGACAGACCGCACCGGCGAGACCGCCCTGCACTTGGCGGCCCGCTATTCGCGCTCGGATGCCGCCAAGCGCCTGCTGGAGGCCAGCGCGGACGCCAACATTCAGGACAACATGGGCCGCACCCCGCTGCACGCTGCCGTGTCCGCAGACGCCCAGGGCGTCTTCCAGGTAGGCCTGCTGCTCACAGCCCCTTGGGGTGCCCAGGTGTCAGTCGGGTGCGCTCTGTCCTCTGTGGGAAGCTACCACAGGTAGCTACCCACAGAGTGGCCCAGCATGGAGCCTGCAGGTGGGACAGGACAGGCTTACGGGGGCTCACAGGCTATAGGCCCGGTCCAGCGCTATGCCCCCCTTAGCCCCTCCCCTCAGCCACGGCTGCAGGCATGGCCTTTGGCAGTGAGAGGCCTTTAGAGACTGAGCTCCTCCTTTAAACCTCTGCTCTGGCCTTGCCCAGAGCCCGGCGCAGGGCTGGATTGTGGGATTTGGAGTCTGGGTCTCGGGGCACTCCCTAGAGCAAAGGCTCTTCCTGAAAGCCAGTGAGGCCTCCTGTCCGTGCCAGGCTCCCGGCCCCCCGGAGCAGACTCAGATGGGCACAAGCTGGCCATCACAGGAAGCTTGCCATTGGGGAGTTTCTGAACTCCAATGACAGGTTGCCCTTCTGCAGAAATAAGAATTAAGAAGTCGGTATGGTGGGCACTACTGTAATCCCAGCATTGGGAGGCTGAGGCAGGAGGATCACGGTTCACAGACAGCCTCACCTACTTAGTGAGGCCCTTTGCAACTCAGTGAGATCCCGTTTCAAAATAAAGAATAAAAAATAGGGTTGGACTTGCCGGGTGTGGTGGCGCACGCTTGTAATCCCCGCGCTTGGGAGGCAGAGACAGGAAGATTGCGCGGGTTCAAAGCCAGACGCACGCGCTGGCTTAGGAGACCCTGTTTCCAAATAAAAATGTAAAAATAGGTCTGGGAGTGTAGCCCGGAGGTAGAAGGGCTTCCAGGAACCCCAGTACCACCAAAAAAAAAAAAAAATAGGGCTGGAGGGTGGCACTCAGAGGTAGAATGCCCCTGGCTGAGTTCCATCCCCTGTACTGCAAACAAAATAAATAAAGAAAGAAAGAAAGAAAGAAAGAAAGAAAGAAAGAAAGAAAGAAAGAAAGAAAAGAGAAAGAAAGAAAGAATTGAGGCTATCCTTAAGAGAAAAGTTAGAACGAGCCCCAGGAGCAGGCCCAGGCTTCGCAAGCACCTGTGTACCTTTGTGTTCAGCTTCCTCAGCACAGAGACAGAGGCTCCGGTGGGGCTCTGTGGAGCCAGGGCAGAGCTGTGGGTTTCTCACCCACCAGTAGGGTGACCACCCTTCCCACCAGCTGCTCAGGGCAAGATGGCACCGCAGGGCCGCCCGTCTCCTGGCCCTGGGTGCACGTGGCTGATCTCAGTGGCTCTGCGGTATGGGATGGTGCTTGGCGCCGGGTTCACTCCTGGCTGCCGCCTCTGTGGCTGGATAGGAGAGTGGACTCCTGTTTCTGAGGTGCTCACGCAGGCCGTGGCGAGGGGGTCGCGAGGCTACACGTGGTCACCAGGGTCTGGGCTGCGTGGCCTCCAGCCCCTAGCACAAATCAGTGCCTCCCAAGCTGTGCCGGGCTCGAGGGCGGCCGAGCCCTGGTCCAGGTGTGGTCCCTGTCTGGGGCATCTGACTCGCGTTCATGCCGCCCGCCTGAGTCCTCCGTGTCTCCCAGATCCTCATCCGGAACCGAGCCACCGACCTGGACGCCCGCATGCATGATGGCACAACGCCGCTGATCCTGGCCGCGCGCCTGGCCGTGGAGGGCATGCTGGAGGACCTCATCAACTCCCATGCGGACGTCAATGCCGTGGATGACCTGGGTAGGGGCCACAGGGCAGCGGGGAGGGGGTCGGGGGGACACGGGCACACTGCTGCGGGCAGCTTCACCCACTCCGTCTGCTGCCCCACAGGCAAGTCAGCCCTGCACTGGGCCGCAGCCGTGAACAATGTGGACGCCGCGGTCGTGCTCCTGAAGAACGGAGCCAACAAGGACATGCAGAACAACAAGGTGAGTGTGGGGCGGGGCCTGCGCATGTGTGCGGGCCCTTCAGGGTGCCTGGGCACAGCCGGCTCCCCTGCGCCCGTCCCCGTCGCACACCACAGCCGTCCTTGGTTGGGTGCCTGGCCCACAGTGGCACCACGGACAGCGCAGGCGCCACTCTCAGTGCGGGCTCCCTCGTCGTGGCCCCTCTCCATCTCGCCCTCCCACGAGGCCATGGCAGCTCTTTGCTGAGCTGGGCCACTCCCTCTCCGCGCCAACCAAGGCTTCTCGCCGATCTCCTGCCTGTGGCCGGGGTCCTCCGGGCATAGAGTGCAGCTTCAGCCCTGCGCCCGCACTCTGCTGGTCTGGCTGCCTTTGGTCAGGCCCCTCCTGGGTGAGAGTCACGGAGGTGCCAGGCCGGGGGTGCTGTTGGACTCAGATCCTGATCCTGACTGTCTCGCGGGGTGATGGCCTCATAGACTCGTACTGGTCGGCAGGCACCCAGGCCTCGGGAGCCTTTAGTATTTCCGCACGGCAGCCTCTCAGGGCACAGGCCACGTCTGCTGGGCAGAGCAGACAGGGAAGGAGCTGAGACACCGGGACCTCTTCTGACCCCCTGCAGGCTCCCCCAGGCTCCTTCCCTGTGCCACAGTGCCCGTGGGAGCCTCAGCTCCTGCTGCCTGAGGGGGGAGCAAGGGCAGCCGCTAGGTTTTCACTGGGATCTTGACCCACGTATGGGCGAAGGCCTCGGATTTAGAGCATCTGGTGGGTCTCAGGGACTGATGGCCAGAAACTGGTGGCTAGGCGCTGTGGGCGGTGGGAATGGTCACGGAGCATGGGAGGATGGCCAGGCAGGCCCCCGCTCTAGTGCGGCCCCTCACCTGCCCTGTGTCTGCGTCCCTAGGAGGAGACGCCTCTGTTTTTGGCCGCTCGGGAGGGCAGCTACGAGACCGCCAAGGTGCTGCTGGACCACTTTGCCAACCGGGACATCACAGACCACATGGACCGCCTGCCGCGTGACATCGCGCAGGAGCGCATGCACCACGACATCGTGAGGCTGCTGGATGAGTACAACCTGGTGCGCAGCCCTCAGCTGCACGGCCCCGCGCTGGGCGGCGCGCCCGGCCTGTCGCCCACGCTCTGCTCGCCCAACGGCTACCTGGGCAACCTCAAGCCCACTGTGCAGGGCAAGAAGGCCCGCAAGCCCAGCACCAAAGGCCTGGCCTGCGGGGGCAAGGAGGCCAAGGATCTCAAGGCACGCAGGAAGAAGTCCCAGGACGGCAAGGGCTGCCTGCTGGACAGCTCGAGCATGCTGTCGCCCGTGGACTCCCTCGAGTCGCCCCACGGCTACCTGTCAGACGTGGCTTCGCCACCCCTCCTGCCCTCCCCGTTCCAGCAGTCTCCCTCCGTGCCGCTCAACCATCTGCCCGGCATGCCCGACGCGCACCTGGGCATCAGCCACCTGAACGTGGCGCCCAAGCCCGAGATGACAGCCCTGGGCGGGGGAGGCCGCCTGGCCTTCGAGCCTGGCCCCCCACGCCTCTCCCACCTGCCCGTGGCCTCCGGCAGTAGCACGGTCCTGGGCGCCGGCGGCACGGGGGCCGTGAATTTCACTGTGGGCGGGGCCACGGGCCTGAACGGCCAGTGCGAGTGGCTGTCCCGGATGCAGAGTGGCATGGTGCCGAGCCAGTACAACCAGCTGCGAGGGGCCGTGGCTCCCGGCACGCTCAGCACGCAGGCCCCCGCCCTGCAGCACGGCATGATGGGCTCGCTGCACGGCGGCCTTCCCGCCAGTACCCTGTCCCAGATGATGGGCTACCAGGGCCTGCCCAACACCAGGCTTGCCGCCCAGCCCCACCTCGTGCCGACCCAGCAGGTGCAGCCACAGAACTTACAGGTGCAGCCGCAGAGCATGCAGCTGCCGAGCATCCAGCAGCCCCAGGGCCTGCAGGCGCCTGCGCAGCCACACCTCGGCGCGAGCGCAGCAGCCGGTGGGCACCTGGGCCGCAGCCTCCTGGGTGGGGAGCCCAGCCAGGCAGACGTGCAGTCCCTAGGCCCCAGCAGCCTGACCGTGCACACCACCCTGCCCCAGGAGAGCCAGGCCCTGCCCACGGCACTGCCGTCTTCACTGGTCCCGCCCATGACCACCGCCCAGTTCCTGACGCCACCCTCCCAGCACAGCTACTCCTCCTCGCCCGTGGACAGCACCCCCAGCCACCAGCTGCAGGTGCCCGAGCACCCGTTCCTCACCCCGTCTCCCGAGTCCCCCGACCAGTGGTCCAGCTCGTCGCCGCATTCTAACATCTCCGATTGGTCGGAGGGCATCTCCAGCCCGCCCACCGGCATGCAGTCCCAGATGGCCCACATTCCAGAGGCCTTCAAGTAAACAGCTGCGCCCGCGGGACCCCAGCTTCCTTTCCCAAGCCCTGCCGGGCGGGCGTTCCCGCACTCCAGGATGCAGGGCCGACCAAAGGAGCCTTTTTTTAAAAAAATATGTTTTTATACAAAATAAGAGGACAAGAATCTCAATTTTTTTTTTAGTATTTATTTATGTACTTTTATTTTACACAGAAACACTGCCTTTTTATTTATACGTACTGTTTTCTATGGCACCAGGTAAAATTTTTTTATCTGTTCCAAGGAAATAAACTAGTTCTCAGAGTCATGGTTTTCCTACATAGGGTGAAGGTTGTTCCTGTTTGTAAAGTATAAAGATTCGTGATTTATAGATGCCATTTATTTATTGATTTCTTCCTTTCAAAGTCCAAAAAGGAAACGTCGCAGAAGGGAGATTTGCTTTGTGCCGCCCAAAAAGCCCCCAGGCGCCGGCCTTTCCCCAGATGCCCCGCGCCCAACACCCGCTCTCCCCCCACCTCACCCGCGTTTAGAGCAGCCAGGGGAGGCGCCTGGACACGGAGGGGCACGTGGACTAGTTTGCATCTAAAACAGGAAGCTTCAGTAAAACGACGTGGTCGTAGGTGTTGGTATTTCTAATGATGGTTCTAAAACGTTGAAAGACGTATTCTCGCCAGGCGACAGTTCTTCGAGGTACCAATCACGAATCTTTGTTTCGGGTTCAGTGTGCGTAGTGTTCCTTGGTCTCGTGAGTTCTTGTTCCCTCCCACCCCTTCCCTCACAAGCATCTCACGACGCCAGGTGTCAGTGTGCGGATGCCTGGGGCCACATGGAGAACTCCTACCCTCCTTTGGGAAAGGACACTGCCCAGGCCACCCGTCGGGGGCCCCAGCACCTCACCGTGAACAGCACTGTCTAAGCGGAGGATGGACTCGCAGCGTTGGCCTGGGTTCCCGCGACTGGGCTGCCGAGGCCCGCCTGAGTTCATAGGCGGGGGCCTGTGTGGGCTTTGGAGGAACCGGGCTGCGTCCTCTGTTTCTCTCCCCTCAGCCCTGTGTGCCTGGGCGGGGTGCCCCGTCTGGCTGTGGTGGGCTGGGGGCCAGGTGAGGCCTGCTTGTGGGCTTCCCTCCTGGTTTGGGGGTGCTTGCCCAGCGGATCCTTTCAAGTATACGCCTGTGGCAGAGTAAATGTCTGTAAATACATTTTTAAAGGTGGATTTTGTTTAAAAAATCTCAACGAACAAGTCTGTCCTGTGTCAAGCTGATGAGGGATGTCAGGATGTGGCTCAGCTCAGTGTGACCCAGGCCTCGTGACCTGCAGCTGCTGGAACCGTAGCTCCTAAGAGCACAACCCAGGGCGGCCCTGCGCCGCCTGCCGCCCCGCCCGTCCCGTGTGCGGGCTCACTGGGTCGGTACCCCCTCCTCAGGGCAGCCCTCCGGCTTTTCCGGGGGGCAGTGTTGTGCCATCCTAGTGGATATGAGCAGACACGTCCAGGATGTTGATTTTTACTGTGTTTTATAAAATAGAGTGTAGTTTACAGAAAAAAAAAAACTTTTAAAAAAAGTTATCTACATGCAGAACTGTAGATGATGGAAATTATGTATTTTTTTCATCTTTTTTGTTAACTGATTTGCAATAAAAATGATTCTGATGGTCATTCAGATTTTGCTAAAGTCGGCCCTGTCACCTGTCACTCTTTGGGGTGGGGTTGTACTGCTCTGAGTCTGCCTGGAGTCTTCAGACAGAGCGGTGAAGAAGTCGCCCAGTCCTGAGGACGCAGCTGACTCGTCCCGAGGGGCCTCCTGCCTGGAGGGACCCTGGGCAGAGTCAGGACAGAGCTTTTCCACCCCTCTCAGCCAGAGCAGTAAAGATACTTCATCTCTCCCTCGGGCAGCACCAAGGAGACCCATAGCAGGCTGGGGGGGGGGCTTCCCAGCCATGGCCGGACCCCTGGGGGCGCTGGAGACCTTAGGAAGGGCCTGCAGCGGGAGGCCCACAGAGCCCGGAGCACCTGTGTGGGCAGCGGCGGGCATGATCTGTACAACTCTCCCCAGGGCTTGCCGGCTGCGGGAGAGGCTCCCTTTGCGGCGTCAACACCTGAGAGAGCCCCCAGCCCAGCGCGGGCAGGTGTGAAGCCCCATCTCCTTTCTGCTGACCTGTGCCTGCAGGGCAGTCACACACCAAAGCGACAAGGGGGACTCAGGCGGGCCCCTGCGGATGCACAGTGCTACCCACCCCCTGGCCTGGCTGTGGGAATGAGTCTAAGCTGAGATGGCCGCCGTGTCCAGGCACCTTGCCCCTGCTGGCCGCCACGCTGCAGAGCGTCTCATTCTTGACTTCCAGGGGGAGGATCAACCTGAACGCTGCCCAAAGAACTCCCAGCACCCCAAAATCCCACTCCATGTATGCCCCCCAAAGTGAAAACAACGTACCGGTGTGTCCTCAGCCATGTCCACGGCAGCAAAGCAGCCGGGCCCACCAGCCAGCCGGCCCTGAGCGTGGCCAGGGGTGTGTCTGGAGGTGACTGGAGTTGAATCTGTAGAGAAGAAAAGCAGAGGGCCTGCCCCCCATGGGTGGGCCTGGTCCAATCAGTGGAGGACCTGGATGAGAGAAAAGGCCAAATAAAAGGGGGCTTCTTGCGGCTTCTGCTGAGCCACACCACCAGTCTCTTTCTGCGCTCAGACTCCAGACTGAAAGCCCGGCTGTTGTTTCATCTGGAGCTTGTGGCTGTGGCCTGGGACATACCCCATCCCTTCTCCTGGGCTCTCAGCTTGCCGACTGCAGCTCTCGGGACTTGCCGGCCCTACCGTCACTCTCTGTATATACGTCACAGTGGTTCTGTTTCTCTGGAGAACCCTAAGACACTTGCAGTAGATGGTGATGATGACTGGTGCTGGGACTGAAGCAGAGGCGTCCCACCTCCAAGTTACACCCACCCCTGGCTCATTGACTTCGTATTTGGAAACGGGGTGGCACTCAGTTGTGGGAGGGCCTAGGTTGCCAAGGCTGGCTTCAAACCTGCGATCCTCCTGTCTCAGCTTCCAAGCACTGGGATTACAGGCGCCATGCCCAGCTACAACAGAATCTTATTCAACCGTGAGAAGCAATGAAGCTCTGACACCGCTACATCGTGGGTGCCCCGCAGACGATGTGTTTAGTGAAAGAAGTCTTCCACCGAGAGTCACTGATGAGGGTTTTGTTGAGCTGAGGTCCTCAGCAATGAAATCCATAGACACAGGGAGCCGACGGGGCGTTCCCAGGGAGGGAAGAGGGCGGGTGTGGCTCTTAATGGCTGCGGCTTTGACTCGGAGCGATGGAATGTTCTGGCACCGGCACCGGATGGCAGCTGTGGCTGTCGCCACTGCAGCGCTGCGCGTGCCAGCAGCCCCCACACTCAAAATGGCTACTTCACAACCGTGGGTCTCAACGAGATGCGCTGTTTCTAAACGGAGAGAGCCCTCCCGCAGCGTGTGGGCCTTCAGGAGGTCTGCTCCCACGGATGTGAGGCCAGGCCTCGGGGTCCTGCTGCTCTTACGGGAACTCTTGGGCCCCCAAAGTTATCGGGGCCCTGGGGCAGCTGGAGGAGCTTGGGGGACGACGGGGAGGCGGTCTGAAGTCGGCCTTCTTTTCCTGACAACAGAAATCCCAGCAGAAATATCACAAGGACTAAACCAGAGCAGACGCAAACATGTGGGGCGTGCGGGCCTGTGCGCACTGTGGAGCTGGGGTCCTGTAGAAGCAGCGAGCCTCTGGCCCGTGCCCTGCCACAGCCAAGCAAGCTGGCCCCGTCCTCCAGGCACAGTCCCCGCCCTGACAGTCTCCAGCTGCCACTCAGCCTGGCTGCTCGCTGAGCTGCCCAGCGCCGGACTCTGCAGCGCTGCAGGAGGCTGGGACCATCAGGGCCCAGCCGCCCCCACTGCCCTGCCCGCGCCCACGCGGGGATGAGGGCACAGCCTGCTCTGCCAGCCTGCCGCGGGAACTTCCTGCCTGGGCCACGCAGGCGCCCACGCAGGCGCCCAGGGAGGACACGGCCCGTCCTCAGGCCTAACTCAGCCAAGAGCCCTGGCTTGGTCTACTTGGGCTTAATTGTGCCCCCCCCCCCCCAATTCTTATGTTGAAGCCCTGACTCCGGCACTTCAGAATGTGGCTGTGTTTGGAGACAGGGACTTTATGGAGGTTGTTAGAATAGGCACTGGTCCTAGCGGGGTGTGGTGGCACACTCTTGTAATCCCAGCATTGGGAGGCTGAGACGGGAGGGTAGGATCGCGGTTCGTGGATAGCTTTAGCTACTTAGTGAGGCCCTTTGCAACTCAATGAGACCCTGTTTCAAAATAAGGAATAAAAAATAGGGCTGGGGTTGGAGCTTGGAGGTAGAATGGCCCTTAGTTTCATCCCCAGTACTGCAAAAATAAATAAATAAATAAGATAAAGAATAGGCACTGTCCCAGGAAGACTGCTGCCCTGTAAGAGGAGACCTGGACACAGACACAGGCTGAGGACAGCGGCCTCAGTGGGACCAGCCTGCTGCGCCAGGCCTCAGGCTTCAGCCTCCAGGGATTGAGAGAAGAGTCGATTCCTGTTACGGAAGCCGCTGGTCTGCGGCGCTTTGTTACGGCGCCTGAGCAGACTGACCCAAAGTCCCAGCTTACCTCCGCGGCCAGCGCACTCCCAGGGGACGACCCCCGGCACTGCGGCCAGCTGTGTCCCAAGCACTGGTACTGTCCCTCCCCGGGGGGCCACCCCGCGGGAGCCTGGGCACTGCACTTGTTTTCTTTCTTTTTCTGCGGGTCTGGGGATGGAACCCAGGGGCATCCTACCTCCGAGCTACAATCCAGCCCTATTTTTTATTCTTTATTTTGAAACAGGGTGTCACTGAGTTGCAAAGGGCCTCGCTAAGTAGCTGAGGCTATCCTCGAACCCGGATCCTCCTGTCTCAGCCTCCCGAATGCTGGGATTACAAGTGTGCACCACCATGCCTGGCCTATTTTTTTTATTCTTTATTTTCTTTGTTTGCTTGTTTGGGGTACTGGGGATGGGAACCAGGGGCTTTCTACTTTGGGGCTATACTCCCAGACCTATTTTATTTGTCTCACTATATAGCTGAGGCTGTCTTCAAACCTGTGCGAACCTCCTGCCCCAGCCTCCCAAGTACTGGAATTACAGGCATGTACTACACCTGGCTCAAAAAGCTTTTTTATTTTATTGTTTTAAATACTGGGGATTGAACCCAAGGGCATTCTATTTCTAAGCTACACCAACAGCCATATTTTATTTTGAAACAGAGTCTCACTAGGTTGATGAGAGTCTCACTACTTGCTGAGGCTGTCTTCAAACCTGTGATTCTCCTGTCTCAGCCTCCCAGGTACTGGGATCACAAGCATGTGCCACCACACCCAGCTCAAAAAGCTTATTTTAATCATAGACACCTTAGTTCATGCAATAAATCCTAATATTATCATTTCAAGAAATAATCAATATAAGCAGCTCACGAGCAGTTTCACGTTGTTTTTTAACCTGTGTTCCTGTGTGCCTGTGATCCTGTGTGCATCTCGCTGGCCCACGCCTTGAAGTGGGCCGGCCACACTGCGGCTCTCAGTAGCCACACGTGGCTCATGGCTATCGCCTTGGACAACACACACAGACTTAGACTTTTTTAGTGTGTGCGTGTGGCTGGGGATTGAACCCAGGAGAGTTCTGCCACTGATCTACAATTCCAGCCATTGTTTTTTTTTTTTTTTTTTTTTTTTAAATAGGGTCTCTTCTAAGTTGCTGAGGCTGGCCTAGAACCTGCCATCCTCCTGTCTCAGCCTCCCAAATCCTGGGATTACAGTCATGGGCCACCAGGCCCAGCTAGATTTAGACTTCTGCAGGTCAAAGTGAGCCCAGCATCCTGTGGCCAGCACACAGGAAGCAGGCTGGGATGCTGGCGTCTTGCTCCTTGCCGTGGCTGTGTGGCCCCCAGCGTGGCTCTGCAGCTCTCTGGAGAGAAACCAGTGCCCACTAACCCGGAGGGCCCTCTGGGAGCACCGGCGATGGAGCGCCAGCGCCCTCTGGCGCTCAAAAGGCGGCCACCCTTCCCTCATCCAGAAAGTCGTTCGAGAGACTGACTGACAGCTTGGGAGGCTCCTCACAGCCCCAGGAGAGGCCCTCTGCCTAGGGTCAGCACAGGCAAAGGAGCACGCCTTACTTTTGCTCCTAGGAGTGTTCCCAACAGAGGTCCCTGGCACTGAGCGACGTATCATTCTGCAAAAGTGTTGCACCGGCGCCTGAACCACCGGTGTGGTCCGGCAGTCTTGGGTAATTGAGCCTGCGGGAGGTCAGGGGATGTGGACCACCTGCGCAGGTAAACAGGTTCCTGCTAGGCAGGGTCCTCAGCCAGGAGGAGCTGTGTGCACTGTGGCTACCGTGGTGTGCGCACACCGCCCAGAAGGACTCACCCAGCTTGCAGACTCAGGTCCAGGTTGTTGGACAGCCTTGGGGGCTGCTATCTCCTGCCTCTTTGCTTTCAGGAGCACGCGAGTGCACCTGGCCCGCTCTGCTGGAATGCCTCACTGTGGCTCCTTCCCCTGGCCGTGGGTGACCACTGGAGGTCGCGGGAGCATCCTCGCAGGTAAAGCACTGGCCTCCTGGGCCCGTGTATACCCGGCATAGTCACCGACATTAAGGTCCTGTTATGTTGCCTGGTGCGGGGTTAGGACTCAGAAACGGTGCAGCCCTTGTCACCACCAGGCACTTTGGGGGATAGCAGGGATTGAACCCATGGGAATTCAGTCTCCAAGCTATACCTCCAGCTGTGTGTGTGTGTGTGTGTGTGTGTGTGTGTGTGTGTGGTACTGGGGAGCTACTTTTGAGCTACACCTCCAGTCCAATTTTATATCTTATTTATTATGGTACTGGGGGGTGGAACCCAGGGACTTTTCTACCTCTGGGCTTTACTCCCAGACCTATTTTATACTTTATTTGGAAACAGGGACTCACTAAGTTGCTGAGAGCCTCGCTAAGTAGCTGAGGCTGGCTTTGAACCTGTGCCATCCTCCTGTCTCAGCCTCCCAAGTGCAGGGATTATAAGCGTGCGCCACCACGCCCGACTATCTTATTTATTTTTATTTTTTAAATTTTTGGTGGTACCGGGGATTGGACCCAGGGTCATTCTACCTCTGAGCTACACTCCCAGCCCCAATTTATTTTTGAAAACAGTCTCACTAGAGTGATAATTCTCACTACTTGCTGAGGCTGTCCTTGAATCTGTGATCCTATCTGGCCTCCCAAGTGCTGATATTACAAGGGTGCACCGCCATGCCTGGCTTAGCTAGTTTTATTTCTTATTTGGAAACAGGGTCTTGCTAAATTGCCACGGCTTGTCTCAAACCTGTGATACTCTTGTCTTAGCCTCCCAAATACTGGGATTACAGGTGTGTGCCATTATGTCCGGATTATATTATTATTATTATTATTATTATTATTATTATTATTATTATTATTAGTGAGGGGTACTGAGGATGGAACCCAGGGCCATTCTACTTCTGAACTACACCCTCAAACCTATTTTATTTTTTGCTTTGAAACAGGATCACATTAAGTTGTGGAAGCCCTCACTAAGCTGCTGAGGCTGAATGCACACACCTGTGATCCTCCTGGCTCAGCCTCCCAAGTACTGATTACAGGTAATGCTACCGTCCCCACTCCCACTCTGCCTCATTATGAGTTTTAAAGAGCATTCTTTGTGCCCCCGCTATTCAGTTAGGCTCCACTCCAGGAGCAGCTCTGGCACAAACCCCACTGCCCCAGGGACTCGGAGACTGCCCCCTGGGGCTGCCGTTAGGGTGCTAGGGAAGCCAGCACCTTCCTCTGGCTGCAGTGGGGTGCAAAACCAGCTCTCCCACTCCCCAAGGCCTCATCTGGAGCGGCTCTCTGCCTCCCCCTGCTGGCGGCGCCCCGCCAGTGCCTCTGGGCCGGCGGGTGGCCCTCCAGAAGGGCACTTGCACCAGGCTCTCACCCCACTCACCACCATCCTTGAGACAGTGTTTCACCCACTTTACAGACGAGGAAGCTGGGGCGCACAGAGGTGGGCCCGGGACTCCAGGTCCTTAGGAGAGGTCGCCTCTGCTCTTGGGCCTGGGAGGGCTCACAGTCTGGTCACCCAGCCCAGCCCTGTTGGGGGGATGGACCTCAGGCAGGACCACTCTGCCAGTAGTAATTCCGGGCCACGGCCAGCCTGGTACGTGGTGGGATTCTGACACGGGAGTGCCCCCGTCCAGGCCCTCTCTTCCCTTTCAGAGCCCCAGGCGCCAGGCCACTCCTGCCACCTCCCCACCGCCCGGCTTCAGCCCTCGCCAGGCTCTTCGCCGTCCGTGTCTGCTTGGCTGATGCATGTGACGGGGCTGCAGATGTGGTTGCTGCGGGAGCGGGCTCCCTGTCCGGGTGGTTCACCCAGGTCAGCTCTGCCCCCGGTCCGCTGGCAGCCCAGCTGCTCACTGAGGGCACCAGGCTGCCTGCGAGCTCCTGCTCTCCCTAACACCTCCCCAGCCAGCCTCCAGGGGGCCAAACCAATCGAGTCATCCCCCAGTGAAAAGCCTGGGACTCTTCCCTGGCTTCTGGATGTCCCCTGCAATCCTCTGCAGGCCCACAGAGCCACACCCCACCAGGCCTGCCCCCACCCCCGCCGCCATGGAGAAGCCCTGCAGACCATCCACTTGAGCACAGAACTTTCCTATCCCTCCTCGGGCGGTGCCACGGGGCACATGGGTACTAGTGCCCCCCTCAGAGGAGAGGCTGCCACTGCCTGGCCCCCACCCCACTCCCAGCCCCTGCAGTGCCTGGCATCAGCTAGGGGCTCAGCGAATCTATGTACTGTGCAGGGAAGGAAGTCTCCCTGCTTGTTCCAAGGCCCCACTGCAGCTAGGAGACGCTATGTCCTTCTTCCCGTGCCTCTGATTGGCCCCGGGATGGCGTGGCATCGCCTGCCTCCTGCCTGCACATCCCATCCCTGCTGTTACTCATCACCTTCTCTGGGGAGTATTCAGCTCCATGGCTGAGGGGGATGTTCCCTGAGACCTATCAGGAGCCAGGCTTGTGCCCAGAGGAGGGGCGGCGTACCGCGCTCAGCCCACCATGCGCCGGGGGCAGCGCAGTCAACACGCACCAGGCCGGGCCAAGCACTGGCCTGGCGTGGATTTCATGAGGATGGTTGCAGGAGGCCCTTACAGGTGGCCCAGTGCTTCATGGAGGACCCCTGGCCAGTAGTCGAGCAGCCGGATTCAAGGTGACGAGCTCCAGCCTAGGGAGGCTGGTGAGGAGCCCTGACCCCTCCACCATGTGTGCTCCCTCTGCCAGCCCTGTCCGCGGAGTGTGCCAGGCACACATGGAATCTTACATTTCCTAGTAGCTATATTTGTCTTTTTAAAAATTTTAATGGGGCGGGCCGCGTGGTGGCACACACTTGTAATCCCCGCGCTTGGGAGGCTGAGACAGGAGGATCGCACGGGTTCGAAGCCAGCCTCCGCTACTTAGTGAGGCTCTTAGCAACTTAGTGAGACTCTGTTTCCAAATAAAATATAAAATGGGTCTGGGAGTATAGCCTGGAGGTAGAAAGCCTCTGGGTTCTACCCCTAGTACCGCCAAAAAAAAAAAAAAAGTTAATGGTGTACTATAGTCTCACATCAATGTGGATCATGTTGACAATCCTAGTAGTTATATTTAAAAAAAGGTTTAGCCAGGCGTGGTGGCGCATGCCTGTAATACTAGTGCTAGGGGGGTTGAGACAGGAGGATTGGAGGGGTCAGGCTCAGCAACTTAGTGAGGCTCTCAGCAATTCAGAGAGACCTTGTTTCCAAATAAAAAATAAAATAGGTCTGGGATGTAGCCCAGAAGAATAAGGACCCTGGGTTCCATCCCCAGTAAATATAAACACACACACACACACACACACACACACACACACACACACACACACACACACCAGATGAAATACATTTGCATAGTATATCTTATTTAACCCAATATATCCAGAATGTCATCATTTCAATATGAAATAAGAAATTATCACTGAAGCCAGGCGTGGTGGCGCACACTTGTAATCCCAGCGCTTGGGAGGCTGAGACAGGAGGACTGCACAGGTTCGAAGCCAGCCTCAGCAACTTTAGACCCCGTTTCCAAATAAAATATAAAACAGATCTGGGAGTGTAGCCCAGAAGTAGAAAGCTCTTGGGTTCCATCCTCAGCAGCACAACAACAAAAAAGAAAAAAAGAAATGAAAAAGAAAAAAGAAATTATCATTGAAGCTGGGTGTGATGGCACACACACTAGCACTTGGGAGGCTGAGACGGGAGGATGCAGGCTCACAGCCAGCCTCCGCTACTTAGCAAGGCCCTGTTTCAAAATAAAGAATAAAAATAAGGATGAGGGTGTAGCTCAGAGATATAATGTTCCTGGGTTCAATCCCTAGTACCACAAAAATAAATAAATAAAAATACACAAGAGCTTAGTGGTGCTCAACTGTAATCCAGCACCTGGGAGGCAGGGACAGGAGGATCACAGGGTTGAAGCCAGCCTCACCAACTTACCAAGCCACTAGCCAAGATCCTCCTTTCAACTAAAAAATAAAGTAGCCGGGCGAGGTGGCACACGCTTGTCATCCCAGCATCTGGGAGGCTGGGACAGGAGGATCCAAGTTCATGGACAGCCTCAGCTACTTAGGCCCTTTGCAACACAGTGAGACTCTGTTTCAGATAAAGAATAAGAAATACGGCTGGGGCTGTAGCTTTGAGGTAGAATTCCTCTGGGTTCCATCTCCAGTACTACAAAAATAAATAAATAAATAAATATAAATAAAATAGAGCTGAGGGTGTAGCTCAGAAACAGAATACCTCTGGGAGCTGGGCCTAGTGGCACACACTTATAATCCCAGCATTTGGGAGGCTGAGACAGAGGATCATGGTTCACAGCCAGCCTCAGCTACTTAGTGAGGCCCTTTGCAACTCAGTGAGACCCTGTTTCAAAATAAAGAATAAAAAATAGGGCTGGGGTATAGCTCGGAGGTAGAATGCCCCTGGGTTCCATCCCCAGTACTAAACAAAAACAACCCGGGGTTCAAAATAAAACAAAATAGGGCTGGGAGTGTAGCTTGGAGATAGAACGCTTCTAAGTTCAATTCCCAGCACCAAAACAAAACAAAACACATCACTGAGGTACGGTGCATGCTTCACAAAGCCGGCTCTGGGTGTAAACCCCTATAAACACCCAGTGGTCACCATGAGCAGGTAGTGAGTGAGGCTGCCCAGGTTGAGGTACTGAGAACACAGTGACCAAGTACTGCGATACTTGGTGACCCACAGGACAAGGGGGTCTGGCGTGGCCTTGACACACAGCCCCGTGTCCCGGGTCCTCGGCAACGCGGCGTGGAGCGGTGGTGGAGCGTTCTGCAGGGCTGATCTGGCCCCTCAGACGCAGGGACAGGGATGTTTGTGTCCGGTTTCCAGGGAGGAGGCTGCGAGGAGGACCACGGGACATGGCAGCAAGGGAGGCCTAGCGGAGCGGAATGGCGGCCAGCCTGGGCAGGCACTTCATAGGCAGCACCGAGGATCCTGCGGCTTGTCACTTGCTCACACTCCATTTGCCCAGACAGCCCAGTTCACACCTGCTGTCCCAGCACTACCCACCGCCACCCTACCCTGTCCAGGCACGCCTCCTGCTTCGTCTCAGAGAGGACAGTGATGTGCAGCGGGGCTAAGGAAGCCAACAAAGGCCACACCGCGTCCAGGGGGCGCGGGGCCAGGCTGCAAAGCAGGGGGCTGCAGGGTGGGCCCGCCCTGGGCGGAGGGGAAGGGGACAGCGAGCAGCACCCGCCCAGCCGGCCTCTCCAGCCTCCCTGGAGGGGTCAGGTGCCCTGCATTGCACAGGTAGTGCAGGCTCCTGCTCCTTGCCCCCGGCGTCCTCAGGGATGTCCACAGTGCCGCCTCTCTGGTGGGGCAAGGTCCGCGCAGAGCGCTGTGACCACCGGGACTAAACGGAATCGTTCTGTCCTTGCTGCCTCTCCTTGGGGCCGCAGGCTGGCTGTGCCACGTGTTCCCCAACTCTGTGTTGAAACAGGCTGGGAACCTGGCTCCTGAAAGGCAAATGTTAGCTTAGCGGAGTGGCCTGGGTGCCACGTCAGATGGGCTGAAACTCAGCCCGCACCGCCCGGGGCTGTGCCTGCGTGGCGGCTCCCTCCCGGCTCACGCAAAGGAGCTCCCCTCCTGTCTCCCGAGCACCGGCGCCCAGGTGGCTCTACCCCCGCAGCTCAGTCCTCCCAGCGGCTGAGCCGAGGGCGCTGGGCGGGCAGGCCTGCCGCCTTGGTGCCCTGTGGAGGGGCAGGGGGCAGGTAAGAGGACCGGGCAGGGTGGCCAGGTCCTGGCGAGCTAATGGGGCGAACGAAGGCCCACGAGGGAGCATCGGCCTCCCGAGATCTGCGCCGATCGCGGGCCCTGTGCGCCAGACAGGCAACGGGAGGGGGCAGCCGTCCTTCTGCCGGCTCGGTGACCTCGCTGTATCACCGGCTGCCTCGGAGGTCTAAGCGCC
Organism: Muscardinus avellanarius; assembly: GCF_963383645.1. Lineage (NCBI taxonomy): Eukaryota > Metazoa > Chordata > Mammalia > Rodentia > Gliridae > Muscardinus > Muscardinus avellanarius. The sequence continues at coordinate 1,453,069 of NC_137799.1, forward strand.
CCACGGCAGGAGACCCCGAGGCGGCCGGATCCCGCGGGGCTGCTCTTGGGCCGCGCCTCTTCGGGGAGGAGTCGGGCGGGAAGGGCGCGGGAAGATCCGGCAGCCGGGGTCCAGCGCGGGCGCCACCAAGCTCCGGGCTCCGCCGCCGCGGGCCAGAGCCGGCGGGCGTCCGAAAGCCCGGCGCCAGCGTCTAGGCTGGCGGGCTCGGGGCGTCCAGCGGGCGAAGGCTGGAGCTCCCCGCCCGCGGCGAAGTCGCATCCCGTAACCAAGCAACCAGCGCGGTGGCGTGCGCGCGCACTCAGCCAACGCGCCCGCCCCTTGCGCCGCGGGCGGCATGGCGCATGCGCGGTCGCCCCGCCGGCCTCCAGCAGAGTCTAACGGAAGGGTGGGAGGAGCGTGCCGGCGTCCGAGTCCGCCCGGGCTCTCGGCTCCCCGGAGCTGTCCCGGGGCGTCCAGCCCCGGCAGGTGGGCGAGAGGCGGGGCTGTGGGCGGGGCGCAGGGGTGGGGCGGCGAAAGACTGGACAGCGCCGGGGGCGGGGCCGAAGGGGGCGTGGCGAGGGTGGGGCGGCGAGGGGCCGACGCGAGAGGGGGCGGGGCCAGAAGCGTGGAGCAGTGAAGGACAGACGCGGCGGGGCGGGGCCAGGGCGGGACGAGGGGGATGAGGCCTTGAGAGACTGGAGGGTGGCGGGGGCGGGGCCTAGGGGGCGTGGCGAGGGGACTGGGGCCGTGTTGGACGACGCAGAGGGGGCGGGGCCGCGGGCGTGAGGCAGTGAATGACTGGGCGAGCCGGGGGCGGGGCCTGGGCGGAGCGCGCTGACGTCGTCGCCGGACACGTCGGCGGCGCGGCGGCCGGAGCCGGATGTGCCAAGATGGCTGCGGCGCCTGTCGTCTCTCCACTCGTCTCCGCCGCCGGGTGGGCTTTGGCCCGCAGCGCCTGAGGGGCCGGCCGCAGCCGCGCGGGTGAGGCTGAGCGGCTGAGGGAGGCGGAGGCCGGCCGGCCGGCGGGGCGAGGCCGTGGAAGGCCGGCCTGGCGTGGCGGCCGCCGGGCCCAGCCTCGAACGGGCGGCGCTCCCGGGAGGGACTCCGCGGGGCCGGGGAGGGCGACCGGCCTGGGCCGCGGCTGGGGCGAGCGCCGGGGGGCTGGGGCCGCCGTAGACCCCGACGTGGCGGGCCGGGCCGGTGCGCACAGAATCGGGCCGCGGGAGCCTGGTGGTGGCCGCCGCTGCGTTCTCTGGACGGGACAGAAAGCTGCAACTTTCCAAAACGAAGGCACGTCGAGGAAGTTTCTGTGGCAGTTGAACGTGTCCTTTGAGTCGAGAGCTCCGAAGATGATTGGTTCTGGGTGGCTGGAATACTTTTCCTTAGCGATGCTAGTCGAAGAGACACATTCACGTTTGAACCCAGAAGCAGCATTGTTGTTCATTTGTAATTTCTTGGCAGGGTCACCGGGATGTCGCAAGGAGGTCGAGGACTAGGCTATCAAGGGTAGGGGAATGCCAGAATTACATGGAGCGTCCGGGCCTCAAAGCCACTTAAATTATTTTTTCCGGCTTCATTTAAGAGTGTTTTAAAATGAATTGTAGACTGGGTTGCATTGTCAGTAACATCATTTTAACCTCAAATGTGTATGGTGCTGGTGTTAAGCAGAGAGGTACAGCAGTCAGAAACAACAGAATTGCCAGGAGTGGTGCAGGCACACCTGTAATCCCAGTGTTTGGAAGGCCGAGGCGGGAGGATTTCAGGTTCAAGGCCAGCCTCAGCAACTAGGCAAGACCCTGTTTCAGTATAAAAAATAAAAAGGGCCAGCGTGTGGCCAGGAAGTAGAATGCCCCTGCATTCAATCCCTAGTTCAAAAAGAAGCACCAGCAGCCAAGTCACAGAAAGCTCTCCCCGAGTGGTACCTCCGCAAGCTTCGGCACAATACAGCCTCCCTGTAGCTTTTCTCGCCCTGTCTGCGTTCTCAGGCTTTTGGTGCTGGTGTTTTGCAAAGATGATAAGTAGGCAGCATATCTGTTCTTTTTGTTTGGTGGCTTGGTTCCTCATCATAGTGACTCTCAGATCATCCTGAGAGTTGTAGGAAGCACTGTGTACGTGTTAACGTTACTTCTTCTCTCAACACTCCTCATGACCATCAGAGTGTCCTAGCTTCGCTTAGGCCCCTCTCCTTACTTTCCCGCTGCTCCCTTCAGAGTCTGAGTGTCCTCGTTCCTGAGTCTACCTTAGAAGAGATGGCATTTATCCTGTTTGCGTCAGGTGTCCCTCGTCTGATAGGAGCATCGCTGTCAGGCACCATGAGAGAGCGTAGGCAGAGCGTAGTTCTCTGCTGTTTCTTGGTGCTCCTTTTAGTTTACACTCCTACTGCTGGAGGCGAGTGGCAGGGAGAGGAGAGGGCGTGTTCACTCCAGTCCGGCAGCCAGCGTCTCACAGGGTGAAAGGTCTTGCGTAAGTCCTCCTTTAGCGAGAGCTGGCTCTATGAATATGCGTCTTCAAGATCAGCCAGTCTCTCCGAAACAGGTTCCTTTTTGATAGTTAAAATGACTTGCCGAACTGAATAAGATTTTCTGTAATCCTGAGACAAATGGCAGGCAGTTCATTATTTTTCTCTTGGTGAGTATAGAGAAGATTAAAAGAATAGTGTTCAAGTCATAAGATTGTTCAAGGTGGAATTGGCATATTGTTACAAAGCTCTCAGCTAGCCGGGTGGTGGTGCATGCTTGTAATCCCAGTACTTGGGAGGCTAAGATAGGAGGATTGCAGGTTCAAGGACAGCCTCAGCAAGTGAGACTGCACCAACCTAACGAGACTGTTTCCAAATAAAAATAAAATAGAGGTGGGAGTGTAGTTTGGAGGTAGAATGCCCTTGGTCTCAGTCCCTAGTGAGAGACAGAAACACACACACACACACACACACACACACACACAATGGTGGTGTAGCTCGGAGGTAGAATGCCCCTGGTTTCAATCCCCCCCCATGAATAAACAAATTAATTAATTAAAGTAAAATGAAAAAAACTCAGTTGAGGAGTGGAAGGGACTGAGGGGCTCTCTCTCTCTCTCTCTTTATTTTTATTTTTTGCAGTACTGGGGATGGAACCCAGGGGCATTCTACTTCCAAGCCACACCCCCAGTCCTATTTTTTATTATTTATTTTGAAACCTGTCTCACTGAGTTGCAAAGGGCCTCACGAAGTAGCTGGGGTTGTCCTCGAACCATGTTCCTCCAGTCTCAGCCTCCCAAATGCTAGGATTACAAGCGTGCGCCACTACGCCCAGCTGAGGGGGTTCTTTTTTTTTTTTTTTTTTTTTTTTGGTGGTACTGGGGTTCCTGGAAGCCCTTCTACCTCTGGGCTACACTCCCAGACCTTTTTTTTTTTTTTTTTTTTTGCGGGTCTGGGGGTGGAACCCAGGGGCATTCGACCTCTGAGCTACACCTCCTGCCCTATTATTATTATTTTTTAATTCTTTATTTTGAAACCAGGTCTCACTAAGTTGCAGAGGGCCTCACTAAGTAGCCGAGGCTGTCCGCGAACCACAATCCTCCGGTCTCAGCCTCCCGAATGCTGGATTACAAGTGTGCGCCACCACGCCCGGCTCTCCCAGACCTATTTTATTTTTGGAAACAGGGTCTCTTAAGCCAGCACGGCTGCCTTGGAACCTGTGCGATCCTCCTGTCTCCGCCTCCCAAGCACGGGGATTACAAGTGTGCGCCACCACGCCCGGCGAGGGGGCTCTTTTGTAGGTGGTAGTATTTGCCTATTAAACAGGTATCTATTCAGTGGAGGTGAGAAGATATTTTTTAGTTCCTACAAGCAAAACATTTAAGCATAAACCTGTGCAGTTTCGATTCTGCTAAGATTTCCGTTAAATAACAGTAGAAATTAGGCCATCCCAGAATCTACTGTGAGTAGAATCTCATAATATTAAACCCAAACAAGACCTTAGAAAAAAATCATATTGTTTCCTTTTTTTTTTTTTTTTTTTTGGTGGTCCTGGGTATGGAACCCAGGGGATTTCTACCTGGCTACACTCCAGACCTATTTTCTATTTTATTTGGGAACAGGGTCTCACTAAGTTGCTGAGAGCCTCACTAAGTAGCTGAGGCTGGCTTCGAACCTGCGATCCTCCTGTCTCAGCCTCCCAAGCGCAGGGATTACAAGCATGCACCGCCATGCCTGGCTCAATTGTTTCCTTTTATAGCTGAAGAAACTAGGTTGCTGCTAAAGAAGTTACCCAAGCTGCTCAGTGGGACACTTGTCTTGTCACAGTAACACCTGATGAATCAGTCTTCTAGGCCTGTACTGTATTTTATATTAAAAACAAGTGCTAGGGTGATTGAGAGTCTGCTGAAGAATGACCTAGAATGTCTATTTCTTCTTGCAGCCAGGTTTCAGGAGGGACTTGGAAGTCTGTGTCCTGCTCATGCGTGCAGGGGTTGCTGTGTCCACAGTGGCTCTGGCCGGTTGGGCAGGTAGAAAGGAATGTCAGCTAATAGGGAGCAGGAGGTTCTGCTTCTACTTTTGGTCCATGTAAAGTGAAGCTATAGAAACCAGGCACGGTGGCATGGAATCCCAGGACTTGGGAGGCTGAGACAGGAGGATCAAAGGTTTGAGACTAGCCTCAGCAACTTAGGACATCCTGTTTCAAAAGAAAAAGTAAAATAGGGCTAGGAATGTAGCTCGCAGGTAGACTTCCCCTAGGTTCAATCCCAGTACCCAGTAAAATAAAGTGAAGCAATACACAGTCTTCATTTTATTTTATTTTATTTTATTTTTTATTTTTTGTGGTCCTGGTGTTTCTGGAAGCCCTTCTACCTCCGGGCTACACTCCCAGACCTATTTTATATTATTTTTATTTGGAAACAGGGTCTCTTAAGCCAGCGCAGCTGGCTTTGAACAAGTGCGATCCTCCTGTCTCCGCCTCCCAAGCACGGGGGTTACAAGCGTGCGCCACCGCGCCCGGCCATAGTCTTCATTTTAAAATAACAGTTTAGAGTGTGGTGTGGTGGTGCACACCTGGGAGGCTGAGGCAGGAGGATTGAAGGTTTGCAGCCAGCCTCAACTACTTGGTGAGACCCTCTCCAACTTATTGAGATCCTGTTTCCTTCTTTTCTTTCTTTCTTTTTTTTTTTTTTTTTTTTTTTTTTTGCAGTACTGCGGATGGAACCCAGGAGCATTCTACCTCTGAGCTGCACCCCCAGCCCTATTTTTTATTCTTTATTTTGAAACAGGGTCTCACTGAGTTGCAAAGGGCCTAAGTTGCTGAGGCTGGCCGTGCACTGCGATCCTCCTGTCTCAGCCTCCCAGATGCTGGGATTATAAACATGCGCCACCACGCCCGGCTCGAGACCCTGTTTCAAAATAAAGAATAAAAATAGGGCTGGGGGTTCAGCGCTGAGGAAGAATGCCGCAGAGTTCAACCCCCAGTTCTACAAAAACAAGCAAGCAAGCAAAGAAACACAAGCAGACGAGACTGCTCTTGTCTGATAGACTCACTGCGGTTGGATGGGTCTCGAGGAGCTTGTCAGTTGGGGAGCGTCACTTGTTGGCATAGAGGGGCATTGTGGGCAATAATAGTGAACTAGTAGGTTTTTGGAACTACTTTTCAGGTAGGGTTTTTATTTGTAAGTCTCTTTACTTAGAATACATGTATCAAAGCCGGGCGTGGTGGCGCACGCTTGTCATCCCCGCGCTTGGGAGACTGAGACAGGAGGATCGCAGGTTCGAAGCCAGCCTCAGCTACTTAGTGAGACTCTGTTTCCAAATAAAAATATAAAATAGGTCTGGGAGTGTAGCCCTGAGGTAGAAGGCCCCTGGGTTCCACCCTTAGTCACACACACACACACACACACACACACACGAATACATGTGTCAAGCCAGGTGTGGAGGCGCAGCTTGTAATCCCAGCATTTGGGAGGCTGAGACAAGAGGACAGCCTCAGCTACTTAGTGAGGCCCTTTGCAACTCAGTGAGACCCTGTTTCAAAATAAAGGATAAAAAATTAGGGCTGGAGGTGTAGCTCGGAGGTAGAATGCCCCTGGGTTCCATCCCCAGTACAGCAGAAATAAAATAATACATGTATCCATATTTTCTGTTTGATAAATAATTTGACAAAAACAAATTAAACTAGACGCACACCACGATGCTCCCTTTAAGTTTTCTTTTACCATAGTTGAGCCAGTCTGTTCAAAGGGTGTTTAGTGGGGAGAAGGACTGGCGCAAAGGAGGGGCTTTCAACGTGCAGAAAGGACGGCTAGCCAGTCAAGGTAGCACCCGCGGATTCTGTTCAGAAACCACACGGCCCTGTGGTGCGGGTTTGCCACTTTGCTTTCTGGTCGTCCTGATGGGCTCACTCTGCCTGCTAGGGGTTTGTGAGCTCAGTCTGCTGGAGAGTTTTGAGTTCCCTTGGGATGACTATTCCCAGCCTGCTTACGGCTTCAGCAGTTAGAAGCGATGTTATTTCACTGTTTCCAAAGGAAAACCAGGCAGGATACAAGAAAGCGAGACATTTTACTTGGTGAGATAAAAGGCATTTAGTACTTTTGTAACTTTGTACTTGATAATACTTTTTCCTCGAAATGGAAGAGTGACGTCTAAACTCGTGTTTTCCTTTCCAAATTTAAAAGCACTAATTAGAGCATGCCATTTTCTAATGGTGGGATCAGCTCTTTCTGGATCTGGTGATGGTTTTCAGGGAATTGTCGAAGACTAACAGGTGCTTCCTGATGGTGTGTCCGGCAGGCTGGCGGTCAGATTGTGCCTCGTTCCTGCCAGCGTGGCCAGGGTCCACAGAGGCCGTGGCAGGCTGGGTAGGGAGGCCCAGAGGGGCAGGACGGTCTGCACTCACTCGCTGGCTGATGGCCGGGCCGTCAGTGTCCTCGCCCCGTCCTCCCTCCCACAGTCCTCCCTTGCCGCTCCTCTCAAGGACGGACATCGTCTGCCTGGCTGGAAGCATGGCATACATGTAGTCCTCGGGGTTTAAATGACTCAAAGTCATGTTTAGTCTTCTGTTTTCATAGTTTTGGATTTTATGCTTATTTTTCTTGTTTCTTTTTCAGTGCAAAGAAAGGCTCTGCCTCGTCTTGTCTGTAAGCCGTATCTCCTCGTGCAAGAGGCTCATCATGCAGCCGCCGCCCCAGGCGGTCCCGTCAGGTGTGGCTGGTCCACCCCCAGCTGGGAACCCTCGGAGCATGTTCTGGGCTAACAGCCCTCACCGGAGGCCGGCCAGTAGTAGTGTACCAGTGGCTCCGATAACGTATCCGCTACAGCCGGTAACAGATCCGTTTGCTTTTAGTAGACAGACGCTCCAAAACACACCTTTGGGCACTTCGTCCAAGAGCAGCGTTCCCACTGCACAAGGCCCAGCCCTCCCGGCGTTCTCCCAGTGGCCTGGTTTGCCTGTGCCTCCCGCGAATGCTGGAGACTCCTCCCAAGGACCCCCCGAGCCTCTGCCCGGACCCCTGTCACAGCCCAGAGCGGATGCCACTCCTTTTCCTCCCGTGGCCGTCCCTTTATCGCTGCCTGGGCCTGAGATGAACAGAAGTGCCGCGGTCGGTTCCAGCTCAGGGCCCGAAGTTCAGACTCTGTCGAATCCACCTCCCTACATTCCAGGAATGGGTCTTGACCAGTCCCACGGGAGCCACCTGGATGGGACCGGTCCTAGGCCTGACCAGCCGCTGAGTAGGCACACCCCACGTGATGGTGCCGTGGCCCCGGCAGCAGCCCCTTTCTTCCCCCAGCCTTGTCAACAGATGCCAGGTCAGTGGGGACAGGTGCAGGGAAGCCCTCGGCCCTCCTGTCCCTGCCCAGAAGTACCTGTTCAGAGCATGGGGCCCCAGGCCACCAGTGTTCCCCACTTCTCTGCTCCTTCCAACCCGCACCACAACCCTGGCCACGAACCCCATAGCTCGCTAGTGTCTCCTCCAGCACCCTTAGCTAGTGGTGGAGGGAACGAGGAGGCTCGCCAGCAGAGCGGAAACCACTCAGCAAGTAACTTGCATCCTGAACATGCGCCTGGGCACCACCCGAGAATCGGGAGTGCGTGGGCAAGCCAGGAGTTGAGGCAGAATCCAGGAGCGAACAAAGAGCATCTGGCAGACCCTGCCCTTGTGAACCCCCTCACTCAGGGAAGTCATCCTGAAAACCATATGCACTGTCCTCCAGCAGCTGGGACCAGCTGGGCCCCTCCGGAAGCTGCCTCAGGCGCGCTCTCCATGTTTTTCCAAGGGGAAGAGACAGAAAATGAAGAGAATCTCTCGTCTGAAAAAGCAGGGTCTGCCGGCAAATTGGACTTCGATGGCTTCTCTCCCAGCCCTGGCCTGTGCCATCCACCCCATCCCGTACATGGGACTGGTGGTGTCTACCAGGCCTTTCCCAAGGGCTCCAGCGCTGAGACTGGGCAGCAGGAAGGAGACGCACAATCTTATTTTTCACAGTCTGCGGGCATGCGGCGCGATAAACAAGCCACTAACAGCGGTGCCAGTGATCCGTGGGGCGATGCAGCTGGCGCAGAGACACAGGGTGCCCGGGGCTCGCAGTACGAGAACGTTGAGAACCTGGAGTTTGTTCAGAATCAGGAAGTTCTGCCGAGCGAGCCCCAAAGTTTGGACCTCTCTTCTCTGAGCGATCATTTCCGGTACGGGTCCCTTCCTGGGCTGGCTGCTCCCAGGCATGGCGCTGTGGGCCTCCCCAGAGGTGGAGGGCCGAATCTCGAGGCCCCAGACCCAGCGCCGCGTCCCGTGCGATCCGACAGCGTGTCATCCAGCTACAGCAGCCAGAGTCACAGGAGTCTTCCAGGGTCGGCCAGGTCCCAAGAACTAGCAGGCACTTTCATTCAGCAAGAGGTGGGGAAGCTCGAGGATGAAGCTGCAGGGGGGTTTTTTAAGCAAATCGATTCTTCTCCCGTGGGAGGCGAGACAGATGAGACCACCGGCAGCCAGAATTACCACAGCCCCCCGTCCCAGCCTTCAACCCCAAGCCCTCCGAAACCCACCGGAATATTTCAGACCAGTGTAAATAGCTCTTTTGAGCCAGTGAAATCCCATTTAGTTGGGGTAAAACCAGTGGAGGCCGATCGTGCCAACGTGGTGGGTGAAGTGAGGGGGACCTGCGACCGCCAGAGGAAGCGTCGGCCAGCTGCCGCCCTGCCCAACGCCTCCCCCGGCAACCTGGAGCAGCCGCCGGACAACATGGAGACCCTCTCTGCGCCCCAGGCCTGCCCGCTGCCTCTGACCACCATGACGGAAGTGGGGCACAGGCTTCCACACGCAGGGGGGCCGCCTGGGGATCCTGTCCGCCCAGCACCTGAGAAGAGGCCCTCCGCCCGGGCTCAGGGGGCCCTGAAGTGTGAGAGCCCAGCAACCACTCTGTGGGCCCAGGACGAGCTGCCGGACTTTGGTGGCAACGTCCTTCTAGCTCCTGCCGCCCCTGCACTTTATGTACCTGCAAAACCTCAGCTGCCTCAAGTGGTGCAGCCTCCAGAGGAGGGGGTGTCGGGGCAGCCTGGGCGGCCAGGCTCTGCCCACCCCCCGCAGACCCGAGCCGGCCTGGGCGCTTCCGAGAACCTTGAGAATCCCCCCAAGGTGGGTGATGACGAGGCCCTGCGGTCGCAGGCAAGTTCTGGTTATGCGAGTTTGCTGTCCTCTCCGCCCACTGAGTCTTTGCAAAATCAGCCCGTCTTGATTGCCCAGCCTGATCAAAGCTATAATTTGGCTCAGCCCATTAATTTTTCCTTGTCCTCACCGAATCCTAATGAGAAGAATCAGTCCTGGGGAGATGCTTTGGCGGGGGATAATACAGTGAGCAGCCGCGCTCTTGGTGGTCCTGGAGAACGCCCTGCTTTGTCTGCGCTTCCAACAAGTGCTGTCGCTAGCTTGTCTCTGCCCGGCAGCCTCGCCCAGGGTACTGCCCCACAAGGCTCCGGGTCTTCTGAATTGCTTTCCAATCAGCCTGCTAACATGCTGGTTCAACCGCCATCCCATCCAGTTGCAAAGAACTTGCTTCCAAAAAGCCAAAAGAATCATAATGCAGAAAAGGTTCTTCCTGAGTTTGTTAACAGCCCTGCCAGAAGCACAAGTGTGATGTTGGTGCCACCCACAAACAGCACCTTGGTACCAAGTAGTGATAAGGCACATCACTCCAATAACCGGGAAGAAACCATTGGAGCCCTAGACTTTACATTAAATACAACTCTGGAAAATCCTGTGAGAATGTATAGCTCGTCCCATGCCGACGGCCCTGCTTCTCAGAAAGCTGTTGCCAGTCACCCCAGGCAGCCTGGGCCTGGGGCTCATAACCCAGACCATTTCTATCAGCAGGTGATGAAAGATGTGCAGGACCAGCGTGGCGGAGGAAGGGCCCAGTCAGCGCCGGTGCCTCCTCAGCCACAGACTCCCCCCCCACCAGGCCCCCCAGCAGCGTTCCCAGAACCCTCAGGGCCAGAGAGTGTACCCACCCGAGAACCGCCTCAGAACTCGGCTGAGCCACCGGCATGTCCACCTGCGGCTGAAACTGGTCAGAAGGCGCCGCCTGGGCCGCCCCCGCCCTCCAGCGCCACCGTCGTTACCACCAGCTCCAGCCAGGCAGCAGTGCGGTCAGAGCAGGCCTGGCTGCACCCGCCTCCGCCGCCACCGCCGAGCGCCTTCGGCCCACCGCCTCAGGACTTGGCGTCCTACTACTACTACAGACCCCTGTATGATGCCTACCAGTCGCAGTACGCCCTGCCCTACCTGTCGGACCCTGGGGCGGCCTCCCTTTATTACCAGGTAGAGTGGAATGCTGAGGTTAATGTCCAGCCATCTTTTTTTCTTCACCTTGACCATCAGGTTTTCTCCTCATGGTGTGTCTGTTGATAGTGACTTGTCTGCTTAATTCATAGCCAGGCAGTGCCTCTGAGAAAAACCCTCCCTGGCCACGAACAAGCATAGGCCCTTGAGGGTTTCTGCCAGGAGTTAGTATTACTTGTAATACCAGAACCCCCAGCCTCGGAGGCTAAAAGAGCCCCTTGTCTCCTGGAGCACCTGTTGGCTGATTGCAGAATTAGAGCGCTGCACATATTGGGAAGCCAGAGAGCCTCTGGGAGCCTTTGTGTTTAACGACATAAAGCAAAGTAAGAAGCAACTGGAAGCTGGGCGTGGTGGCGCACGCTTGTAGTCCCAGCATCCGAGAGGCTGACATTGGAGGATCATGGACAATGATCAGCGGACAGTCTCAGCTACTTAATGAGGCCCTCCGCAACTTAGTGAGACCCTGTTTAAAAATAAAGAATAAAAAATAGGACAGGAGGTGTAGCTTGTAGGTAGAATGCCCCTGGGTTCCATCCCCAGACCCGCAAAAAAAAAAAAAAAAAAAAAAAAAAAAAAAGCAACAGGAATAACTAGAATCTCATCTATCCCACTTCAAGAGAAAATACTGATGAAAGGTTAGGTGTGAGCCGGGCGCGGTGGGCACGCTTGCGATCCCAGCACTCGGGAGGCTGAGACAGGAGGATCGCAGTTCGCGGACAGCCTCAGCTACTTAGTGAGGCCCTCCGCAACTTAGACCCTGTTTCAAAATAAAGAATAAAAAATTGGGCAGGGGGTGTAGCTCGGAGTTCAAATGCCCCTGGGTTCCATCCCCAGACCTGCAAAAAAAAAAAAAGTTAGGTTTGGAGTGTTAGCCACACGCCAAGAGTGGAGAGAGGAGGAGTCCCCTGAGCGCTCATTGTTCTCTCCTGCCGCTTCCAAGTGATGCAAGCTGGTCACTGCTGTTTAATTTAGGTTCTGTTTAGTCTTGTGGTCATTTGAAAAAGTATGATCCTAGTGAATGCACCTGATCATTATCTGCTTTTCCTCACCTCTGGCCCCGATTCAGTATCCCCAAGGTAGAAGTGTTGTGTTACGGAAAGTTTGGAAACCACAGCCTGCTACCGTGGTGCCCCAGGCGGTGTTGAATTCTGCTGCCGCGCACCAGTCGGCCGGGAGCCACGTGTTGAGGGGCCCGGTTGAAAAGGCCTGGGGAGTAGGTCTGAGCTGTCAGCTGCCCTCTGCAACTGCTCTCCCTCCTGGGTGATCGGCGGTTACTGAGCAGTTACACATCCAGCCCCTGCAACCAGCGAGTCCTCGCTTCTGGAAGGAAGGGCTGTAGACTGTTTCTGCACAGGGACTGGAGCTCAGTTCGGCTTGAGCTGTGGCACAGCTGCAGAGGGCGCCATGGCCTTCCTGTGGCCAGCCAGGAACCCCAGCCCAGTGTCTCTGTACTGGGGATTGAACCCTGGGGCATTCTTTTTTTTGGGTGGTACTGGGGTTCCTGGGAAGCCCTTCTACCTCCGGGCTACACTCCCAGACCTATTTTATATTTGGAAACAGGGTCTCTTAAGCCAGCGAGGCTGGTGCCGAACCAGCGCGATCCTCCTGTCTCCACCTCCCAAGCGCAGGGATTACAAGCGTACGCCACCACGCCCGGCCAACCCTGGGGCATTCTGCCTCCATGCTACACCTTCAGCTTTTTTAAAAAAATTATTTTATTTATTTTATTTGGAAACGGTCTCACTAAGTTGCAGAGGCTAGCTGCGAACCTGTGATCCTCCATTAGCAGCCTCCCATAGACTGGGATTACTAGTGTGTGCCACCACACCCAGCCCCAGTATCACTTCTGGGTGAGCACATTCCTTTCTTCTCTCTTTCTTTATTTTTTATTTTTTTATTTTGCAGCACTGGGGATTGAACCCAGGGGCAGTCTGCCTCTGAGTTATACTCCCAACCTTTTATTTCTTTATTTTTAAAAACAGGGTCTTTTTTTTTTTCTTTATTTTATTCTTTATTTTTTATTTTTTATCTTTTGAAACAGGGTCTCACTGAGTTGCAAAGGGCCTCACTAAGTAGCTGAGGCTACTCGTGAACTGCGATCCTCCTGTCTTGGCCTACCGAATGCTGGGATTACAAGCTTGTGCCACCACGCCCGGCTTTTTTATTCTTTATTTTGAACAGGGTCTCCCTGAGTTGCGGAGGACCTCACTAAGTAGCTGAGTCTGGCCTCGAACTAGCAATTCTCCTGTCTCGGCCTCCCAAGTACCGGGATGACAAGCGTGCGCCCGTGCCTGGCTGAGGGCGTTCTTTTGTTTTTGCCACCGCAGCCTCCAGTGGGCATCGGGAATGTGTCCCCGTGCCTGTGTTGCCTGCCAGGTGATGGCAGAGGGAGACTTTGCGACCTCCCAGGGTGCATCCTGGCTCACGGCTGCGTCGCCATCATCTCTTCCCTTCAGATGTTCACGTGGCCACTGGCCCCTCCCTAGGCACAGTTGTTGTGTAGCTTTAGGACCCATTTCAGTGGACCCCCTTCTGCTGCTCACTGAGGTAGTGGTGGAGGCGGGCCGCACACACCGTTCCAACCGTGGCGTCCCTGCATCGAGACCTGGGGAGGCTCAGACCTCACTCAGAGTCCTTGAGCAGGTGCACAGGCCTGGGGGCCGCCTGCCGGCACGCTGGCCCAGCCCCACTGTCTCCTGAGCAGGGCCAGGCGGGCAGTTTCCAGAAGGCTCTGCTGCCTCCCCTGACGCACTTGTCTTGCAGGCTTTGTGTGCAGGGAGGAAATCTGCCCTCGGTCCTGCTTTCGGAGAGCGGCCGGCGGGAATGTGTGAGCTCGCTGTCCAGTGAGGCTAACGGCACCCAAACCTTCTTCCCACAGGACGCCTACGGCCCATACGAGTCTCGATACAGGCCCTGCGACAGCTCGGCGTCCGCCTATGCTGAGAACTACCGCTACCCGGAACCGGAGCGGCCCAGCTCCCGAGCCAGCCATTGCTCGGAGCGGCCCCCTCCCAGGTGGGAGCTGTAGCCTGTACTCAGACCAGTGTGTATGTTAGTGGCTGTGTGGAAAACTCAGCGATCAGAAAAGTCCTGTGTCTGCAAAGGATTACGCAAACCGTGTTAACATATGTTCACACTTTGTCAGTACGGGCAAACAGCAGGATGTGTTTTGTTTTTTTTGTACTGGGGGTGGAACCCAGGCCATACTCCCAACCCTATTTTCTATTTTATTTGGAAACAGGGTCTCACTCAGTTGCTGAGAGCCTAAGTAGCTGAGGCTGGCTTCGAACCTGCGCGATCCTCCTGTCTCCGCCTCCCAAGCACGGGGATGACGAGCGTGGCCACCACGCCCAACTGCAGGATGTGTTTTTAAGCTGAGTTCACACACCGCTGCAGGTGGTCCTAGCCGAGCTGGTCATTTAGCCGTTGGCTTTGCCGGAGTCAGGCCAGATGCTGCGCTGGCCACACAGAAGCCGTCTCTGCGCTTCCGCACCTCCGGCGTCTGCGTGGGCAGTTGCTTTAGTTGCTGAGCATGCGAGTTCTGGAAGTTTGCTGACAGGCGCTTAGGGCCCAGACTTTACCACGACTATATCCACCGCCCTTTTAAATTTTGAAACACTCTTGCTATGTTGCTGAGGCTGGCCTTAAACTTGGGATCCTTCTGTCTCAGCCTTATATACTGACTGCAGCTACAGTGCCACGCCCAGCTCTGGGGCCTCTTTTAACTGGTGCAGGCTTTCCCGAGGTCTTCAGCAGCCTGGAAGCACTGGTTCCAGGGACAGCAGGACCCTGGCTCACGATGTGGAGTCTAAAGCTTGCTCTCTGTGTCCGACTGCCACCTCTGTGGGAAGGCCTTTGCCATCTCTGGCTGTTTCCTGTTTGGGCTCTCTGCCTCTCTTTCTGTTAGGAGACCTTTGGAAAGAACCATGGCCTCATGCCTTCCTCTGAGTGAGCCTTTGAGCAGGTCAGAGTCCACCTGCATTCTTGGCGCCCGAGGCCGCTTTGATCTGCTGTGCACTGGGGCTGTTGGTGTAGTGGGGCGTGGACCCTGGTCATTGTGGGCCCTGCGCCTCGGCGCCGGCCCTGTTCCTTGTCAGGGCTGAGGAGGGTTGCCGCGCAGGAGTAGCTTTTTGGCTACCAGGATGTTGCTCTTGAGCTTATCGATGTAGAGAAGCCCAGTCACTAACGCACAAAAGTCTTTTTCTCAGAAGGGTCTGTATGCCGAATTGCTGTGGCGTTTGGTGATATGTGTGAAGGTGAAAGGCTCTGCCTGTGAGCCTCAGCCCTTTTGCTGGCCCCGGTGCCCCTGGTTCCGGCAGTGCCAGGTGGGCCTGGTGCCCTGGCTCCAGAGGCATGCCAGGACCAGGTGGGCCTGGCTGGCCATGGGTGTGCACAAAGGGCAGTGACACTGCGCTTGGTCTCGAGATACTTAATTTGGGCTAAAGGTAGAGCATCTGCCAGAGGACGCAGGAGCCTGGCCTCTGTCCTGAGCACTGAGAAACAGCCGAGGGGGGCCTGCTCAAGAGGCAGCGTCTGAGATTTTAGTTGCAGCGCATGCCACCTGGGAAGTGGGGGGAGTTCAGGTGCTCTCTGACCAGAGCCTGGGAGAGGGCATACGCGGCAGGCTCCAGAGCCCTGAGGGAGAAGGAACAGAGGGGCAGGGCCAGGGCGAGGCTCTCACCTCTCCAGTCTTCTTGCCAGCCTGCAGATCATGTGGCAGCTAACTCGAGCCAGAGGTGGCTCCCTGACCTCAGGCCTCTAGCCACAGGGCAGGTTGAGTGGCGTGGGGCGGTCTTGCTACCAGAGCTGCAGATGGCTTTTCCTGGAGCGGATTCTGCCTCTGCGAGTGTCAGCCCCACTTGTCACAGCCTCCCTCCACCCTGCCTTGGGGTGAGTGCATGTTCAGCATCGCGCCGGTGCTCACTGCTGGCTTCACAGTGAGGTGAGGCGCACCCACCGTGGCGAGCTGCTGAAGCTGAGCAGTGAGGGCTGCCGGGCCTGCTGAGGAGGTGGTGCTCACGGTTTGGCTCTGTGTCAGGCCACTGTTCTAGAACCGCTCCTGTGCAGATTGGGCCAGGCTCAGTTTCCATGGCTGAGCAGCCAGCTAAGCGGGCAGCAGGGGATGGTCACCGGTGACCTTAATACAGGGCTGTGCTGGCCAAGCAGCCAGACTCAGCTGAGCAAAAGATACTTCCTGAGGGTCATGAGAAAAGCCATGTTTACAGCATTCAAATACTGTACAGTCCTTTTAATTAAGAGTCGTGAACGGACTGGAAGCTGTTTTTTGGTTTTTTTAAAATAGGGACTAGGTAAGTTGCTGAGGCTGGCCTTGAACATGTAATCCTCCTATCTTAGCCTCACAAGTACTAGGATTACAGGTGTGCGTCACCTGCCCAGCTCCAGCAGTTCTTATATATGACCATTTTGCTAAGTTTCACCGTTTGTGTGCTGAGAGTCGGGCTTGGTTTCTGGTTGTGTAGACAGTCGCAGGGCCCAGCCCTCGTAAGCCCGCCCTAGGAGTGAACACGCCTGGCCCTCAGCGCTGCTCCCAAGCCTACGAGGGCACGTGTGGCCAGCGGGCTGCCATAAAGGCTGTTGAAGTTGGCACTTGAGGTTGATCTTAGGCTCCGGGCTTCCCTTCTGCTAGCGGGTCGAGACCTCTTGCAGGCCGTCATGCTGAGGGCGAGGGCTGGCTCTTCTGCTGATGAATCGTGATGCTGCTGAGCTGAATTCCAGTCATCGTGTGGTAGAGAACCCATAATATCACTCTTGTTACCATTCTGTGTCTTCTAATTAGAGTCTTTACAGCCAAAGCCTCTGACTAATACCTGCTGCCGAAGGGGTACTTTGCAGTGGCTAATGTCTTGCCATGCTTTAAGAACCAGGTAATAGCCAAGCATGGTGGCATATGCCTGTGATCAGTTGTACTTGGCTGGCTGAGATGAGGAGGACTGCAAGTTTGAGGCCAGCCTGGAGAACTTATAGTGAGTTCAAAATTAAAAACAGTGGGTGTGATGGTGCACACTTATATTCTCAGCACTTGGGAGGCTGAGACAGGAGGATCACAGGTTCACGGCCAACCTCGGCTACTAAGTGAAGGCCCTCCACAACCTAGACCCTGTTTCAAAATAAAGAATTAAAAATAGGGCTGGGGCCACTTGGTGGCGCACGCTTATAATCCCTGCGCTTGGGAGGCTGAGACAGGAGGATCGCACAGGTTCGAAGCCAGCCTCAGCCACTTAGTGAGGCTCTCAGCAACTTAGTGAGACCTTGTTTCCAAATAAAGTATAAGTCTGGGAGTATAGCCTGGAAGTAGAAAAGTCCCTGGGTTCCACCCCCAGTACTACAAAAAAAAAAAAATAGGGCTGGGGGTATAGCTCAGAGGTAGAATGCCCCTGGGTTCCATTTCCAGTACCACAAAATAAAAAATAAAAAGAGCTGGGTGTGTAGCTCAGTGGTAGAGCACTCTTGGCTTCCACTCCAGTATCACAAAGAGAAGAGAAGGGAGCAGGCAGTGTGTTTCTAACAGCTCTCTGTGTTTTCCAGGCCAGGGTATCCTGAAGGGTACCATAATTCCAAGACTGGATGGAGCAGTCAGAGTGATTACTATGCCAATTATTACTCTGGCCAGTACGACTACGGAGGTACGTGTAGGAGTTGCGGCCATCGCAGGCGCTGTGTCTAGGCTGCGTGTAGCCGTGTGGGGCCTGCTTCGCTGGGTGGCTGGAGCGAGCTCCCTTTCCTCGTCCCTTCTTTGTGTTTTGACCCACGAGCCAGAGTAGTTGGAAGCTGATTGCATCTGAGAATAATCACAGCGACGTGTCCGTCGAGACCTCGCGTCGAGACTGCCGCCTGGGCGTGCGTCTCTGGTTTGGGTGACGTCGGGCTTCCTGGCGAAGCGTGACGCTCAGGAGCTCGGAGCTGCCTTGTCCCTGTGACTGACTCATTGTGAGCTGACGAACTGGGAGTCAACAGGCAGCAGTCGCCTTTGCTGCTCAGAGGCCCCCAGGCTGGCGGCGGTCGTGGGCCACACCAGGCCCCGGCTGCCTCCCAGCCTTCTTCATGCAGCTCGGGGAGCACAGAGCCGCGCCTGGAAGCTGCCGCTGCCTGGCCGGTGTCCCTGTGATCTGGGCCTACAGCCCCGTGGTGCCCACCTGGCCAGCCCTTCTTTCTGCTTCCCCGGAGGGCTGTTTCTTCCCTCAAAGGGTTGTACCTGTTCTCGGGAGAAATTCTCTGCACACTTGCCAAAAATGGTATATCCTGTTTGTTCACGATACTAGTCTTTTTTATTTGTTTGGTAGTATTGGGGATTGACCCTAAAGGCATTCCATCTCTGAGCTACAGGGTCTCTCTTCGAACCTGCGCGATCCTCCTGCCTCCGCCTCCCAAGCGCGGGGATTACAAGCGTGCGCCCACGCCTAGCTCTTTCTTTTTTTGCAGTACTGGGGATGGGACCCAGGGGCATCCTACCTCCAAGCTACACCCCTAGCCCTATTTTTTTTTTTTTTTTTTTTTTTGGTGGTACTGGGGTTCCTGGAAGCCCGTCTATCTCCGGGCTACACTCCCAGACCTATTTTTTTTTTTTTTTTTTTTTTTGGAAACAGGGTCTCCTAAGCCAGCGCGGCTGGCTTCAAACCTGCGCGATCCTCCTGTCTCTGCCTCCCAAGCGCGGGGATTACAAGCGTGCGCCACCACGCCCGGCCCCCTAGCCCTATTTTTAATTCGTTATTTTGAAACAGGGTCTCACTAAGTTGCAGAGGGCCTCACTAAGTAGTAGCTGAGGCTCCCTGCGAATCGCGATCCTCCTGTCTCAGCCTCCCAAATGCTGGGATTACAAGCGTGTGCCACCACGCCTGGCTTAATGTTGAGATTATTTCTTAAAATCTGGATCACCTGGGCATGGTGGTACATGCCTGTAATCTCAGTACTTGGGAGGTTGAGACAGGAGGGTCGTAGGTTTGAGGACAGCCTCAGCAAGTAGTGAAACGCTCATCAACCTAGTAAGACCTTGTTTTTAATAAGAAATAAAATCGCTGGGGTGTAACACTAAGGTAGAATGCCTTTGCGTTCCATCCGCACTACCACCAAAAAAAAAAATCATTGGGATCAGCCGGGCGTGGTGTCACACGCTGGTAATCCCAGTACTTGGGAGGCTGAGACAGGAGGATTGCAGGTTCAAGGACAGCTGTAGCAGGTGAGGCCCTCTACAACTTAGTGAGACCCTGTTTCCAAATTAAAAGACAAAATAGGGCTAGGGGTATAGCTCAGAGGTAGAACGCTCCTGGGTTCCATCCCTAGTGCCACACACATACAAAAGTCTTCTGAATCACATGAGGAAGAAATATTAGTAAACTTGGTGGTCAGAGATTAACTCTCAGTAGTCATAGTTGGGACTCGGTGTTAGCTCAGCGGGAGAGCACCTTCCTAGAACGTGTGAGGCCCTAGGTTCCATCACCAGCATCACAAAGAAGAAAAAGGGAAAGCCAGGCAGGCGTGGTGGCGCACGCCTGTAATCCCAGCATCCGGGAGGTTGAGACAGGATCACGGTTCACGGCCAGCCTCAGCTACTTAGTGAGGCCCTTTGCAACTCACTGAGACCCTGTTTCCAAATACAGAATAAAAAAGTAGGGTTGAGGTTGTGGCTCGGAGGTAGAATGCCCCTGGGTTCCATCCCCAGCACCACAAGAAAAGGGTAGTAAATATGACAAAGAATGTAATAAAGAAGTCTCTTAGCATTCTTTTGCTTTTTAACCAAAAACCCTCGTATGGAGAGAACAGCCAACTGACTGCTGTGAGGAGGTGTGGACGCAGGCAGGAACAGCCGGCTCCCCCTCGGGCCCGCCCTCCAGGAAGAGGCTGCCGCTCCTCAGGAGCCCGTCCCCGCTCCCCGGGCAGCGCGGCCCCTTCGGTGGCACTGGGTCTCTTCTGTTGTTCCCACGCTAACGCAGTATTCCTCGCTTACAGACCCAGGTCGCTGGGATCGCTACTACAGTTCTAGATTCAGGGACCCCCGCTCCTGGGACCGGAGGTACTGGTTTGACCCAGAGTACGAGCCACGTAGGAAGGAAAGCTATGCTTACAGCGACAGGTTGGTAAGATGCGCTTGGACATCGGAGGCTGGCAGGAGTGAAGGTGTGCGTGTGCTTACCTGCCTCCTGTCCTCGGAGTTTGTTAGCTGTACTTCTGGGGCTTGGGGGAGTTTTGGTCTAAAGGAAAAGATAGGCTGTAATCTCCAGACTGGGCTGAGAGAGGAGAAGTGGCCTCCAGCACACGCCGGCTTGGGGAGCTCCTGGGGTCTGGGGTCTGGCTCTGTCTTTTGTGGGTGTCCCTTCTTTTTCACTGCCCCCCCGGCCTAGGGAGGGGACCACACTCGAGGTACACTTGCAGCGTGTCCTCGAGGCAGGCGTGTCACAAGTCAGGGTTCGCCTCCTCGTGCCTGGTCTGCAGTGCCTGGCTGACACTTGAGGATGGGGTGCCTCAGGATGGAGGGGGACAGGGAGCAGCATGGGCCAGCTGTGGCTTTGGCCTGGTCTGGCAGCTGAGGCCGTCCTGTTTGCCTGGGGCTCTGCTTCTGTAGGCCTGAGAAGGGTGACGACCACTGGAGGTACGACCCTCGCTTCACAGGGAGCTTCGACGACGACACGGAGCCCCGCAGGGACCCTTACGGGGAAGAGGCGGACAGGCGCAGCGTCCACAGCGAGCACTCAGCTCGGAGCCTGCACAGTGCACACAGCCTGCCCAGTCGCCGCAGCAGCCTCAGCTCCCACTCACAACAGGTGTGTCTGGAACCCAGCTCGTAGCTGGTGTGGTGGCGCAGCTCTGTAGTCCCAGCACAGAGGCTGAGATAGGACTGCAGGTGTGAGGCCAACCTCAGCAAGTAGTGAGACTCATCAACCTAATGAGACCATGTTTTAAAATAAAAATAAATTTGAGCCGGGCGTGGTGGCACACGCTTGTAATCCCCACGCTTGGGAGGCAGAGACAGGAGGACCCCACAGGTTCAAAGTCAGCTGCGCTGGCTTAACAGACCCTGTTTCCAAATAAAAAGTATAAAATAGGTCTGGGAGTGTAGCCCGGAGGTAGGAAGGGTTTCCAAGAACCCCAGTACCATAAAAAAATAAATAAATAAAATAAAAATAAAAATAAATTTGGACTAGAGGTTTAGCTTGGAGGTAGAATGCCCCTGGGTTCCACTCCCAGTACCAAAAAAAAAAAATGCAAACCAAAACCCAGAGAACCCATTCCCGTGGCGTGGTCCTGCCGGTGTTCGTGGCGGCTCACTTTCCCCATTCACTTTCTTTTCCAAGAGTCAGATTTACAGAAGTCACAACGCGACCACTGGTCCCTTCGAGGTCCCGCCTCCCCCAGGCTCCTTCCACGGTGACTATGCCTATGGTGCATTTGGCACGTATGGCAGTAACTTTGGCAGTGCTCACGGCTTCCCAGAGTATGGCTACCCTGCGGACACCGGCTGGCCTGCTGTGGAGCAAGGTGCGTGAGCAGTTCAGAGGCTGACAGCCAAGAGGGGGCGGCTCTGCCTGGGATCTGTAGCCTGCTCGGCTCTGGCCCGTAGCCCGAGGGTGGCTCTGTCCCCACTCATCCTGGTGGCAGAGCCCGTCAGAACGGGCCGGTGCCGGCCCTGGATTGCAGAGTGGCTCTGGATCAGAGTGCTGCCCGGTGGCTGCATGTGCGTTTTTGGAGTGTGACGTGGAGGACGGCCTCCCTTCCTAGCTGTACCCAGATAGCTCCTCTCCACGTCCCCAGCACTGCTGTGCCTGAGCAGTCCTAGAAGGAACTTCCAGCTCCCTCGGGACTCCCGTCCCTAGCGTTGGGCCACGTGTCATATTCTAACATCCCTTCCAAAGTGATCAAATGCTTTTCTGGGAAACAAAAATATGTGTGAAGTTAGAGAAGACGGCAGTGGTCGTCCTTGCCTGAAGCATCACTTCAGCTTACGGTCTTGTCTCCTCCGCTCAGGATGCTTAACGGTGCCTTCCTCCCGGGTGCTCAGTCTCCAGCCCAGTCTGGAGCTGAGCTGGTGGGAACTTGTGACTGGACCCTTAAGCTGTGGGTCAGGTTCAGAAGCACCGGAAAGTGGCGAGCTGACCGGCTCTTTTCTGATTTATTTAAACGTAGTTCCATCGAGACCAACTTCTCCTGAAAAGTTCTCGGTGCCTCACATCTGTGCCAGGTTTGGTCCTGGTGGTCAGCTCATCAAAGTGGTTCCCAACCTGCCCTCGGAGGGACAGCCGGCGCTGGTGGAGGTCCACAGCATGGAGGTACCGGGGCTTGGCCGCGCGCGCCCGGCCTCGGAGACGCCCTGTGGGAAGCGGTCCCTGGAGCACGGGCTCAGGGCTCTCGTTCCGTTTGGCGCCTCTGTTTTCTTCTGAGAGCACGACAGTTGGAGCAGCTGCCCTGGGTGGAGACATGGTTTTTCTGTTTGTTTGTGGTTTATCTTTAGTCCTGCCTTTTGAGTTGGTGAGCAGGGTGCTTCGTAGTGCTGGGCTGCTAGGAGGGGACCGGGGCGGAGAGGAGCACCTGCCCTGGAGTCCCGGAAGTCTCTCCTGTTGCATGTGGTGGGACCTTATGTCAGGCTTAAGGGGAAAAAATGGAGTCTGCTGCTTAAAGATGATGACTTTCCATCAGGGCCTATGGCAGGCCCCTGAGCGACCCTTTCCTGCCTGTGTGGAAGTCCAGGCCAGCACTCAGGGTGGCGGTGCCACCCAGTCTGCCAGGGCAGCCAGCGCATGTGGCTCGCACTGCCCCCCCTGAGTCCTGTGTTCCCTCGTTGCAGACCCTGATGCAGCACACACCCGAGCAGGAGGAGATGCGCGCGTTCCCAGGTCCGCTCGGCAAGTGAGTCCCCATCAGAGCATCACGCCCGTGATGTCACCGCGAGCTTGGCCTTGAGGCCGGGCCTGGCTCTTCACTGGCACTTGTTCTTTTCCCAGAGACGACACCCATAAAGTGGATGTTATTAACTTTGCCCAGAACAAAGCTACAAAGTGTATGCAGAATGAAAATCTAATGGACAAAGAGTCTGCGAGTCTTCTCTGGAATTTTATTATTCTGTTGTGCAGGCAGAACGGGGTATGTTGCCTTTCACTTGAGCGAGGCTTGTCCCTGTTGGCCTTGGTCACAGGATCTGTTTCTGATTTGTGTCCCGAGCTGGGGGCTTCAGGCCTGTGGCTGCCCCCTCAGGAAGAGGTCATAGCAGCAGCCTGGGAAAGAGGAAGTTTGGGTTGACTTGAGGTACTAGCCCTGGGAGGTGACAGCCTGTCACATCCCGGCTGTGTTGGTAGCCAGGCTTTGTGCCGGGCTATCCTACCATGTGTCCGCTGTGGATATCTGGCCAAGACCTTCACCTGACAGTGCGGGCACTGTCCTGCCCTCCTGCGGAAGTTCTGTTTATCTTAGAGGCTTTTGTTGCTGGGAGTGGTAGTGCACACCTGTAATCCCAGTTTGGGAGGCTGAGTCAGAGGATGGAAAGTTCAAGGCCAGCCCTGGAAACTTAGTGAGACTCTGTCTCAAAAAGGGCTAGCCACCTTGGCGTGGTGCCACGCGCTTGTCATCCCTGCGCTTTGGAGGTGGAGACAGGAGGATCGCTCAGGTTTGAAGCTAGCCTCACTGGCTTAAGAGACCCTGTTTCCAAATAAAAATATAAAATAGGTCTGGGAGTGTAGCCCGGAGGTAGAAGGGTTCCATCCCCACTATCACCAAAAAAAAAAAAAAAAAAAAGGGCTAGCCAGGCATGGCGGCGCACATTTGTAATACCAGTACTTGGGAAGCTGAGACAGGAAGATCGCGGGTTTGTGGCCAGCCTCAGTTACTTAGTGAGACCCTCTGCAATTTAGTGAGACCTCAGTGAGTGTTTCAAAATAGAAGATAAAAAATAAGGCTGAGGCGTGTAGCTTGGAGGTAGAATGCCCTGGGTTCAACCCCCAGCACTGCAATAAATAAACGAATAAATAAATAAATAAATAAATGAATGAGTAGCGCTAAGGCTGTAGCTCAGTGGTACACCACCCTGAGTTCAATCCCCAGTACAGCCACAAAAGGGAAGAATGTCTTTTGCTGCTCTGTCCCATCCCTGTTCACCTCCAGACTGTGGTGGGGACGGACATCGCGGAACTTTTGCTACGAGATCACAGGACAGTGTGGCTTCCTGGGAAGTCACCCAATGAAGCCAACCTCATCGATTTCACCAACGAAGCTGTGGAGCGCGTGGAGGAGTCTGGTGAGGCCCAGCTCTCGTTTCTCACTGACAGTCCGACTGCCACCACCAACTCCCTGGAGAAGGAAACCGAGCGGTTCCGGGAGCTGCTGCTTTACGGCCGTAAGAAGGTGAGCGGCTGTGCGCAGGGCCACGGGTGTCTTCTCTCGCGCCCTGCTGGACTGGGTACAAGGCGGGGACTCCTGGAGGACTGTGGTTGCTCAGGTATATGTCCTGCTGTCGGGACGATGCCCACCTGAAGGTGGCAGAAGGCGTCAGTGGTGTTTCCTTCCACACAGTGCCTGGGTTGGGATCAGGTTCGGTTTCCCGTCATTTAGTAAATAAATGTGTACTGACTGCAGCTGCGCCTGCGAGTCCCACGGACGACAGTGTGCATGCGCCAGGCAGAAGAGGTGTTCTCACGCAGCAGGTCTCAGTCCTCGGCTCTTAAGTGTGCAGTGCTGGGGTTGGGAGGAGAGGGGCCTTGGATCCTAGAGCCCTGCCTGGGTGTTTGCGCCCTGTGCAGAGCAAGGAGGCCAGAGATGAGCCGGCAGTCTGGGAGAGCAGTGGCGGGGAGAGGGGCACGCACACAAGGGCTGGACCGGGGCGGAAGGTGGCCTGCTCGAGGTGTGCTTGGGGAGCAAGTGCCACACTGCCCCAAGGCTCTGCACATCGGGGTGCGAGTGCCCAAATTCTGTCCTAATCTGAGGTCACCCCAAAGCCTCCCGTGTGCATTGGTTTTCTCTGGTGCTGGGGTGCAAACCCGGCGCCTGTGCTGCTGCGTGAACGAAGGCCCCGTGTTGGGAGAGTGCTGGTGGAGGCTGGCGGCTTTCCTGGCCGAGGCCCGGTGCTGACGCGGCAGTCCTCACGGCACAGGGTGGTGGGGTGCTGCTTATCGGGGTGGGGGCTGTGCTTTGCACTGGAGAGTGAAGGCAGTGTGCCTCCGCGAGGGTCTGCACACAGTGCGGAAGCGGGGCAGCGATGGGAGATGGAGTCCTCTAGCCTCCCGTGGGCGCGTGTGCTCGGTGGCCTCCAGTTCGCCTCGCAGCCTGCTGTCGGCCTCCTGCTGTCCCTGCGTGCTAAGTTGCTCTGAGCTTCACATGCGCCCTGAAACGTGTTGCAGGACGCTTTGGAGTCCGCCATGAAGAACGGCCTGTGGGGCCACGCTCTCCTGCTTGCAAGTAAGATGGACAGCCGCACGCACGCGCGCGTCATGACCAGGTACGGGCTTGTCCTTGGGTTGTCCTACTAAGAGATTTTTAGATTTTTTATTAACTCGAGTTTTTATGTGTGTGTGGTACTGGGTATTGAACCCAGGGGCATTCTGCCTCTGAGCCCCCCCAACCCTGTTTTATTTTTTTATTGTGAAACAGGGTCTGGCTAAGTTGCCAAGCCCTACAGTCCTTCTGTTTCAACCTCCCAAGTACTGGAATTGCCAGTCTATGCCACCACACCTACCTTAACTGGTGGCTTTAAAGATTTTATGTAAAATCTCTAAAATCTCCATGAATTCTTCAGGAATGCACCACTATTCCTAGGTCCTTGGCAGCTTTTATTTATTATTATTATTATTATTATTATTATTATTATTATTATTATTATTATTGGTGATACTGGGGTTCCTGGAAACCCTTCTACCTCCGGGCTATACTCCCAGACCCAATTTTTATATTTTTATTTGGAAACAGGGTCTCTTAAGCCAGCAAGGCTGCTGGCTTCGAACCTGCACGATCCTCCTGTCTCTGCCTCCCAAGTGCGGGGATACAAGCGGCGCCACCACGCCTGGCTCTTTGCAGCTTTTAAAAGTGGAGATATGTGTGCTTTTCCAAAGTCTAACCTCAGTATGATTGATAAAAGGGCTAAGATGGGCTTTGGTTCTTTTGAAGGAGCCGGAGTTTCATCTCCTTGTTCTCTGTCCACCCAGGTTTGCCAACAGCCTTCCAATCAATGACCCTCTGCAGACGGTCTACCAGCTCATGTCTGGGCGGATGCCCGCTGCGTCCACGGTGAGCGCACAGTGCCCGGGGCTGCAGGCTCCCCGTTCTCTCGGGGCTTGCTGCCTGAACACTTCCTCATCCCTGACTTGCTGTGGTGTGGGAGGCTCAGCCACTAGGAAAATGAAGCGCGCCTTCTGAGGATGAGGGCGTTTTGTATTCCTTCCCCTCGCAGTGTTGTGGAGATGAGAAGTGGGGAGACTGGAGGCCACATCTCGCTATGGTTCTGTCCAACCTGAACAACAGCGTGGATGTCGAGTCCAGGACCATGGCCACGATGGGGGACACCCTAGGTGGGTCGGGCCCGGGGCGGTGAACATCGTGCCGGCGTCTCCAGAGTCAGGGCCTCTCGGCCTCGTGTGTCTCTGGTCTTTCTCCTGAGAGCCCGGGCTGAGACGTAGCTGCCTTATCTCTCTTGTAGCCTCAAAAGGCCTCCTGGAGGCTGCACACTTCTGCTACCTTATGGCCCAGGTTGGGTTTGGGGTTTATACAAAGAAAACTACAAAACTTGTCCTGATCGGATCAAATCACAGGTGAGGAGCATGGTGGAGGCAGCGGCATTTGTCTCCTGCAAGGAGAGGCCGCTCCTCAGTGGGCTTGGAAGCACGGCCTTGCGTCTCTGCCACGGGGGGGCCTCGGGGCTGCCCCAGGCAGGCTCACAGCTGCCCGTTCCCAGTCAGAACACTCGACTTCCTCAGCAGCTTGCCGTTCTTGAAGTTTGCCACCAACGAGGCCATTCAGAGGACAGAAGCCTATGAGTACGCTCAGTCGCTGGGCGCGCACACCTGCCCCCTACCGAACTTCCAGGTGAGCCGAGGGCGTGGCCGCAGGTTGCAGGCTGGCTGGCTGGCTGGCTGGTGGGGCGGCTGGTGCCAGCAAGCTGATGCTGCTAGGCGGTTTTAACCTTATGCTGATATGGTGAGGTTTATGGGATGTCTCGGGATACAGGATGGTTTGCGTTTAACTCAAAAACCAAACCATACCAAGTTGAGGATTTTTGTTTACTTTTTGGATCTTAATAGCTTATTTATTTGTCCATTTGTTATTTATTTCAGTACTGAGGGTGTTGAACCCAGGGGTGTTCTAACACTGAGTTAACTCCCAGACTTTTTTTCTTTTGTAGTACTGGGGATGGAACCCAGGGGCATTCATTAGACTTCTGAGCTATACCCCCGACCCTATTTTACTCTTTTTAAATTTTTTTTTTGCAATACTGGGGATGGAACCCAGGGGCATTCTACATCTGAGCAATACCCTTAGCCCTATTTTATATTCTTTATTTTGAAACAGGGTCTCACTGAGTTACAAAGGGCATCACTAAGTAGCTAAGGCTGTCCTGGAACTACAGTCCTCCAGTCTCAACCTCCCAGATGCTGGGATTACAAGCATGCGCCAACACACCCAGCTCTATTCTTTTTTTTTTTTTTTTTTTTTTGCAGGGGTTACTGGGGAACCCAGGTTCATTCTACCTCCAAGCTACACTCTCAGCCCTATTTTTGTATTCTTTATTTTGAAACAGAGTCTCACTGAATTGCAGAAGACCTCACTAAGTAGCTGAGGCTGTCCACTGCGAACCACGATCCTCCTGTCTCAGCCTCCCAAGTGCTGCAATTACAAGTATGCGCCACCATACCCGGCTTTATTTTATTCTTATTTTGAAACGGGCTAAGTTGCTGAGGTTGGCCACGAACCTGTGATCCTCCGTCTCAGCCCCCAAGTACTGGGATTGGAAATGTGCGCCGCCACGCCTGGCTCTTTTTTTTTTTTTTTCCAGTATTGGGGACTAAACCAAGGGGCATTCTACCTCTGAGCTACACCCCCAGTCCTATTTTGCATTCATTATTTTGAAACAGGATCTCACTAAGTAGCTGAGTCCAGCCACGAACCTGTGATCCTCCTGTCTCGGCCTCCCAGGTACTAGGATTACAAGCATGCTCACCATGACCGGATCTTATTTATTTTGAAAAAGAGTCTTGATAAAGTTGCTAAGGGTCTAACTAAATTGCTGAGACTCGCCTCAAGCCTGTGATCCACCTGTCTCAGCCTCCCAGGTACTGGGATTACAAGCCACGGCCAGCTTTTATTTCTTATTTTGAGAAAGAGTCTTGATAAGCTTCTTAGGTTCTAGCTAAATTGCTGAGTCTGGCCTCAAACCTGCGATCCTCCTGTCTCAGCCTCCCAGGTGCTTTGATGACTGGTGTGCACTATCATACCTGGTCTTTATACTTTAAATATTCAAAAACTAGTTTTTGAGTGCTTTCATATATCACGTGTTTTTAATACGGGGTTCTGTAGTCTGACCTGGTTGTGCGCACGCGTGTGTGTGAAGGGTGTTCTTGCACAGCGTGTACCACAGGCAGGGTGAGTGACTGGAGTGCCCGGCTGCCATGGCACTCCGGTCCTGAGCCGTCGCCTGTGAGAGGTGTCAGGACGGCGCAGGTTTCTTAGCGTAGCTGCTTACGCTGACCCTCGAGCGTGGCGGGCTGGGAGCCATACTGTTGTTGGCGGGCCTGTGGGCACGGGGCCAGCGACGAGCAGCCATCCGGTCTCTCGGTCTCGCTGGGAACGGCGGGAAGGCCCCAGGCCGCTGAGCCTTGCTGGTGGTTTTAGGTGTTCAAGTTCATCTACTCCTGCCGCCTGGCTGAGATGGGGCTGGCCACGCAGGCCTTTCACTACTGCGAAGTGATCGCCAAGAGCATCCTGGCGCAGCCGGACGCGCACTCTCCTGTGCTCATCAGCCAGCTGGCTCAGGTGGGTCTCCCGCGCCTTTCCTGCCAGGGCCGGGCTGACTCTCGGAAAGCGCGGGGCTCCAGGATTGCTGGACGCGGAACTGGGGCCCCGTGAGTGGACCCGGAGCAGGTGCCCGGAGCCTGCTTCTTGGATGCATCAAGGTACATAAGTACTTTGGGGAGGGGGTTGTGTGTTCTGGAGTCTTGGCGCGGGAGCTCTTTGGGTCACCTCGTGCCACCACAGAGACTGAGCCGGATGCTTCACAGTAAGGGGCCCGGCCCGGCCGCTCATTTCGGGAGGCAGCTCTGTCTGGCAAGAGCTCAGCTTGTGGCCAGCAGCCTGCGTCCAGCTGGCCCCGGCTGGCGGAGCGGTGGCCGGACCGCGGCCGCCCTCGCTCCTCACTGTGCGGTGGGAGATGCTTGGCAGGGTGGAGCAGAGCACTCCGCTGCTCTCAGCAGCTCAGCCTCAGCGCCGGCGTCCTGGCACTCCCCTCCCCCTGCAGCTCCGGGTTTGAAAATGTGCACGTTAAGAAAATGGCATTCTGGACATTTTTATATTTTTGGTTCTGGGAATTGAATCCCAGGGGCATTCTACTCCTAGCTACACTCCTAGCCCTTTCTCTATTATGAAACAGGATCTTGCTGAGTTGCTGAGGCTGGTCTCCAACCTGCAGTCTTTTTGTCTGGGATTATAACTGCCAGGATTGTAGGTCTGCACCACCATGCCTGGCTTGGAAATTTTTAGACTTATACAGAAGCAATGGGAAGCCGGGTGTGGTAGTGCATGCTTATAATTGCAGTAGTTGGGAGGCTGAGACAGGAGGATTGCAGGTTTGAGGCCATCCTCATCTACTTAGTAAGGCACTCCACGACTTAGCGAGACCCTATTTCAAAATAAAGAATTAAAATATGGGCTGGGGGTAGAGCTCGGAGGTGGAATTTCTTGGGGTTCAATGCTAAACACCACACACAAAAAACCCCACAAGGACTAGTGAATGAACCCACATCCTCTTCTGCAGCTTTGGCAGTTACCGACACAAGCCAAACGCGTTTAATCTGTGCCGTCCTGCGGCCCCCACGCTCCTGCAAAGAGCACGCACAAGGGTGCGCCATCGGCGGGCGGTCCCGACACCTGCCTGGTGGAGTCCAGGCCCTGCTCTTGGACACACTCGCTAGATCTATGGAGACCCTCATCTTTTAGGCTCCGTCCATTCATCCAGCTTTGTTGGGTTTGTGCATAGCATACATGCACACTCTCCAAACACTTGCAGCTGAATATGACTTCCTCTCCCAGGAACGCGGTCCCAGAGTACAGCGCACTTGGACACGTGTGTGTGTGTGTGTGTGTGTGTGTGTGTGTGTGTGTATGTGTGTGTGTGTGTATGTGTGTGTGTGTGGTTCTGGGAATGGAATCCAGGGGCATTCTCCCTCAGAGCTACACCCTTATCCCTATTGTATTCTTTGTTCATCTTGAAACCGAGTCTCACCAAGTTGCTGAGGCTAGCCGTGAAACTGCGATCATCCTGTCAGCCTCCCAGGTACCGTGGCTGTGCGCCGCCAGGCCCTGGACACAGCTGCGTGTTCTCTGGGTTCTAGGTGGCTTCGCAGTTGCGCCTCTTTGACCCTCAGCTAAAGGAGAAGCCAGAGGAGGAGTCCTTTGTGGAGCCCACTTGGTTGGCTCAGCTGCAGCACGTGGAGAGGCAGGTCCAGGTATGGCCTTGGCGCTGAGGCTGCACAGCCTCTCCTAGTACCGGCCTAGTACCGGATGGCTCGTGCCCTGTGGCGTTCACATGGAAGTTGTTCAGTCTCGGCAGTCTGACTTTAGAAGCGTGCGTGTTGTTAGAATTCCCTGATTACAGAGGCGTAGCATCGGGTCTCACTGAGCAGGTTGGGGCGGAAGGCTCATGCAGGGCAGCTTGGGCCCTAGAGCACCCTCCAGGCTTGGCATCTGCCTTTGTTCTCCTTTAGGAGGGTGCTGTGCCATGGAGCCAGGATGGAGCCGACCCCCAGCGGTGTTCCAGCACGCCGGGCTCTGAAGTGGAGCAGTTAGATGGGCCGGTACTCGGCCAGCCAGCGGGACTGGGGGCTGACCACCCCCTGCTGATGCCAGGCTCTGAGCACTTAAGCCAGGGCGTGCAGCTGCTGCCCTCAGGTGGGACGGCCGGCGTGCACCTGCTCTCACACCTGCCTCAGTAGCAAACATCTGTGTTTTGCCAGCAGTTGTTGACATAGGGTGCCGCCGTGGTGTTTGGGCCCCTCAGTCTCCTCCTCCCTCTTTCTACTTCCCTGGGTAAGCTGTGAAGTCATGCAGTTTAGATAGCGGCTGTTGCTGCTGCTGCCTGGCCCATTCCTCTGGACTCCAGCTGCCTCGGGCAAGGCCCCACCGTGCGCCCTGCAGCGGCTGCCCTGGCCCCGCCCATCTGAGAAGGAGTCCCATTCCCCAGGAGCTGGGTCTCGACCTTTGACTTGAACCCCGTGCCTCTTGCCTGGTTAGGCAAGTGCCATTTCTGCCCTGGCTCACCTGATCTGGAAAAGACAGGTCCGGTGGCAGCCCTAGTCCTACCAGGTATGCTTCGCCCCCTGGCCTCCTGCACAGACCCCCTTGTGCCCTGCGGCCTCATCACACGTCCACCTCCCTAGCAGACCCCGTCCTCCTCACCCACCTCCATCCTCGGTGCTCAGTTCGTCACAGCCGGGGTTCAAGCTGCTGCTCAGGTTGGCCATGTACCCTGGGGGGCTCTTCTGCCCCGGCCTCCTGAGGAGCTGGGACTGTAGGCGTCCCGCTCGCCATTTTGTTCGCCATGTATCTAGCGCCAAGCTGGCTGCTGGCAGGGTAGGCCTCTGCTCGTGTGTGGAGTTGGGTGTGAGGGCTTGAGTGGCTGCGTGGCACCTGTGTTGGAGCAGAAGACTCTGAATGCGGCAGGCCCCGTGCTAGGTGGCCACCGTGCCTTCAGGGCATGCTATGGGTCTGACCCCACGCCCTGCAGCCCGCGGTGTCTGTCCTGTCTCCGTCCCCTAGAACGTAAAGTGCTTCTCTCTAGCCCATGACTGGGACTTCCATCTCATTGATGGAAGAAATGAGGCCGTGCAGAAGAATTTGTAAGAAGTGTGTTTATGGAGCACCTTGAAGCTGCTTGTGGCCAGAGCTAGCCTGGTGACCTCGCTCCCCACTGTCCCCACAGCTCCTGATGGCCCGCGGACCCACGCTGCCCGGGTGCCTATGTTCCCAGTGCCGCCGCCAGGCTCCTTGGACCCAGGTTCTGGCTATGGACCCCCAGGGACTGTACCCGGTTTCCCAGAGTCCTCCGGGCCTGATTCCGCAGCTCTGTTCCCGGGGCTGGGCCTGACGCCTGGCGCACCAGCTCTGCAGGAAAGCGCCCCTCCGCTCCCGGAAGCCAGGAGCCTGGACCCAGGTGTGTGTGCAGGTGCCGTGCCGTCCTGTGAGCAGAACCAGGCTCTGGTGGGCCAGGGTGATTGGTGGCGGTGAGGCTGCAGGCCAGAGCTGTTAGAAGTTATACACTGGGTTAGAGTTCGCTCCAGTGGGACACGCTGTGACATAGGCATAAATGGCCACTTGGGGTGTGACCACAGGGCCTGGCATGCTGGCGCAGGCCTGTCTCGGGCAGTCAGTTTAAGTCCCCGTGCAGTGCACAGGTCAGGGCAGACCTGTCTGGAGGTGACCGTTGGTGGGCTGCATCCTGGGTCCGTGCCAACTGCCTTGGTCTTTTTGAACAAACAAGCCTGGCTTTTAAAAACAAAATAATTTCCTCTCCTCTGGGGAAGCCTTTGGGAAATGGCGCTGGCTGTGGGTGTGCCTCGTGCTGCCCCTGCCCTGCTCCAGGCGCGCTCTGTGTTGGCAGGAACAGCACTGCGGGAGGCGCCCGTCAGGAACGCCCTTCCGGAAGCCAGCGAAGAGGACTTTGGTGGAGGCCTTGCCGCTCCGGTACACCTCGTCTTTCTATCAGTGTTTGTTTTCCATAAAGCTTATTGAATGGGTGTCTAGATCCCTATTCTTCAGTTGTAAGCAGGAAGAGAGAGATTACAGATTACTTTTTTTTTCAGTACTGGGGATGATGGAACCCATTCTGCCTCCGAGCGTCACCTGTGAACCCCAATCCTCCCGTCTCAGCCTCACAAATGCTGGGATTACAAGCACGCGCCACCACGCCTAGCTATTGATTACTTAAAAAAAATTTTTTTGTAAAGTGCTCTTAAGCCGGGCATGGTCGCGCACACTTATAATTACAGTACTTGGGAGGCTGAGACAGGAGGACCCAGGTTCTTGGCCAGCCTCAGCTACTTAGTGAGGCCCTCTGCAACTTAGTGAGACCCTGTTTCAAAATAAAGAATAAAAAATTCGGCTTGGAGTGTAGCTCAAGAGTTAGAAGGCCCCTGGGTTCCACCCCCCCACTACTGCAATAAATAAATAGCTCTTAAAATCACTGTGATCCTTAAAATATGAAGTGTTGGTCAAAATGTTGGTAGGGAAAGAGACTCCCCCTGGGCAGCACCTCCTTCAGCCCAGGAGAAGACGCCCTCGGTGGGTCTCCTGGTGGAGCACTTCCCTGGCTCCACCTGTTTGCAGAGCAGAACTTGGGACTTTCCCCTGCATTTGCAACTCATTTTAGCAGATATGTGTGGTATAGACATCTGCGTTTGCTCCCAACCAGGAGGCACAGAAATGTTGGTCCAAAGCATGTTCTGGAACATGTTCTGGAACATAGACGGTTTCAGAGTTTGCACTTTCATTATGAGTTAGACTTTCCGAATACCCTATCCCTGGAAAAGTAAAATTGAAGGTGTAACTGTAGTGCAGTGTAGCATGTCTTAATCCAGGCTATATTTTAAATGCTTTACCCTTTAAAATGTGCACTGACTGCCCAGCTGTAGCCCATCTCCCCCCGGTGCATGTTTACTCATGCGCGGTGCCAGTCGCTGCTGGCTCGCCTGGTAGTTGTGGCCTGCACTTCACTGCCAGCACAGGAGGGCTGGCCCGCCCCTCTCAGTGGTGGGAGCGCCTACCCCCCCTCCCGGTTCCTGTGAAGAGCCCCAGGAAAGCCAGCTCCTGCTTTGCCTTGGGACAGGGCTCCTTGAGGACGGCGCAGGACTCGGAGAGCCCCCCGGCCTGGGACTGCACCAACTCAGGTCTGACACAGCCGGCTCCATCTCTGACACCCGCTCCCGAAACGAAGAGGCCTGCGCCAGCAGTCAAGAAGGAGACCAAAGAGCCCAAGAAGGTACAGCAGAGCTCACCTCAGCACACCTGGCCAGCTGGGCAGAGGCGGCGCGCTCCGCCTCCCGGGCAGCTTGTCTGGAGAGTTGGCGGCAAGGCGCCTTTGTTTGCGCTTCAGTTAAACCACACATGTCTTGTTCTGCTCTTGGGCTGTAGCGTATGTGCAGCCGCTCACGCCAGGCTGGGATGCGGAGTGCTAGCAGCTGAGGGTCTGGTGTTTGCACACAGGCGGGCACCCCCACGTCAGTGAGGACAGTTCCAGGCCGAGCAGCCCAGGGCCGCCGGGTGGCCGCCGCCCACTGCCGCCTGGTAGCACTTGCCTCGTGTGCGTGCCACAGTTGCAGTTGTCCCAGGGACAGGCATTGGATCATGCTTAGTTGGAATTATTACGAATAAAACCAGTAGCCAGGTGTGGCACACACCTGTGATCTCAGTACTCAGGAGGCTGAGATGAGAGGATCGGAGGTTCAAAGCCAGCCTCGGCAACTTAGGCCCTATTTCTTTTCCTTTGCTTTTTTTGGGGGGGTGTGTGTGTCTATGTGTGTGTTCGTTACTGGGGATTAAACCTAGGAGCAGTCTAACTTCTGAGCCATACCCCAGCCCCATTTTATTTTTATTATGAAATAGAGTCTCACTAAGTTGTGGAGGGCCTCACTAACTTTCTGAGGCTGCCCATGAACCCGTGATCCTCCTGCCTCAGTCTCCCAAATATTGGGATGATAAATGTGAGCCACTACACCCACCTGGGAGGTTCTATCTCAGATTAAAAACAATGTTAGCTATGGCTGTGGTATATCTGGGAGGAAGAACTGCTCTGTGTTCGATGCCTAGTACGCCCTCCCCACACAATAGGCCCAGTGTTGGAGTGTGGCTCCGTGGTAGGCCTAGCATGGAAAGCCCTAGGTACATATCTAACACTGTAAAACAGAGTTAAAATGGAGCCCACATTCCAGCCTCCCAGGCGCACAGTCCAGTGCTAAGTGCTTTCACGTCGTCATCGACCGTCACTGTCGTCTGCCCACACAGCCCTTTCCCAAGCTGAAACTGTCCCCGAGCGCAGCACCCCGTCCCTGCAGCCGCCCTGAGCTCCGGCCCCAGCCCCGGGGCTGCGCTGAGAGCGGGCCCGCGGCACTTGGCGCCCCAGGCTTGGCTCACTTCGCTACGCCAGTGCCCTTACCCCGGCTTGGGTGCTTTTACCTTTAGAACGAGTCCTGGTTCTCTCGTTGGCTGCCTGGGAAAAAAAGGACGGAAGCTTATCTGCCAGACGACAAGAACAAGTCGGTGAGTGTGGGAGCCCCGCCCCGGTAAGGCCCGGGCGGGCCAGGGGTCTGCGCAGTGCGCGTCACGTTCAGAGCAGACTTGTTTAGCTTCGTGCTGCTGATTGTTTCTTCTTATTTTTAAAATCTTGGCAGATTGTTTGGGATGAAAAGAAAAACCGGTGGGTGAATTTGAATGAGCCGGAAGAGGAGGTAAATGGTGATTTTAGGTTTTTGTTGAAAATGGAAGGAATGCCTTTTTTGCTCCTTAAAATTTAGGTGTGCCGAGGTGGGCGTGGTGGCGCAC
The DNA here is from genome assembly GCF_963383645.1 of Muscardinus avellanarius. NCBI lineage: Eukaryota > Metazoa > Chordata > Mammalia > Rodentia > Gliridae > Muscardinus > Muscardinus avellanarius. The sequence goes on from NC_137799.1 coordinate 1,488,580, forward strand.
GCTTGTCATCCCAGCATTCGGGAGGCTGAGACTGGAGGATCACGGTTCACGGACAGCCTCAGCTACTTAGTGAGGTCCTCTGCAACTCAGTGAGACCCAGTTTCAAAATAAAGAATAAAAACTAGGGCAGAGGGTGTAGCTTGGAGGTTGAATACCCCTGGGTTCCATCCCCAGACCCTCAAAAAAAAAAAAAAAGAAAAAAATTTAGGTGTGCCAAGCCTGGCATGGTGGGGTACGTGTGTAATCCCAGCCCTTGGGAGGCTGAGACAGGAGGATCGCACAGGTTCGAAGCCAGCCTCAGCTCATTAGTGAGGCTCTCAGCAACTTAGTGAGACCCTGTTTCCAAATAAAGTATAAAAATAGGTTTGGGAGTATAGCCCAGAGGTAGAAAGCCCTTGGGTTCCACCCCCAGTACCACACACACAATTTAGGTGAGCCAGTTGGTGTAGTGGCCCACGCTTGTAATCCCAGCTTTCGGGAGGCTAAGACAGGAGGATTGCAGTTCACAGACAGACTCAGTTACTTAGGCCCTTTGCAGCTCAGACCCTGTTTCAATAAAGAATAAAAAAAAAAAAATAGGGCTGGGAGTGTAGCTCAGAGGTAAATGTCCCTGGGTTCTACCACCAATACTGCAAAAACATAAAAAATTAAAAAATTAAAAGTGCTGGGGTGTAGCTCAGAAACTGCTGAATTCAATCCCCAGTACCACCAAAAAGAAAAAAAAAAAATGGAGGCGGGCATTTTGGCCCTCCTTTTAAAGAATCCTAACCGGGTTTCTGGAGCGCCGAGTGGATTTCTGAGCTGTTTCTCCCTCTGCAGAAGAAGGCGCCACCCCCGCCTCCAACATCACTCCCCAGGACTTCTCAGGCAGCTCCACCCGGGCCCCCAGGGCCTCCTGCCGCCTCTGTGAACGTGTTTTCCAGGAAAGCAGGTAACGGCCATACTGGCACTCAGCCGTGTTCGGCAGCCCAGTACACCGCAGGCAGGCACGCCGAGCCGTCGCGGGGACGTGGGTGCACGTCTGGCGTGGTGCTGGGGAGAGAGCAGGCTCTGTGTCGGTGAGTCCCCAAGGAAAGAGCCCAGGTCTGTCGCACACGGCCGGGCGGAGAAGCCGCCCCTCAGTCAGCGAGGCTGGCACTGTGGAGTGGGCTGCCTCACTGCTGGGCAGGAGCCAGAACGAGTCTGAGGGGCACCCACTCTTCCGACACGGGGGATGCTGTGGGCTCGACGAGCTTGGGTGCCTGCCACATCTGCCTCCCTTCCTCCTCGGTAGGTGGGTCCAGAGCCCGCTACGTGGATGTTTTAAACCCTGGCGGGACCAAGAGGAATGAACCGGCTCTTGCTCCTGCGGACTTCTTTGCGCCTCTCGCCCCGCTCCCAATCCCGCCGAGCGTGTTTGCACCGAGCCCAGGTAGAGCGGCAGGGGAGTGCCCGGTCCTTGCCAGCGCCCATCCCAAAGCTCCCTCTGGATGGGTGGCCGCCCCTTGGGATGTGGCGAAGGACGCCTTGGGGATCAGGGTGTGTGATGGCATCCTCCTTCTCGTTCACAGAGGCAGAGGAACCACATCTTGCGGACGGGGCTGGCGGGGTGGGGACTCAGGCCAATCCAGAGCCCACCTCTGAACCCAAGGTAGGCCGCACATCCAGGGTTGCCGGGCAGTGCCCTTCCCCTGCAGGCCAGCGCCTGGTGTGCAGAGAGTGCTTTGCTTTAAATAGCCACACCTAGGTGAGAAGGGACGGGAAGCTGAAGGGGGCACGAGGGCAGGGGGGCCGATGACTGCTCCCCAGGATGGAGTTTCAGTTTGGAAAGATGAAGAAACACAGCTGGGCGCGGTGGCCACACTTGTCATCCCTGCGCTCGGGAGGCTGAGACAGGAGGGTCACAGGTTCGAAGCCAGCCTCAGCTACTTAGACCGTTTCCAAGTAAAATATAAAATAGGTCTGGGAGTATAGCCCAAAGGTAGAAAAGCCCCTGGGTTCCACCCCCAGGACCACCAAAAAAAGAAAAAAAAGATGAACTCTGTGCGTGGATAATGGGGACAGCTGTGACTGCTCAGTGCCCTGAAGGTACACTCAGGAATGGTTTTATGTCTCTGTGTGTGTGTGTGTGTGTGTGCGCGCGCATTTATTTTGATACTGGGGATTGCACCCAGGGGCATTATACCTTTGAGCTACACCATAGTCTTTTTTTTTTTTTTAACAGGGTCTTGCTGAATTGTAGAAAGTCTCGCTAGGTTGCTGAGTCTGGCCTTGAACCTGTAACCTTTCTGTCTCATTGGGATTATAGACATGTACCACCGTATCCAGTATGTTTATTTTTACCACAATAAAAAAATTTTAAAAATGAAATAAAATTATTTGAAGTCAAAAAAGAGAGAAGTAGCTGGGCATGGTGCCACAGGCTTATAATCCTATTACTTGGAAGGCCAAGATAGGAGGATCGGGGTTTGCGGCAGCTGCAGCTACTTAGTGAGGCCTCTGCAACTTAGTGAGGCCCTGCTTCAAAACAAAGAATAAAATAGGGCTAGGAGAGCCGGGCGTGGGTGCAGCCTGCAATCCCAGCACTGGGAGACGGAGGCAGGAGAATCGCAGTTCGCGGACAGCCTCAGCTACTTAGACTCTTTGCAACTCAGTGAGACCCTGTTTCAAAATAAAGACTAAAAATAGGGCAGGGGGTGTAGCTCAGAGGTAGAATGTCCCTGGGTTCCATCCCCAGTATCGCAAAGAAAAAAAAGACTAGAAGTATAGCTCAGAGGTAGAATGCCCCAGTACCACACACAAGAAAGGAGAGAGAGAGAGAGAGAAAGAGAGAGAGAAAGAGAAAGAAAGAGGTATTACATAGCAGTAGTAAAGTTCAATAATACACGTCTCCCCCTAAAACGACCAACCGAGCTCCAGTGCAGCGGCGCCGGCGTGCTCCCTGGGGCTGTGGAGGCCGGGTGAGGCTGGCTGCCGCTCCTGATGGCTGCTTGTTCCCTCTGTGAGGTGGGAGTGAGAGTAGAGCCAAGGTGGAGGCTGCTGCGGCTCAGCTCCAGCACGGGCCTGACCCACAGCGGGGCAGCGGGGGCCCCGGGGCGCCTCTGTGCCCTCTCACCTCCGGGACCACCGCCTGGTACGAGACCCCCCAGGGTGGGACCTGCCCCATGCCCTGTCGCTTAGCTCAGCAGTTTCTCCCCCGGTCCTGAACTCTCGCCCTCCAGACTGGATGCCTCCCCGGGAGGAGGGGTAGGGAGCACCCGGCACGAGCGTCCCCCTGGGACCCAGGCTCAGCAGCCTGTTTTTATCACCCAGCGACTTCTTCCTTTAAAAGTGTGTTCAAGCCAGGTGTGGTGGCACACACTTGTAATCCCTGCGCTTGGGAGGCAGAGACAGGAGGATCGTGCAGGTTCGAAGCCAGCCACTCTGGCTGAAGAGACCGTTTCCAAATTTTAAAAAAAGTATAAAATAGGTCTGGGAGTGTAGCCCTGAGGTAGAAGGGTTTCCAGGAACCCCAGTGCCACAAAAAAAATGTGTTCAAATGAGGAGGGCAGAGTGGACACTGAGAAGTGCCCCGGTCCTGGACTCTGCTCACGGTTGTTGAGCTGTAGGTTGGCGTACAGGCTGGTGCCCCTTCCTCAGTTGAGGCCCCCTCCAGGGGTTGTGCAGGTTCAGGAACTCCAGCGTGCCGCGGGTGAGCTGGCACGGGCCGAGGGCCCTCGCGCTCCCCAGCCTCCCCAGCGTAGCGGCAGTGTGTCAGTGGGCCGCTACATGAAAGCAGGTGCTATGCTAAGTGGCCTTCCCCGCGTGAGGCGTGTTGTTGCAAGGCCCTGCTGCGGCCCGAGCAGCGCTGACCCACGTCTGCTCTCGTGTGTGTTCTTGCTGTTTGGCAGCTGTCGCGCTGTAGCTCAGTGAGCTCGCTGTCACAGGAGGTCAGCTGGCACTTTGACCAGGTACCTGCGCCGGCGGCTGTGTCCTTCAGAGCTGCTCGTGTGTCTGCGTGTGCATTTGAGCGTGCCCGTGCTACTGCGTGTCCTGCGCTGTGACTAACCGCCCGTCCCGCTCGAGCCTGCTAACCCAGGATGCAGTGTTCCTTTTTCTGTTCGCCCCAGGGGCTTTTCTGGCTGGCCCTGTTGGTGCCTTGCCGGAACTGGCCTCGCGCTCCGTGGCTCCTGAGCTGGCCGTCCGTGCGGCAGCCAGGGCCCTGCCGCGCTGCGAGTGGCTCTGAGTCAGGAGGAGTCCTGGTGGAGGGCTGCTCCTGCTGCTCAGGCCCAAGGGGGTCATTGCAGGCAGCGGGAGCTCGGCCTGACAGCCGCACCGCTGGTCTGGGGGAAGAAAGGAATGCTCCATCTTTGGTGTGTGCCATGGAGCCGGCTTTGCGGGCTCAGGCAAGGCCGGCGCTCTCATGGGGTGCATGCAGGCACAGGCCCGTAGCGCCTCACCCGTGCGAGCCCTGGCGTTGGCAGCGGTGTGTGCAGCTGCTTTGGTGTGGCAGAGCCGCCCCGGCTCCTGGCCTGTTTGAGAGCGTTAGTGGCCCTTTCTGAGCAGCAGCCGGTGTCTGCAGCTGGGACAGCAGCTCCTGTGCTGCCCGGCTCTTCTGAGGTGACCTCTCTGCTCTGCAGGCTCCAAGTGACCATCACCCTGCAGGGGGCCCTTCCCACGGAGCTGTGCCCTTCTACAGCCCTGCCCAGTTGGCACAGGTGAGCAGCCCTTCCCCTTCCCAATAGCACCAGCTCTCCTGCCAACGGCCTGACTGCTTACCAGCTGTCTTTTCTTCCCACACGCTCTCCTGTGTCGGGAGCTGCACTTTGTGGGTGTGAGGAGCGTGCTGCATTCCCTCCCTGGCCCCTGGGGCCTCTCGGAGTGGGGCCTTCTGACCTCCTGACACGGGGCGAGGGCGTGGCTCGCTGGGCAGCGCTGCTGTAGGCCCAGGCTGCGAAGGCCCTGCGTCCTGGCCGCTGGTTGGACTAGGCGGCCTTCTCTGGCAGGGGTTTTCTTCAGAAGTGAAGGAAACTTACTTTCTCATGCCCACCGTGGAGACCAGGGTCCTGGCCCTCTGCCGCCGTGCCCAGCACTGGCCTTCTTGAACATCCACCAGGGAAGCATGCTGGACTGCCCTCTTCAGTGTCCTCCTCTGTCCAGCCTATCCCTGTAGAGTATGGCCCGGCCGCCAGCTCGTGGGGAGCGCTGCAGGGAAAGGTGTCTGGGTCACACCTCCATGTTCTGGACTGAGGTCCGCCAGCCCTTTTGCTCGCAGACCCTGCTTCTGCACTCTCCCCCAGCCCCCGGTCGACCCATTGTCCACCCTGGCCCCAGGGCCCCTGCGTGTCTGTCTTCCCGCTCAGGGTCTGACACTTCCTTCTTTCCTCTTCACTTCGTCGCCCCGCTCTGTAGCAAAGGTCAGGCCGCCATCCATCCCGGACTTCCTGGACGCTCTGCTGGGCATGCTCCGCAGAGCGGGCCGCAGTCCTCACAGGTCTGCGGGACCAGAGGAAGTCAGTCCTGTGCACTAGGAAAACGAGTGCTGGCAGCGCGGGGGCCAGGGAGGTCTGGGCCACCTGGCACGCCCCATGGCTCAGTCCAGCTGAGCCTGCCCGTGGGCCTTGGCAGCAGCCTCCTGGTGCACAGTCCCTGGGCGCTGCGCGCCCTGGGGGCGGGCGTGGGTCAATGCTGTTCCTTTTGTTCCAGGCCTCTGCCAGCGCGGGGAGCTCACGGCCAGGAAGGATTGGCCAGAGGAAATACCCAGCACTGGACTGAGAGCATATCGGCTTTGGATTTGCGTTGGAACCCTGAGGCGACTGTCCTCCGCAAGAACCAGACCGACGGCCGCGGGTCTCCCAGTCCCCGTGTGACGTGCTGTAACTCAGAGCCGGCCATACTGTGCGTCTCTCTCCTCGTCGCCATCTGTCTGTATGAATTATCGCAAAGTTAATTCCACGGTTCCTTTCAGATGCTGGATAGAGCGAATCTGACTCAAAATATTTTACTTGAAAGAACGGTGTCCTTTGGCAGTTGCCTGGGACAGTCCGAGGACACAGCGCAGCCTCTTGAGCGCCCGTGCAGCGAGGCCTAGGCTGAGGAGGAGCCGCGCCTAGGAGCTCTGCCCCGGTATAAAGACCTTTCCAGCCTCGCTCTGCGTGGCCTCGCTGAGCCCTTGGTGGTCACCGCCCAGAGCGCTGGCCTGGAGCACTGACAGGCTGAAGGACCTGTCCACTCAACCAGCCCCTTGGAACCTGGCCATTGCACAGCTGCTGTGGGTCTTGTTGGCGTGTGTTAGTGGGAATGGCAGGTCCCCGTGCAGCGCGGCTGCCCAGGGGGTGCAGTGCCTGTAGCGGAAGTGCCCACGTGGACATCTGCCGAGGAGTTGGCACCTTGAAGGGACAGGCCGGCCTCTGGCCCCGAGTGCCCCCGGGCCTGCGCAGCCATGTTTCCCGCGAGGAAGCCACCACCTCCCCACTCAGCTTTAAGGCTTCGCCGACTGTCCCTGTGCTGTTCTTACTCTGTTGATCTAAGGAGACTGAAGGAGAGGGGACATTTCAGTACTTATAAAATCAGTAGGTAATCATTTGGGTAGAGTCTGCTGAGGGAACATAAACGGTTGGTTTGGTGTTTTAGTGTAGAAATTGTAGAGTGTGCAGATAGCACAGCCCCTCCCAGTTTTCTGGTTCACTTCATCCAGGAAAGATGCCCCAGAACAGTTTCCAGAATGTTCCACAGACCAGTATGCCTGTACCTACCTGTTCTCACCAGAGGCTGGCCCCTGTGGCTGGCTGGTGTCCCTGCGGGGACGGAGCCCCTCGCCCTTCCGCACAGCCCGTGAGCTGTCGGCTGCAGGCCAGTCCCACCCGAGACGCTCCCTCCCCAGGGGGAGCCGCTATTTTTCCTAAATGCAAATTGTTGAATAAAATATTTTGGGCTCGCTCTCAAGCACCTCGCCTTGTGGCTTCCTCTGAGTTGGGGGCGTCCCAGCCTGTCTGTGCCTTGGGCCCCTGGGCCTGGCTCCCGCGGGGATCCCTCCGCGGTCCTCCGGCCGCCAGGGGCCGCTGCAGTGCGGCGCGGTGGCCGGGCGGGCCGGGGCCGCGCCGCGCAGATCCAGGGCCGGGCGGGCCGGCGCCGACCGCGCGGCCGGTCGTTGCCGCGGCCGACGTGGCCCCTCCGGCCCGCGCCCTGCCCCTCCCTCCGGCCCGCGCGGCCCAGCGCCCGAGGCCGGCGGGGCTCGGGTCGGCCTCGGGCGCCGGCGAGGTCTGCGGAGCGGTGGGCGCAGGTGAGCGGGGGCGGGGGGCCGTCGCCGCAGCGCCCAGGGGCGGGGCGGGCTTCCCAGCCGGACGAAGCCCAGGCCAGCACCTCGACTCGCCGTCCACCTGCACCGCGGACGCCCCCAGGGTCGCAGGATGGCGGCCGGGAGGACACGGGGACCCTAACAATCGTCCTGGGCTCTCCTCCAGGCGTCCTGGGACTCCTGCCGTGCAGTGACCGCCCTGCGCCGAGGACACCCCGGGCCCCGGGGGCCTCCGGGTCACCTTTGCTGCAGTGGCCTCTGCCGTGGACCCCTGACACCGAGGCTCCCGGCGCCTGGCCGCTGGTGAGGGCCGGCCAGACCCGGACCATGCCGTCCAAGGCCGCGTGCCTGCGTCCTGCAGAGGCGCCCGGGCAGCTGGAGGGCAGGATGCTCAAGGGGCGGCCCCCAAACACAGACAGAGACCTGGTGCCCGGCGCGGGGTGCCTGCCTCCTGCCGGTTGTCAGGATCCTGAGAAGAGCCCCGGGCCTGCCAGCCATGCAGCAGGAATGAAGAGTGACGCCCCACAAACTGGGGCGCGGCCTGACACCCCACAGACCCCCACCAGGCCCAGGCTGGAGCGGGCCCTGTCGCTAGACGACAGGGGCTGGAGGAGGCGGCGCTTCCCACGGAGCAACGAGGACCTGGCAGCCCGGGACGGGGCCAGCCCCTGCAGGGGTTCTGCGCAGGACATGCACCCCCAGACCCCTACCCAAGACCACCCCCCACCCTGCCTAAGCACGTCCTTGCAGGAGATCCCCAAGCCCCGCAGGGCTGCAGGCAGCGAGGGGGGCAGCCCATCCTCGTGGGGTAACTGTCTGTCTGGAATGATCAGCACCTCCCTGGACCTCCTGCACAGGGAGAGCGCCCCGGCCGGCGGCTCCCCGAGGCTGGGCAGCCCGCACCACCCACACCCAGCACCTGCCACCGGTGCAAAGGCGGCCTCCGACTCCCCCAGGACAGCCAGCAAGGTGGACTCGGAGCGAGCTGACCACAAGCACCGCGTGCACGCGAGGCTGGTGCGGGCCCACAGCAGCCTGGGCCCCAGCCGGCCCCGGAGTCCCCTGGCCTGCGACGACTCCTCCCTTCACTCCGCCAAATCCTCCTTCAGCCTCCTGGCGCCCATCCGCACCAAGGACCTGCGCAGCAGGTAGGCCTCCGGGAGGGCGGGGCTCTGTGGGACCCCTGACGCCGCTTGTCGGCCACGTCTGACAGGCCTCCTTCAGCCTCCCAGCTCCTCCCGGATACCAGGCCTTGCCGCTTCTCTGTCCTAGAATTTTCCCTGTTGGCTCAGCACCAGCATGGCATGGTGCACTTGTGTGTGTGACAGGGAGTGTCGGGGCAGGGAACTGGGAATTGAGCCCATGGGGCCCTGAGCTGCAGCCCTGGCCCTGTTTACTTCTTAGTTTGAAGTTGCCTAGGCTGGCCTTGAACTTGCGATCTTCCTGTCTTAGCCTCCTGAGTAGCTGGAATTACAGGTGTGCCCCCATGTCAGCAAGGCCTCTTTTTTTTTTTTTTTTGGTGGAACTGGGGATTGAACCCAGGGCATTCAACCTACAAGCTATACCCCCAGCCCTGTTTTTTTTTTAATATATATATATATATATATATATATATGCATATATATGTTTTGTTTTTTTTTTGTGGTACTAGGGATGGAACCCAGGGATATTCTACTTCTGAGCTACACCCCCTAGCCCTGTTTTTTATTCTTTATTTTGAAACAGGGTCTCACTGAATTGCAAAGGGCCTCGCTAAGTAGCTGAGGCTGTCCTCGAACTGAGATTCTCCTGTCTCAGCCTCCTGAATGCTGGAATTACAAGCGTGCTATAACTACCCCTGGTGACATGGCCTTTTTTTTTTTTGGTGGTACTGGGGGTGGAACCCAGAGGCTTTCTACCTCCTGGCTATACTCCCAGACCTATTTTCTATTTTATTTGGAAACAGGGTCTCACTAGGTTGCTGAGAGCCTCACTAAGTAGCTGAGGCTGGCTTCGAACCCTGATCCTCCTGTCTCCGCCTCCCCAGCGCGGGGATTACAGGCGTGCGCCACCACGCCCGGCCATCTGCGTTATTTTTAAAATACTTCTGTTGGTGCACTGTAATCGCACATCATCAAAGGACTTAAAGGATTATTGGGGTGTGTGTGTGTGTGTGTGTGGTGTGTGTCTAGGGCTTGAACTCCGGCACTCTGTCTCTGAGCTATATCCCTCAGCCTCTTTATTTTTCATTTTGAGACAGGGTCTCACTGAGTTGCTGAGGGTCAGCACAACGCCTGTCTTCCGTCTTTTAACTTACATGCGTTTAACTTGGACTTCCCTTTCATAGAAAGTGAAAGTCAGGTCAAAGTGGACATGTGCCGTCCCTGTTTCCGACAGCCGCGAGCAGTGGGGGAGGGGACACGCCAGCCCGTCTGCGGCCTGAAGCACCCCATCGCCATCTCAGACCCGCTAGATCGGGGTCCACTGGCTCCTTCTGTGAAGGGCAGATGGAATTTTCAGCTGTGTGGGCCCGAAGCCTGCACCTCTGGAATGGCAGCCATGGCCAGCAGAGGACAAAGCCAGCTGTGTTGGTTGATAAAGTTTCACTCAGGAATGCAATTTTGATTTTATGTTATTTTCATGGATCGTGGAACACTGTTCTTTTTTCTTTTTCAACTGTTAAAAGTGTGAAATCAGGCCGGGCGTGGTGGCGCATGCTTGTAATCCCCACGCTTGGGAGGCGGAGACAGGAGGATCGCACAGGTTCTAAGCCAGCCACTCTGGTTTGAGACCCTGTTTCAAAAAATATATATATAAGCCGGGCATGGTGGCGCATGCTTGTAATCCCCGCGCTGGGGAGGCTGAGACAGGATGATCATGCAGGTTCGAAGCCAGCCTCAGCTACTGAGTGAGGCTCTCAGCAACTTATTGAGACCCTGTTTCTAATAAAAGATAAATGGGTCTGGGAGTATAGCCCAGAGGTAGAAGGCCCCTGGGTTCCACCCCCAGTACCACCAAAAAAAAAAAAAAAAAAAAAAAAAAAATATATATATATATATATATATATATATATATATATATATATATATATATATATGGATGGATGTCTGGGAGTGTAGCCCAGAGGTAGAAGGGCTTCCAAGAACTCCAGTACCACCAAAAACAACAACAACAACAACAAAAGACAGTGTGAAATCATGCCGGGTGTGGTGGTGCACGCTTGTAATCCCACGCTTGGGAGGTGGAGACAGGAGGATCACGCAGGTTCGAAGCCAGCCTCGCTGGCTTAAGAGACCCTGTTTCCAAATAAAACATAAAATAGGTCTGGGAGTGCAGCCCAGAGGTAGAGGGTTCCATCCACAGTACCACCAAAAAAAAAAAAAAAAAAAAAAAAATTAAAAGGAATACAGGCTTGTAATCCCAGTACTTGGGAGGCTTGAGACAGGAGGATCATAGGTTCAAAGCCAACCTCAGCAACTTGGGGAGACCCTGTTTTCAAATAAGATATTAAAAATAGGTCTGGAGTCGGGTGTGATGGCACACACTTGTAATCCCAGCATTTGGGAGGCTGAGACTGGAGGATCATGGTTCACAGACAGCTTCAGCTACTTAGTGAGGCCCTCTGCAACTCAGTGATGGGCTCAGAGGTAGAATGCCTCTGGGTTCAATCCCCAGTAGCAAAAATAAAAAAGGTCTAGGGGTTTGAAAAGCATCCAGGTTTCCATTCACTGAAGTTGGACTGACTTTACACATGCCTGTCCCTTCTTGAGACCTTGGTAAAGGTCAGCAACATAGCTGGGCCTCGTCATGCACACCTGTAATTCCAGTACTTGGAAGGCTGATACAGATAGATTGCAGGTTCAAGCCCAGCCGCGGCAACTTAGCAAGACCCTATTTCAAAATAAAATAGAAGCTGGCATGATGGCGCATGCTTATAATCCCCACGCTTGGGAGGCTGATACAGGAGGATCGCACAGGTTCGAAGTCAGCCTCAGCTACTTAGTGAGGCTCTCAGCAACTTAGTGAGACCCTGTTTCCAAATAAAATATAAAATAGGGCTGGGAGTATAGCCCGAAGGTAGAAAAGCCCCTGGGTTCCACCCCCAGTACCACACACAAAAAAGTAAAAATAAAATATAAAAAGGGCTGGGAGTATATCTTGGAGGTAGAGCGCGCCTAGGGACTAGGGTTAATCCCTAGTACCCAAAGGGAGGGGCAGTAACGTCACAAGAGTAAGCAGGCAGGGCAGGCCCAGGGAGTGGAGGCCGCCGGGAGGGGCTGCTCCAGCGCCACCTGTGGGGCGGGCGGTCTGAGGGCTGACCCGTACCCATCAGTCCATCCCCAGGGAGAGCCCGCCCCAGCTGCCCTCCGTCCCAGCAGCAGAGCGTCACTGCACCCGTGGCACGTTCTCCAGCAGGACCAAGATGATGGCCTTAGAGGAGACAGATGCCCTGTCCTCTTTAGGGCAGCAAAAGCCCTGCTGTGCCCATGAGACAAAAACCATGCTCTGAAGAGTGCTCATTTACAGTTCCTAGAGGCCAGCGGCTCCGTGAGCACCAGGGCGCTGAGGCTGCAGAGGCAGTGAGCATGGCGTGTCCTGGGTAGACCCGGCCGGCACCTCTGAACCTGTTGTGTGTCCTGGCTTCTCTGGTGCCCGCCCGGAGGCGGGAAGAAGTCTGTGTGATCAGCACGCAGGAGATGAGGCCATGATTGGGGCAGAGGGACTCCTGTGGAGGCAGCTCTGACCCCTACAGGGTCTGTGTGGGCTCTGGCGGCCCTGCTCCTGGCCCGAGGCCCAGGGACTGCAGCCCCAGAGCATCCTGGGACTACCCTCCTGGGACGAGGGGGCTCATCCAGCCTCTTCCCTTGGCAGGAGCTACCTGGAAGGGAGTCTCCTGGCCAGCGGAGCCCTGCTGGGGGCAGAGGAGCTGGCCCGGTACTTCCCAGACCGGAGCATGGCGCTCTTCGTGGCCACCTGGAACATGCAGGGCCAGAAGGTGAGTGTGCAGGACAGGAGCACCTGCTGCCCCTGTCCTGGGCCAGAGGCCGGCTGCCAGCACAGTAGGGCGCCGAGATGGGCAGGAGGGTGCTTTTAGGACCCCCAGCACCCCATCTGCACCTCTGGCCACGAGCAAGCCCAGGCAGGGTGCTGAGGGCCCACGGAGGGGAACTGAGGCCTCTGGAGCGTGGATGTTCCACAGGAGACAGCAGTGTCGGCCACACCAGGTCACTTCTCAGTCACAGCTCCACAATGCCCTGCAGCCATCTCTGTGCGAGGAGCGGGCATGCTGGCCCTCCCCGGGCTCGAGGGGACGGTTGGGGCCGGAGATGATCAGCTTGAGGCTCTTCTCCACAGGAGCTCCCGCCCAACCTGGACGAGTTCCTGCTGCCCGCGGAAGCCGACTACACCCAGGACCTGTACGTCATCGGGGTCCAGGAGGGCTGCTCTGACAGGTAGGGTGTGGGCTCTGCCCTCACATAGCTGGGATCACAGGTGTGCAGCCACACACAGCAGCTGAGAGACCACTGGACCCTGCGGACTCTGCACTGACCCTGGAGGTGGTCACTGTGGTGCCCGTGGGGCCCTAGGGCCTCCGCCTGCATGAGGACAGTGGCAGGGGACACCCAGGCGCTGTGGGGGAGGCTCTGTCCCGGGCCCCTATGTCGTGGGCCCCATACTCACTGGCCTGTGCGCCCTGGCAGGAGGAAGGCTGTGCCCGGGAGGAGCGGGGTCCTGCGGGGGATCTGGGACAGGGTCGAGCTTTCAGAGTGAGGGCTTGGGCCAAAATGGCCTCCTCTTGCTTGCCCACTGTTCTTGGAGCAGGATGGCTCTCGGGGGCTCTCAGCTGCGGCCTGGGGACACAGCTGCAAGGCCCCTTCACCTCCCCCCACAGGCGAGAGTGGGAGGCGCGGCTGCAGGAGACACTGGGCCCCGGCTACGTGCTGCTGTCCTCCGCGGCCCACGGCGTGCTCTACGTGTCCCTGTTCATCCGCAGGGACCTCATCTGGTTCTGCTCAGGTAGGCTGCTGTTCCTGCCGGCCGGGCGTGGGGCCGGGCGTGGCGACTTTAGCCACACACACCCCCCCCCCCCGCCCGCCCCTGACTGCCCTCTGTCCCCCTAGCAGAGGTGGAGAGCGCCACTGTGACCACGCGCATCGTGTCGCAGATCAAGACCAAGGGGGCCCTGGGTGTCGGCTTCACCTTCTTTGGCACCTCCTTCCTCTTCCTCACGTCCCACTTCACCTGTACGTGCTTGGAGCCCGCCCGCACTGCCTTCCACCGACGGGCTCGAGGCCCCTTGGGCTGCAGGTCACAGCCCCTGGGACCGAGCCCTCCTCGCCGAGCTGTCCAAGCTTAGCAGTGGATGCCGGGGGTGGTCGGGCACAGCTGGGGCAGGAAGAAGCCCAAGAGCCCACCCCACTTCTGTCCTCACAGCTGGCGACGGGAAGGTGGCAGAGCGGCTGCTGGATTATAGCAGGACCATCCAGACCCTGGCTCTGCCAAGGAACGTGCCGGACACCAACCCCTACCGCTCCAGCGCAGGTGAGGGCCCGCAGCGCCACGCGCCTCCCCCCTTGTCTGGCGGCCTAGCAGAACCCGTTTAGGGGCATGGAAGACAAGGTCAGAAAAGTGCAGAAAGTCACTAGCCACCTGAAGTAGCTGGCAGCTGGGCGCCCGCGATGCCCGGTGGCCGCCTTGGGGCCTTCCTCGCTCATGCACTAGCTTGGGCATGAGTCCTCTCTGTCAGTCGCCACCCTCGCTGGGTGGGGAGCCGAGACCACAGTCAGCGCACTGTGCTGGGTCACTATTCGGGTGCCCTCCAGATGGCCTGCAGTTCTCCCATGTTGGAAACCCAGGAAGCTGTGCTGACCGCACCCAAGGCCCCTCCCCCGGGAACCGCTGCCCAGCTGAAGGAGCCCATCGCTGAGGCCTCAGCAGGCAGGGTGGCTGCTGCCAATGGCCTTTCCCCTGTGCCCAGCGGACGTCACCACCCGGTTCGACCAGGTGTTCTGGTTTGGAGACTTCAACTTCCGCCTGAGTGGGGGGCGCGCGGCCGTGGAGGCCATCCTGCGGCGGGGCCTGGAGGTGGACGTGTCCGCGCTGCTGCAGCATGACCAGCTCAGCCGGGAGATGCAGAAAGGTGAGCACCGTGGGGGCAGCTGGCCCGGGGCCTGAGCCCTGCTGACCACCCGTGCGTTTCAGGCTCCATCTTCAAGGGCTTCCAGGAGCCGGACATCCACTTCCTGCCGTCGTACAAGTTTGACATCGGGAAGGACACTTACGACAGCACCTCCAAGCAGAGGACACCCTCCTACACGGTGAGCCACACAGACCTCTGCACCGCAGCCTGAGGCCAGCACGCCAGGCCAGCCGCTGGCCATCAGCTCTATGGCCTGGGAGCTGGACGTTGCTGAGGCCAGAGCCGCCTCCAGGACACCAGCCCCTCAGAGGTGCCCTGAGAGCTGGCACAGCAACTTCCCTGCGCTCGCCAGGTCCCAGGCTCCCAGGCCTGGCTCCCCGCCAGCCCCATGCTCCAGCTCCCAGACGTCCTGCCTCTGGTGGGCACTGGGCCGGCTGCGGAGGCAAGGCGCCCTCCACTGCTCCTGGAGGGCTGGTGCAGACAGGCACCACCCACACAGGTTGCAGACACCTGCAGAAAGAGCTGGAGGGGCCGGGCGTGGTGGCGCCCACTTGTAATCCCCACGCTTGGGAGGTGGAGACAGGAGGACTGCGCAGGTTCGAAGCCAGCCGCACTGGCTTAAGAGACCCTGTTTCCAAATTTAAAAAAATATATAAAATAGGTCTGGGAGTGTAGCCCAGAGGTAGAGGGGCTTCCAGGAACCCCAGTGCCACAAAAAAAGAAAGGAAGGAAGGAAGGAAGGGCGAGCTGGAGGGGTGGGCTGGGCTGGGCTCCTAGGGTGCAGGAGCACAGCTGCCCAGGCTGCAGGGCCGTGCCAAGCAGAGCCGCCGCCATGGCTCGTGCTTCTGCCGTCTCTTCTGAAGGACCGGGTCTTGTACAGAAGCCGCCACAAGGGTGACATCTGCCCTGTGAAGTACTCCTCCTGCCCTGGCATCAGGACATCCGACCACCGACCCGTGTACGGCCTGTTCCGGGTGAGAGTGAGACCCGGGCGAGACAAGTGAGTGGCCCGCCGTGGCCCCCTCGGATGGGTGGGCTCGTGTGTGGATGAGGGAAGCGTGCGTCCCCCTCGCACAGCTCCAACGCCCCCCCCCCAGACAGGTGGGCGCCACAGCCCTCGGGCTCGGCGTGGCATGGGTGTCACGGAGCAGCCTGAGCATCCTCGAGGTTGCCGTCACCTGGGCCTGTCCTGCATCCCTGGGGCTTGCTCCCTGCGCCTTGGCCTCCTGGGCAGGCCTGGAGGGAGAGAGGCCGTGGCCTCGGGCAGCCTGCCGTCCTCGCTGGGGCTCGGCCCGCGTGTCTGTAGGGCCCTGCCTGCCCAGGTGCTGCCTGTGCGAGGGGGTCGGCGCTTCGTAACCTCCCCGCCCTCCACAGCATCCCGCTCGCCGCTGGCAAGTTTGACCGGGAACTATACTTAATAGGAATTAAAAGGCGGATTTCGAAAGAAATTCAGAAACAGCAGGCGATAAAGACTCAGAACTCCAGTGCTATCTGTACTGTTTCTTGACGTTGCTGAGAGGACTTGTCACTGCAGCGGGAGGACACCTGACCCCAAGTCACAGGAGACTGGAGAGCACACCCATTGGCCTCTCGTTCTTTCGGGGTCTGGATGGCCGCTGCTGGGGCTGTCCCTTCTCCCCAGGAAACCCGAGGACGCCGGCTGCACCCACACCCAGGGAGGAAGCTGCTTCCCCGCCCCGGTGAGCCTGTCCTTACTGTGACGTGTGCCCTCGGGCACCGAAGGGCTCTGCTCTCAGGAGGGCACCTGTGGACCGCACACAGCGCCATCGTACCCTGGCCACTCGCGTGCGGTGCTTACCCTGAGCAGGCAGCCTCTCTCCTGGCTTCCTTCATTCCTGTTTCTGCACCAGAGCCCAGGTTTCTAGGTCTGCATCCTAGCAGTCCCCCAGACCCACCAATCAGGTCCTTCTTGTGAGCCTCACACAGGTATCTGGGGAGAGGCTGGGCTGGAGTGGAGCATTCTCTGGGAATCGGACCCATTGGCCCACCCTGGAACCTGCGAGGCCAAGTTGGCATCGGAGGCCAAAGCCAGGCCCTTGTAGGAGGAGGTCGCTCTGCCAGGCTCAAGCCCCTTCTCTCTGCTCATTCTGGTCTCATGCCCGCAGCTCCCCTCTTCCAAGGGCGAGCCTGGCCTGGTGGAAACTCGTGGCTCCCATGACTTCTGACCATTTGCAGTGGCTCAGTGAAAGGTCTTCCACCCTGGCCCGGGCCGGGCAGTGCCCGTGGGCGCCTCCTCGCTGCGCTTGAATCCCGTCCTGTCTCTTGAGAACGTGGTCTTGAATGTAGAGAAATCTAGGGACATCCACTCTAGTCTTTTAAATTATTTATTTTTCCATATTTGTATTTTTAAATAAATGGATATATTGAATCCTAAACTCTTTCCGGCCAAAGATTGAATGTTGGGAAGGAGCAGTCTGTATGCACACCTGCTTCTTAGCACGTGTGCATTTTAAAGGGCTGGCAGTATGACCCAGCTCCAGCTGCTGAGCTTGCCCTCTGCTGAGCATCCTGCTCGTGGCCAGAGGCGTGTTAAGGGAAAGGGGCAGCGGCTACTTGAGACCCGAGTGACCCAGCTGAAGGGGTGAGCCACGCAGTCACATGTGAAACCATAGTGTCAGCTTTAACACCCCCAACCTACAAAATCTGGAGAAATCCTAGAGGCGCAGCCATTCCTGTCTTCAATAAACTACTTGATGGTCATCTGAGTGGATGTTTTGCTCAAATGAATGCGCCGGGAGTTTCACATCAATGAAATGGCAATCCAGTTACAAAGGTTCTTGTGGAAATGAGGCTTGAAGTGAGTATGGCTTTATGGGTTCTGAGTGTTTTCTGACCCAAACCATGGAAAAGGACTTTAATGCGTAGACACCGGAGTCTCAGTTTGAACTGAGATGGAGTGCTGGAGCTTGGAAGGTCAGAGCACAGTGATGTTCTTGGTACTAGCCATGGCATTAATAGAATCTCACTTGGAGAACAGTGCAAATAAAGGTGGCCAATCTCCATGGAAGACACATTCCACAAGAAACAAAACACAACCAGGCTCCCAGCTTACCCTTCATCTAGCAAGTACTCACGACTCCAGCCACCGGCAGCACTTGCAGCCACCAAGGCTACTGGAGTAAACAACCAACTGGGCCGCCTGCCTCACGAGGTGCCCCTGCTGGGACCGACCAGCGATGACAGTCTAAGCAGGGTCGGCACACACCTATAATCCTAGTTCCCAGGAGGCTGAGGCAGGACGATCACAGATTCAAGGTGCCTTCAACAATTTAATGAGACTCAGCAACTTAGCAAGACCCTGAGTCAAAATTTAAGAAAAGGGCTGCTCAGAGGTAAAAGCCCCTGGGTTCAGTCCCCAGTATCAAGAACAAATGACTGAAATACATACTAGTGCCAAAGAGAAAAAAGCAGAGGAGTATCTGGGGAAGGCCTGGAGGGGAGCAGGAAGCCCCCAGACACCAGAGAGAAAAAGGCGAGAGGCGCTCCTGGCCACGGGAGAGCAGGGCTGAGATGGCGGCGGGTCTGGCGTGGGCGTGGGGAACGAGAGGAAGCTTGTACTGGCATCTTCTGATGTGTGCTTAGCAGGCTTCTAGGATGCTCTGGGATCACTCAGCATGGAGGACTGTGGGTCAGACCATGTGGCTCTGACGGGGGCCGCCGGGAGCCTGCAGCGCAGGGGCCCAGGCTCACCGTGGAAGTCTGCAGCCCTGCTGGACTGGGCTCACCCGCCTCCCAGCGGCCAGCAATTCTGGCGTCCAAATATGAGGACTGGGTGGCAAAATAATGGGAAAGTTCTACTTCCTGACCACGGCAGGCTCCATGCATCTGCAGTGGGGCTGGTGGGGTGATAGTGCCACCGCAGATGCCCGCAGGTCAGTGCCGCTTCCCAGGCCACGCCCCTCCTCTCTCCCCAAACGGGCCCATCTCCCAGCTTCAGCACCCACACGCTCTGCTGCTTGGCTGCTGTTGCCCCATCAGTCACGCCCACCCAAGGGAAGGGCCCCTGCCCCTGCATGCAGACGCCCCAGGACCAGAGCGCGCACTCATGACTCAGGACAGGAGGCTCCGAGGTACTGGGCCTCTGCTACTGAGCAGAGTGGCCGGGGAGATGGCCTTTTCAACCCTCCCTAACCAGGCTGAGGGAGACAGTGCAGCAAGGGGCAGGCACCATTTTATTAGCAGGAGAGCCGGTATGCACACACACGCACACTTGGGTGTCAGCCGTAAGCCTGGGAGCCGTCAGGAACACCGTGCGCTGGGAGGGCCGGCGCACACAGAGCCAGTGCCTCCCACCCGGACACTGGCGGCCCAAGTCAAGGCGAGCGCCGCCTGCCGTGGTGCCCAGCTGCTGCTGGCCTGGCTTGCTTCTGTCCAGCGAGTGGCAAGCTGTTCTGAAGGGTGAAAGCCACGTGGAGCAGAGGCAACACCGGCTTGGCTCGTTCAAGTTTTCACAGTCACCGTTCAGTCTACAGAGCCAGGCATCTCACACCAGGCAGTCATCAAGGTAATGTACAAGGAAATGCCGTCCACAACCTCAGGTCTCCGAGCGCCGTGGTCCTCTACCGGAAGAGGCGGTATACCCTGGGCAGGCGCCCGTCTCTGCTGGACAGCGCGGCCTGGATGTGCTCGTAAGTGGGCAGGTCGGTCAGGTCGCCCAGGGCGGCCACGGCAGGCTTCCCGCGGAGCATCTTAGAAGCAACCCTCTTGATGTCTTCCGGCTTCACGTTGCCTAGTGCAGACAGCAAGAGGATGTCAGGCCAACAGGCCCCCAGCGGGAGGCGGCAGAGGCCCACTGTCCTTGGGGCTGCAGCCGAAGCTCAAGTGCGTGGCGCACGCCCACTGCCGGACATGTACAGGGAGCGGGTGCCCCTCCAGCACGCTCACCTCATGCTGGTCTCAAGAGGAGACCTTGCCCCAGGGTGGACCTCTGCAGCAGCCCGGCACAGGCCTGCAGGCCGGCCCCTGAGGAGCAAGGCCCGAAGCCAGGCCACTGCCAGGGACACATCCAGGCAGGCTTACTGCCTGTGGCAGCCAAGAGCTTGTCGAGGCAGGGCACCTTCTCAAGAGAGGCAGGGCACCTCCTCAAGACAGGCAGGGCAGGCGTCTGCCCAGCGGACTCCAACCCCAGGAGCCCAGGGCCCCAGTGGATAGACTCCGGAGCCACTTGCTCAACAAGCAGCTCTGCGCCAGGCTGACACCTGACCCCAGGAGAGCCGACGAATGACGTGCCTGCAACGGCCTGCTGCGTCACGGAGGCGGCGCACAAATCCCTGGGCTGCCACCCCACCACAGGCACTCCCAGCACCTTCGACCACTAGCCCTTCAGATGGCCCGTGGGGGGAGCGCCCCTACGGGGGGATGAAAGCTGTTGGCATGCTGAGGTGCCAGCCAGCACAGGGTGAGGCCGGGAAGGGAGTCTGTGCCAGCCCTCCATGCTCCGGCTGGGCTCATGGGCAGGGCGGTCATCCCTCTGGCGCTCCAGACGGTCCACCTGCAGCCAGCCTCAGTCCCGAGCCCAGCCCGTGCCGTGGAGGCTGCGAGTGTGTACTTACGGATAAGCGTGCACAGCTCGTGGGGCAGCTTTCTGCACTGGGTGGCCAGCACCTGCCTCCCCACGTCCTCAAAGATCACAGGCCGGGACTCCAGGTTCATCATGAGCATCGACATCAGCTGCGTCTTGGCACGCTCCAGCTCCACCTGAGGGCGACACGCCGCCACAGGTCACCCTGCCGCTCAGAGCCGGCACAAGCTGGCAGAGCACTGCCGGGACTGGGACTGCGTTCCAGCAAGGTGGCCTCCCACAGGCTCCAGGCTGCGCACGGGAGGGGTGGTGCCCGGCCACGGCTCGGCTGGGGGCCCTGGGCACAGCTGCCCTTGAGAGGCCTTCGCCGCCTCGAGGGCCCGGGGTTCCCCTCTACTGCCTGTCCAACTTGAAGGAGAACTGTGAAATGCTCGACACCCAAGTAGGGCCCCAAAGCTGGCCACAGAGCAAAAGGAGGGAATGATAAAAGCCAATCCTGGCGCTGGCGGCCTCCCAAGCGGGGGCTGTTGAGCACAGTCTCTGGAGGATTCTGAGCAGCAGCCTAAACCCAGCAGCTCTGCGCTCCGAGCCAGGCCAAGTGTGGATCCAAAATTGTGGCTCTAGAGAATCAGGCTCAGGAAAGGAAGGCCAGAGCGGCACGGGAAGTAACGAGCCACCACACCGAAAACAAACCCTGGGAACGGATCGGCCAGGGTCTACGGTAATTCTTCAACAGATCTTTTTTACTTTTGTGACTTCAAGCAAATATTTATTTATTTTGGTGGTACTGGGGTTCCTGAAAACCCTTCTACCTCCGGGCTACACTCCCAGACCTATTTTATATTTTTATTTGTTAACAGGGTCTCTTAAGCCAGAGAGGCTGGCTTAGAACCTGCGTGATCCTCTTGTCTCTGCCTCCCAAGCGCGGGGATTACAAGCGTGCGCCATCACCCCCAGCTGTCTTTTAATTTTTGAAACAGGGTCTCACTGAGTTGCAAAGAGCCTCACTAAGCAGCTGAGGCTGTCCGAGAACCTGGATCCTCCTGTCTCAGCCTCCTGAATGCTGGTGTTAAAAGCATGCCCACCACGCCCGGCTTATGAAGAAAATTTTGAATCATATTTTTGTTTCTTAAATACTGCTCCTTTTTCTGATTAAAAAAGAGGAATATGTGAACATTGCAGAAAACATGGACCGCGGGCTGAGACTGAGTGTAGCGCTCTTGCCTCACATGCACAAAGCCCTGAGTGAGAGCCCCAACACTACTTAAAAAAAAGGCTGGGCGTGGTGGCGCACGCTTGTGATCCCAGCACTTATGAGGCTGAGACAGGAGGATCGCACAGGTTCGAAGCCAGCCTCAGCTACTAAGTGAGGCTCTCAACAACTTAGTGAGACCCTGTATCCAAATAAAATATAAAATAGGTCTGGGAGTGTAGCCAGAGGTGGAAAGCCCCTCGGTTCCATCCCCAGAACCACAAAAAAACAAAACAAAAAAACAAAGAGGTCATGGACTATGCAGAAAAGATAGTGAAAGGCAAAGTATGCACTCCAGGATACTTCCAGCACGTGCCCATGCTGGCACACACCCACAAGCACACGTGGCACCTGTGTACGCTGTGCACGTGTGTGTGTGCCTCCATGTGCGAGGACATAAAACTTACTGACTGGCCGGGTGTGGTGGCGCACGCTTGTAATCCCAGCACTTGGGAGGCTGAGACAGGAGGATGGCACAAGTTCGAAGCCAGCCTCAGCTACTTAGTGAGACCCTGTTTCCAAATAAATTACAAAGTAGGGCTGGGGGTATAGCTCAGAGGTAGAAAGCCTCTGGGTTCCACCCCTAGTACCACAAGAAAAGCAAAAACAAATAAACAACAAGAAAAAAAAACCATATTGACCTATACCAGTTTTGATTCAAAAAGCAACAAACTTTCAAACATAAAGGTGAGGTATCCAAAGCTCAGCTAAAAATGAACCAAAAAGCTGGCCACAGTGGCATGTGCTTGTAGCCCCAACCAAAGGGAGGCTGAGGTAAGAGGATCACAAGTTCAGAGCCAGCCTTGGCAACTCAGTGGTGCCAGAGCATCCTAGGTTTTCCCAGTCACCACACCCCAAAAAAGTCAACCAAAAATTAGGTTCAAGCCTAAAACGGAGCCAGGAAGAGGGTTCCTGCCTTGCACAATGCTGCCTTAATCCACGATCATCCTGAGGGGCCCAGAGCGAAGCAGCACAGCCCAAGCCTTGCTGCCCTTGGCTCCACCCTGCACAAGACCGAGGCGCCGGGGCAAGAGGCACAGCGCCGCCACTCTTCCACATGGCTCCACCCTGTCCGGCTGCACCTGCGAGTCTGGAACTGGCTCCTGGCCTTACTCACCGAGTCCACAGTTCCAGCCATCAGGATAAATTCTTTTGTGATGATTTCTACCATTTCTCGAACCTATGAAGGAGAGCAGCAGATGAGGTTGTGACCTGCATCTCAGCCTGCCGACCCTCCACGGGCAGGACCTGGTCGGAGGAGCCTGCGCTGCGGGCCCTCACCTGTCTAGGGTCGGCACTGGCGTGGATGCACAGGAGACCCGTGTCCTCGTAGCTATGGTGATAGGAGGTCGCGTTATACATCCAGTGGTGCCTGTAAGGGGACGGGGATGGCGGGCCAGCCTCAGGCCACGGGAATGACAGGACCCTGGAAGGTGGCATCCGGTCCACACACTCGGCCGCCCGAGGACAGCCACATCAAGAGCTCGCCACCAACCTGTTGAGCACGTTGAGATAGAGGCGCGAGAACATGCCCTTGCCAGGGCCGCCGGCCGAGAAGGAGCCGCCGCCTCCCATCATCATGTTGAGCACGGCAAAGGGGATGAAGTCTTCCTCCTGCGGGGACGGCAGGGGGGTCGGCCCAGGAGCAGGCTTGCCGCGGCCCACCCACGCCCGGACTCACCAAGAACGAGCAGCTCTCCAGTCCCACCATGATGTGCGTGAGCTCGGGGATCGGGGTGGGGCCCAGGCTGACGTTGGACATATCTCTCTCCAGCTGTGACCAAGAGCAGATGAGCGTTATGCACAGACCTGGTGTGAGCAGAGCAAACTCCCTCCCTGGAGGAAGGCCCATGCTCAAACCAACTCGGTCTGTTTTAATCATTTTGTCTTCAGAGACCGCGGCCGTGCTGCCATGGGGCCGTATTACACGTTATAGGAGGCCAGAAATACAAACACGAAAAGCCAGGCCTGCTGGAGCAAGTTTGGAATCCCAGAGACTCAGACTGTCTCAGAAAAGGTGCGAGGGACGCAGCTCAAGGGTAGTGGCCCAGCCCATCCCAGGGAAACAGACGCACACCAGAAGCGGAAGACCTCGAGGCCCAAGGTTACCTTGACTATCCCCCCGGTGTACTGCGCCACTGATCTGTCAACGTCCACAGCCCCGGCGCCCCCCCAGGCTGGCTGGGCTCCCAGGAGGTACTTCCTCGCACATTCTACCAGGTGCTCATGCTCAACGCCGACTCCGGCCAGCACCATGCGGTCGGGTGTGTAGTAGTTCCTCAGGTAGGAATGGAGCACTTCCCGGTCAATCTTCGCGATGTTTTCTGTTGGGCAGAAACGGTGGAGGCCTACTGTGTTCCCCCTGTAAGCAGCCTGAGGAAGGAGGAGGGGAGACGCAGTGATGGAGAGACCGCCTTAGGCCCCACAGGAGCCGCCACCCGCCTCCCGCCACAGCTCAGAGATCACGGCGAGGACCTCAGCTGGGGCCTGGCATCAACAGCTCTCGGTTAGCCACGCAAGCGTAAGATCTCCCTCCAGAACGAAAGCTCACAGCAAAGTAGAACGGTCACTTATAGAAACCGCAAAGGTCAGTCTTGCTGCAGGTGAAACACGCGGCCACGGGGCGAGCGGCAGACGGGGAGGCTAAGGCAGCCCTGTATGGCCGGGAGACGGCTGGGTGGCGGGGCGCTGCCAGCACGCACGAAGCCCGAGGCAGACCCCAGCACCCCAAGACTGTCCTATGAACACGCACACCTGCCGGGACAGCAGGCACCTCCCCCGTCCCTGTGCGCAGCCTCCAACAGGCTCTTCTTACTTCGTGAATCATCTCGGTCAGAAGAGGCTCGGGGTCGGGCCGCATGTTCAGGTCTTCCAGCTCGAACTGGACAGCCATCCGCGTCATCTCAATCTCTTCATCTGCAAGAGACCCAAAAGCCAAGGCTGTGTGCTCTGGCGGCCCTATCCCTGGTGTGGGGCGGGCTCAGTCTCACTCTGGAAAGGGAACGCCCAGTTCTACTGTTCGCAGGAGGGAGGAGTGTACAGAGACCATGTGATGGAAGCTTCTGGCAACCTGCCGGGCAGGGTGTTCAAAGACAGCCTGAGGAGCATTTCTAGAGTCCCCCTGAAAACCTCAAGGAATGCAGGGCAGTGCCAAAGCACCACGCCCTCTGGGAGGTGCCAGAGACTCTTTCCTTAGGGCCTGGCGCGTGGCGTACACACTCTCCCACGAGTCCCCAGGCCTGCTGAGGCCTTTCCTGTCCACCAGCATTACCCCAAGGAAGCTGTGCCCCCCTGGGTGAGCCCAAAGCAGCAGTGGGACAGCGCGCTTCCCCCTGGCACCTGATGCCTCCTGGGTGCGTACCTGTCAGGCGCGGGTGCAAAGCCACCTCAGCCAGCAGGCCGACCACGGTGTCCAAGCCCTTGCTGTCAGCAGACACAGCGTACATGGTGGTGTCTCTGCAAGGAACAAGTGAACAGCACTGGGGCTGGGTCACACGCGCCAGGCAGCGCGGGGCCTCGCCCAGGCTCTGCAGCAGCGGGGATGCCGCCGGGCCAGGCCAAGCACCAGCACGCCCCTTTCCTTCCTTTTTTATTTTCTTTTTTGGCAGTGCTGGGGATGGAACCCAGGGCCTTGACAGCGCAGACGCCCTACCACTGAACTCATCCTAAAACTCTTAACCAAAAGATACTGTCGAGTCAAATGGAGCCAACCCTACCAAGCTTTTTATTTCTTGGTGGTTTTTGCTTAAAGCACAGGCAGTCTAGAAAGGGAAAGCGATTCATCTGGTGCTTTTGTTTTTTTTTTTGGGGGGTACTGGGGGTTGAACCCAGGGGCTTTTAACCTCTGAGCTACACCCCCTGCCCTTTTGATGTTTAAGCAGGGTCTAAGTTACTGAGGCCAGTGTTGAACCTGGGGTCCTCCTGGCTCAGCCTCCCAAATCCTGGGATTTGAGGTGTGCGTCACCAGCCTGGCTCATCTGTGCTTTCCAAGCCTTGCTGAAGGACAGGTCAGTATGGAAATGGGCTGGGGACTCGCTGCCCTCCCTCGGAGGCTGCGGTTCCCTGCACTGTCCCCAGCAGGGAACAAGCAGGAGGAGCGGCAGGCTCTGAGGTCCAGGGCAGTCGAGGCGGCGTGGGCACATGTCACTGCTTCTGCAGAGGGCAGGGTGGGGTCTCTCTGGGGCAAGGGCCTGAGCAGAAGGCTTCACCTGGGAGGAGGACTAAGAGGCTGGAGGCCAGGAGGCAGAGGCCTGAACACTGGGCTCCCCCCATGGAGGAAATTCTTAGCCTCGTGTCTTCTATGTTGTTTTCAACATTCAGATTTAAACAATTGATCTTTTTTGGGTAGGAATATTGAGAATTGAGCCCAGGGGCATTCTACCTCCGAGCCACACCCTGAGTCCAATTTTTTTTTTTTCCAGGTCTGGGGATGGAACCCAGGGGCATTTGACCTCCAAGCTACACCCCCTGCCCTATTTTTTATTCTTTATTTTGAAACCAGGTCTCACTGAGTTGCAGAGGGCCTCACTAAGTAGCTGAGGCTGTCTGCGAGCCGTGATCCTCTGTCTCAGCCTCCCGAGTGCTGGGATCACAAGCGTGCGCCACCACGCTCGACTTTGTTTTACTAAGTTTCTGAGGCTGGCCACGAACCTGCCATTTTCTTGCCTCGGTCTCCCTAAACTGTGATGACAGGCATGTGCCACCAGTTTTTTTTTTTTTTTTTTTTTTTTTTTTTGCTGTAGTGGGGATGGAACCCAGGGGCATTCTACCTGAGTGACACCCCCAGCCTTATTTTTTATTCCCTATTTTGAAACAGGGTCTCATTGAATTGAGAAGGGCCTCACTGAATAGCTGAGGCTGGCTTCAAACCTACACAATCCTCCTGTCTCAACCTTCCAAATGCTGGGATTACAAGTATGTGCCACCAGGCCCGGCTTACCAGATCATTTTCAACAACCGGATGGTGATCTGTGTTCACCATCTCACACAGCCCAGAGCTTCCTGAGCACGCTCTAACCCTGGCAGGCAGAGAGCAATCCTCAAATCCCTCCAACCCACCTGGGCTGCTGTCAGGAGTGGCCTGGCCTCTGGCGCGCCCTTTGGGAGCAGCGCAATGCCACGTTTCCTGTGATTCCTTTCCCTACTCCAGAACAAGCTCGGCGCTCATCCCCAGGCTCACACCGCGCGCGGCACCTGTGCCCCTGCCTACCCGTGTGCACTAGGAGCAGGGCCTGTCCTGTCCCGGGCCAACGCTCGCTGTGGGGGAGTCCTTCCGAGGACTGTTTCTCCAAGTTGGTGCTGCCACCTACGTGTCTGAGCCACTCCCCACCCCACCCTCTGCCCTGGCCATCTGCACAGCCTCCCAGAGCGGGGCCCAGCAGGCCACGGCCAGCCTCAAGGAGGGCAGCCTGCCAGGTACATGCGCACGCAAAGGCGGCGTACCTCCAGGCACGAGGAGGGCGGCCTGCCGGCATGTGTGCGCGGAAAGCTGGCGTACCTCGAGGCCTGGCAGTCACAGATCCCGCCGTGCTTTTCCAGGGTAAGCAGAATTTCATCTTTGCTGTCAAATCGAGCTGTAGACTAGTGAAAACAAATGCGAAAACGTAAGCAATCCAAACAACCCTGGAAATATAAAGCACCCCAAAACAAGTAATCTTTTAACTTAAACTCTTTTATTAGCATTAACTTAGCAGCTATGTTGTTTAAGTTATCATTCTAAAAGGGAAAAGCCGAAATACCCCTTCCAGAACAGTCTCAAAAATCTTGAACTCAGAGGCTAGGGTGTGACTCAGTGGTAGAGTGCTTGCCTAGCATACATGAGGCCCTGGATTCAGTCCCCAGAACCCCCCAATAAACCCCACAAATTGGACACTGACCGAAAATGCCAATTTTTCCAAAAAGTGAGCAATTCCGCTAAGATACTTTGCTTCGTATCGTGATCCTGAATTAATAAGAACTGGTAACAAAAAGAAAATCAGTAAGTTAAGTCAGATATTCAAAATAAACTTAAGACAAACCCTTCAAAATTGTGACTCTAACTTAACCAATACATGATTAATGGAGGCAATGGACACGCTCAGTGCCTTTACTGTGACGTTCCACAGGTACACATCACTGGCTGTAAAATTCTACAGTGGTGTGGAAACTTTTTATTTTTTACGGGTCTGGGGATGGAACCCAGAGGCATTTGACCTCCAAGCTACATCCCCTGCCCTATTTTTATCCTTTATTTTGAAACAGGGCCTCACTAAGTAGCTGAGGCTGGCCGCAAACTGCGATCCTCCCGTCTTAGCCTCCCAAATGCTGGGATTACACACGTGCGCCACCACACCAGGCCGGAAACAGCCAGGCACGGTGGTGCATGCTTGTAATCCCAGTACTTGGGAGGCTGAGATAGGAGGTTTGCAGGTTCACAGCCTTAGCTACTTAGTGAGGTCCTCTGAAATTTAGTGAGACCCTATTTCAAAATAAAATTAAAAAAAGAAAACTTGAAAAACAGGGGAAGAGGCCCATCTAAATGCTACCACCCCAAATGGCCACTGTGTATGTTCTGGCTGCCATGTCTGGGTTTTTCCATACTAAAGGTATCTATTCCAGATACAGTTCATATCTGGAATAGATACAGTTCAACTATGATACAGTTCATAACTGACATGCTCATTGCAACTCAACTCAACTAAAAGGTGTCATGGTAAAGCGCAAGAGACCACACAACACGCCACAGTACTTACTCCCTACTGTACAAAACTGCCCAAACTTATTTTGAGATGCCACTCGAAGCCCATTATCCAGTGTGGTAATTTTGGTTTCAAACTTTTCCTGTCCGTCGACTGTAGCAAAAACAGGCTTGGGTACTCCAGGTAAGGGAGAAGAGAGGGGGATGTTGGGGTAGGCACCTCCACTACTAAATTGTCTGTGTGCAGGGGACCCAAACCTGCAACAGAGAAACCAGCTGAATTACAACACAAGACAAGCGCATTAGTGAGGACAGATTCTGACGAGCGAGTTGTTACTAGCCGGGAGTAGTGGTACACACCCAGAACGCAACTCCCTGTGACGCTGAGGTGGGAGGGCTGAATCCCTGGTACCACCCCAAAATGAAATAAGCCGACATCTATCTATCTATCTATCTTTCTTTCTTTCTTTCTTTCTCTTTTTTAGTGGCACTGGTGATGGAACTCGGGGGCACTGTACCTCTGAGCTATACCCCAGCCCTATTTTTTTAGTCCTTTTACCTTTTTTTTTTTTTTTTTGGTGGTATTGGAGGTGGAGCCCGGAGGCTTTCTACCCCCGGGGCTATATTGCCAGACCTAGTTTATATATTTTTTTGGAAACAGGGTCTCACTAAGTTGCTGAGAGCCTCGCTAAGTAGCTGAGGCTGGCTTCGAACCTGTGTGACCCTCCTGTCTCAGCCTCCCAAGCACGGGGATTACAAGTGTGGCCACCACGCCCGGTCCTAGTCCTTTTATTTTTGAAACAGGGTCTCACTGCGTTGCGAAGCGCCTTGCTAGGTAGCTGAGGCTGTCTGTGAACTGCGATCCTCTTGTCTCTGCCTCAGCATCTTGCTTTCTGAAGGTTTACTTCTACACAAGGGACAACGTAAAGGAGGGATCAAGATCCTGGCCCAGACACGCGGCCCGAAGCAAGGTAGTTCCGTTCTTTGGGTCTCCGTTGCCATCTCTCAAAATACACTGGTGTCAGGCATGGCGGTGCACGTCTGTAATCTTGGGACACCGAGACAGGAGGATGGCACGTTCAAGGACAGCAACTTAGCCAAGCCCCCAGCAACTTGGTGTTGCTGTTCCAAAGTAAAAATACAATAGGGCCGGGTGTAGGTCACAGGTAGCAGGCCCTTAGGGTCAATCTCCACCCCACCCCAAAAAAGAAACTACATGAAAAAGAAAATCAACCAGGAGCTCACACTGAGAGCAGTTTGTACATAAAACAGCACTAAGACAGCTCTGCCCTTCCCAGACTCACTCTAACAGGAGCCCCCGCCTTCGCCTGGTCTGGCAGGCGCCGTACCGTCAGCCTCCCCTTTCAACCAGGCTCGGTCACAATGACAGTGGCCATTCCTGGTGGCCCTCGGCTCGTCACGCCCGAAGCTCTGGTTCTGCCCGGCGCCCGTCCCGCTCGCACGCGTCCCCCTCTCCCTCCTCTCGCTGGAGCGTCAGCGCCACGGGGCTTCCCCTCATCTCAGTGGCGGTGTCACGGAGCGCGAGGAGCCTGCTTCGAAGCGTCCCCCGAGCGCGGCCCGGCCCGGCCGCGGCGAGCGCCCGCTCCGCGAGGCCCCGGCGAGGGTCGGCCCCGCGCCTGCAGGCCCGGGCGCGCGGGGGCCCGCCGCGGCCGACGCCTCCGCGGGCGCGCACCCCGAGCGCTCACCTGGCCCGCCGGCCCCAGGCGCCCGCGCCGCGCAGCAGCCGCGCCGCCGCCAGCACCGCCGCCGCCATCGCGCCGCCGCGCTTCTGCGGTCACTTCCGCTTCCGGCGCGCGCCCCGCCCCCCGCCGCGGCGCTCGCGCTTCCGGCGCACGGGGCGGAAGCGGCGGCCGGAGGCTGGGAGCGGCGGCGGCGGCGGGGCCCTGGGGCCGCTGCGCGGCTAGCGCCGCGGCGATGTCGGGCTTCGCGCGCCGCCCGGGCGCGCCCCCGCTGTCCCGGGCCCGGAGCCTCGTCGTTCCCGACGGTGAGCGGCCGCCGCGGCGGGGCCGGGCGGGGCGGGCGGGCGGCGCGCGGTGAAGCCGCTCTCGTTGTCGCCTACAGCTCCCGCGTTCTCTGGGCGCCGGTCTTGCCTCCCCCAGCTAGACTGTGAGCGCCCCCATGGCGGGGCCCTGCGCCCCCACCTCTTCGGCATTCGGCCGACGTTTATGTGCTATGTGCCCAGCCCGGTGCTGGCTTCCGTGGGAGACACAGGTGAGAGTCGGGGCGCCGGCGCCTGTAGCCGTGGACCCAGCAGTGAGCCCCGAGCGCGCACTGCGTGCCCGGCAGCGGGAGTGCGCCCACCGAGCTCACAGTCTGGTTCGGGGCGCGCCCGCCCCCCACACAGACAGCCCCAGCGCAGGAAGGTCAGTGCCCGGAGCAGCCTGGAGCCGCCTCATCCCTCCCGGTGGGGGCGAGGGCAGGGGAGTTGGACACCAGCTGCAGCTGTCTCTCTTCGGCAGGGCCAGGTGTAGTTCATCCTCATTCCACCCAGACAGCCCTGAGGGCGGGAGTGCTGGTGTATGCAGGTGGTTACATCAGGGCCGCCCTCGGCGCTCACCCCAGCTGGGCATCAGAACCCACTGGGGGCATCTTCCTGGTCCCAGACACCCAGCAAGTCGGTGGGAGCCAGGTCACCTGCAAGGGAGAGCCCTGGCTCCTTCCTTTTGTTCCCCTGTGTGGGAAGTGCTGTGGAGAGACTTCCACGGCCCGCAAAGCACTGCCGGCATACAGCTTCCCGCGGTCAAGCCGGAGTGATGCTGTCTCTTTGCAGATTTTGGCTATGGAAAGGGGAACTATACTAAGCAATGCCTATCAGGAGCCCACGAGACACATTATGGAGGTAGAGTAGCTCAGTGATCCTCTCTTTTTCTTTCCGTCCACCCCACGGTGCCAGGCATGTGTCTGGCCGTTGGACTGTTGGTTTGACAGAATGTGAGGGGTGTCCCTGGAGCCCAAAAGAGCAGTGGGTTAGAATCCCAAGGATTCTTTCTTAATCCTGGAGGAAAGAGGGTGGGGGGGATAAGACTCAACACCCGGGAGGTGGAAAGTCCCACTCAGGGGCCCCAGGAGGCAGCGGGCAGGCCTATAGGACTCTGCTTTACAGAGTTGGCACCTGGGCCAGGCTCAGTGACGGCAGGTAGGCGTGGGAGAGCGGGGAACGGTGGCTCGTTAGTTCACTGGGTGCCAGCCTGGGAGAGGGGTCCAGGCGGGGTAGTTCTCAGTCCTTGCATGGAGGCAGCCTCACCACCTTAACGCTCCCCTGGGGGAGCCTAGCAGCGTGGCTCGTCGTACCGTGCTTGCATGGCGTATGTAAAGCCCTGGCTTTAGTTCCCCAGCACCGTACGCGCGCACACACACACACACACACGTTCCCCAAAAAGTCCCGTAGGAATCAAGGGGTAAGGAGCGGAGAGAGGTGTGGATGCAGAAGTAGGTCTCTCCTACTGCCTGACTTTCTGGTAGCTCTCTGGTCTCCTGTGTCCTCAGAGTCGCAGCAGAGGCAGGCTCTCCTGAGAAATGTGTTGTCTCTGACAAGAGGGGTAGAGTGGAAGATTCCCTCTGATCCTCTTGGGATGTCTGTTATTTCAGATGACAAACTTGAAGACCTTGAAGAGGCGAATCCGTTCTCCTTCAAAGAGTTTCTGAAAGCCAAGAACCTCAGTCTGTCAAAAGAGGATGTGACCAACTGTAGAATTTACCCAGAGGTATGCCTGGGGGGGCTCGGGGTCACTCTAGAGCACGTCTCTTCTAACTTGCAGTGTTTAGGAGACACGGGCGACTGTCCTGCAAAGAAGCAGCTGGTCCCACTCCAGGAGCAGCTTTGGAGGGGCCTGAGCAGCCATTTGGCTCCTTCTAGTAGCGAGATGGCCTTTCCTATGTTCTAGACTGAACGTAGAGACGAAAGGGCTCCTGGGCTACAGCATTGGGCTTTTCTGCATCTAGGAAGCCTCGAGGCACTCGCTGGGACTGGACCACAGCCCCCCCACCTCCCAGACCCTGGAGTATGGCCTGGACTATCAGCAGCCGTTCTTTGAAGACCCAACAGGGGCTGGTGACCTCCTGGATGAGGAGGACGAGGATGAGGATGACAGGTGGAATGGGGCCTACCTGCCGTCCGCCGTGGAGCAGACTCACTCATCCAGGATCCCGGCCAGCACGTCGCCCTGCGGCACGTACCTCTCCTTTTACTCCGCCCCGTCGGAACTGGCAGGACCCGAGTCCCTGCCCCCCTGGACGCTGAGTGACACAGACTCGCGCGTCTCACTGACGTCTCCAGCAGGAAGTCCCAGTGCAGACTTTGGGAGCCATGGGGAGTCTCTGGGCGACAGGCACCTACGGACACTGCAGATAAGTTACGAAGCAGTAAGTAAGGGCCATACCCAGGTATGGAGCACGGGTCGTAGCAGCGTTCCTCAGGAGGAAAGCCGTTCTGCTTCCTGGCTGGCCTGGGCTCCTGCTCCATAGTTTCCCCGCGGACCTCTCCCCTCGGGTCCCGGTTGGCTATGTAGTGAGTACAGCCGACTAGAGTGGATTGTGACCTGGGAGGTACGGTCCATTGTACATGTGTACAGGAGTAAAGGGCTACCTGGTCAGTAAAGGCCCACTGGGGCCACG
This sequence comes from Muscardinus avellanarius, assembly GCF_963383645.1. Taxonomy (NCBI): domain Eukaryota; kingdom Metazoa; phylum Chordata; class Mammalia; order Rodentia; family Gliridae; genus Muscardinus; species Muscardinus avellanarius. The sequence goes on from NC_137799.1 coordinate 1,521,060, forward strand.
GGCTCAGGGACTCTTGCTAAGTATTACTTTAAGCAGACTTTTTAAGTAATCATTTAAAGCCATCGCGAGTTATGGGAAGATCCGAGTCTGTGACTGCAGCCATCTGTCCTCTTTAGATGTGCTGTAGGTCGACTACTGACCTGGCTGCTTCTGTTAATAAAGAAGTTCCAGGGCTGGGGTGTGGCTCGGTGCCTGGCATGGGCAGGGCCTGAGGTTTAATCCCCAGCGTATCCCTGAGAAAAGAAATAGTAGAACCTGTTGCCGGAGTACATGCCCCTGTCGAGTGAGACATACTGGGATTCTAATAAGGATTTTCTTTTTCTACAGCTGAAAGATGAAAATTGTAAGCTAAGAAGAAAGCTGAATGAGGTTCAGAGCTTCTCTGAAACTCAAACAGAAATGTATGTAAGCTTCTAGTTAGGAGTCAACTCAAAACACCTACCACTCGAGGAAGCTGACTTCCAAGGGATGACAAAGTGCCCAGAGCTGTGTGTAAACCTCCACACCAGACACATTTCCTGTGCTCTGCGTAAAGTATTTCTCAGCATTAGGCCCAAGGCAACCAAATGTTGCTGGATTGGCAGTGCCTGAGAGCGCTTCCTGTGCCGCCCGCCGGGGCAGCGTGCAGTTGTGCTAGGAGGCCGTCGCCTCGCCCCTGGGCCTGAAGTCACGCTCTGCACACAGGCTCTGAGTGGCTTTTATCCACCTGGTCAGATGAATGCGGTTCAAAGCGATCTCAAAAGTAGTCGCATGAGCCTAACAACTGGGGGTTTTTCTTTAACAGGGTGAGGACACTGGAGCGGAAGTTAGAAGCAAAGATGATCAAGGAGGAGAGCGATTTCCACGACCTGGAGTCGGTGGTCCAGCAGGTGGAGCAGAACCTCGAGCTGATGACTGTACGGAAGGGCTGTTTCTGGGCAGGGTAGGACGGGAAAAGGAGAAGGGCAGCTGCTGCCAGCGCCAGCCCCACAGCTGGTCCCTGAAGCCGGCCACGCCGCCCTCCTGCTGGCACGAGCGCCTCCCGCGGAGGCCAGCATCTGGAGCGGTGCTCACGTGCTCCCTGAGCCTGCAGTGAGCAAGCAGAGCGCACGCTCTGTGGGCCAGGTCACGCGCTGCAGCGGGGCAGGGCAGGGCGGCTGGCGCCTGCTGCTCCGGAGTCAGGACATGTGTCCTTGCTGGTCTGCTGTCAGTGATGCTTTTGTGTCTATCTTTCGTTCAACAGAAACGGGCTGTAAAGGCAGAAAATCATGTCATGAAGCTGAAACAGGAAATAAGCTTGCTCCAGGTAATTAAAGAAAAAGGCTTAAGTGTTTCCCCCTTTCATTTGGGGGGTCACATTATGTGAATTCAAGGAAAAAGATTGTCCTGGCATGGTGGCGCATGCTTGTGATCCCAGCTACTTGAAGGCAGGGCAGGAGGATCACAAGTCCCAGGGCAGCTTGGGCAACTTAGCAAGACCTTGTATCAAAATAAAATAAAAAGAGCCAGGCATGTTGGTACCTTCAGTATTTGGGAGGCTGAGACGGGAGGATCGCAGGTTCAGAGCCGGCCTTGGCAATTTAGCAAGGCTCTCAGCAATCTAGTGAGACCTTGTTTTCAATTAAGAAATAAAATCTGACTAGGGATATAGCTTGGAAGAAGAATGCCTGTAGGCTCAATCCTAGTACCCGTGAATAAGTAAATAAAATGGATTGTGGGTGTAGCTCAGTAGTAGAACACTTGTGTGGTATGTACAAGGCCCTGGGTTCCACCCCCGATACCACAAAAAAAGAAAAAAATAGGAAGGACGCCTTGCTGGGTTCATCCCACTTTCCCAGCAGATGATCTTAAAATCAGAATGGAACCAGCTTCTCATTAGGGCCTGAAATAAACAGGCTGTGCTGTGTTCCTGGCCCTGTTTGTGGGGTGGGGTGTGTCCACATAAGAACTCCCATTTCCTAGAGTTAGGGGGAAGCCTCCTCTCCCTTAGGAAGCCCCAGCCAGACAAGAATCTGTCCGTACAAGAAGGCCAGGCCCCATGAACCCTCCTCTCCACCAGAGTGGCGTTTCTTGTTAGATTGCCTTGTAGGACTGCTCAGCCGTAAGATCCCCCAGCACACCTCCCCGGTCTCCGCAGGCACAGGTCTCCAACTTCAAGCGTGAGAACGAAGCCCTGCGGTCCGGCCAGGGCGCCAGCCTGACGGTGGTGAAGCAGAACACCGACGTGGCCTTACAGAACCTGCGCGTCGTCATGAACAGCGCACACGCGTCCATAAAGTGAGTGTCTGGGGGCCGGGAGCTTTGCAGCAAGCAAGGGAGACATAGGGCCCGGGGTGGCTGCTGGCTGTCCTTGGAGACTGGACCGGGGAGCATGCTAAGTGGTCCTGGTAGCCCTCAGCTCACGGTATGGGCAGCAGAGCAGGCTTTTAACCTGCTGTGGAGAAACGGTTACTGCCTGGGAGGCATGGGTGGCATCACACAGACTTGAGTTGGCTCCTTCAACCTCAAGACACCAAGGTTCTGAATAAAGGGAATAATAATAGCTTCCCTCCTGTGGTGAGAACCAAGTCAGTCCTAGAAGGTGCCTACCGCAGTCTTTGGCGTGGCAAGCACTCCTGGCAGTGCCAGAGCCTTCATTATTAAGAAGGGTGATCGCGGATGCTCTCGACGTGCAGCGAGGCCACATCCCAGTAAGCTCATCTTAAGTTGTCCAGTGCTGCAAGCTGAAAACATTACACGGAGAGTCTGCTGACCCCGCAGCTCAGCACCCAGCCCGCTGTGGCTTGGCTGTGTCCCTGTGGCCGCGTGGCTCAGGTTGGCTGCTGCTACCCAGCTTCACGTGGGTGGGCGCACCACCCCTCAGAAGCCTGGAAAGATGAAAACTCAAACTGCAGTTTCTGCTGAATATGGATGGCTTCCACCCATCAGGAAGGCAAGCCGTCATTAAGTTGGGAACCAGATAGACCGGTCTCCCACGGGGCGCACGCCACTGGGCAACAGTGGTGGCCACACCAGGAGCCCTCGGGTGGTGAGACCATTCTCCCGTTGAGATGTCAGGCAGGAACGTTTCCTCGGTAGATCTCAGGGGTTTTACTATGGAACTCCTTTGCTTTGGCCCATTATCACTGTTGAACGTTTGTGGGTTTTTTTAGGTTTTTTTTTGCGGGTCTGGGGATGGAACACAGGGGCATTTGACCTCCCGGCTACACCTCCTGTCCTATTTTTTATTCTTTATTTTGAAACCGGGTCTCACTGAGTTGCAGAGGGCCTCACTAAGTAGCTGAGGCTGGCCGAGAACCGCGATCCTGCGGTCTCAGCCTCCCGAGTGCCGGGCTTACAAGCGTGTGCACCACGCCCGGCGAACGTTTGTACTAACAGCCCCTACTGTCTGTATTCCCCTTTTAGGCAGCTGGTGTCTGGAGCTGAAACATTGAACCTTGTTGCTGAAATCCTTAAATCTATAGACCGAATTTCTGAAATTAAAGACGAGGAGGAGAACTCTTGAGACCCGCGCTGCCTCTGGCTTTGTAACCGGTTGCCGCTGCCTCCGCCGAATGTGCAGCTGTGCCCTAACTATGCAGTACTGCTCACCGGAGTAAAGTATTTATCACGAGACACTAGCTTCATGGCCTGAAACGGCATTGCTGCCACCTGCAGGAGGAGCGGCTCCTGTCCAGATCATACCTGTGCTTTCTATGCAGTCTTTCTTGGGAAATTTTGTTTTGTAGATTCAATCATCTATTGGTAAGGAAATTTTTGGAAAATCCAGTGAGTTCTAAAAATTACTTAATATGGAAATACTAGTTTTGTAATAGGTGTTCTCCATCATCAGCCCAGAGCATTAATTTTAGGGTGTGTTCTGTTAATCATTTCTGATTCTTAACACCAGGTGAGCCGTGTGGAAAAGCTTAGACAAGGACGGTGCCTTCTCGCTGCCACTCTGCCCTGCTGGCCGGCGGCTCCCCTCGTGGCCCATGGCCAGTGGCCAAGCGTGCAGGCCCCTAGTGGATGCTGCTGTCCTCCCACAGGGACACAAGGTCGCTGACAGTCTGCGTTGGGAAGCTGTCTGTACTTAAAGTTTTGCGTTTTCAGTTTGACACGCTATTTGGGCGGGTTCTGATACATTTCAAGTGGCATTTTGTACAATGAAGTGCAGAATTCAGGAGTTTAAAGTGTGCACAGGACCTCCCTAGGTTGGACGGAGTCTTTAGGCCGTTTGTAACTGTTTTCCTACACCGGGAGGACACGACAAGCACCCTGTGCCTTCTTAGCTGTTCCCCTGGAGATGTTATATTTTCTAATAAACTTTTCACCCCCTCCTCTTCACATCTACAGCTTTCTTAAGTCCTGATGTTCACACGGGCTCCTTTTCTTTCCAACGTGGTCGGTTCTTGAGGGAGAGCCCTGCTGAGCGTGCTTCTTCCCTGTCTGGCGTGCTGGCTCACCCAGCCTTCCAGCCCTTGCCCTCTGGGTCAGAGGTAGCCTCCGCTCCCCACCTCTAGACCAACACATTATAGACAAAGCATGCGAGCCACTATCTGCACATTTTGGGGTTGGGCAGGCCAGATTCTAGCACTAGATCATTCTTGGAGAGCGTGTGGCTAGATTCCCAGAGAAGGCGTGTGTGTGTGCGCACACGCGTGTGCATGGTACTAGGTGTACCAGTAGTGGGAACGGCCTAGGAAGATTTGGGAAAGCTCTGATTATTAATATATTTCAAAAGAAAATAATTAGTATATTTCAAAATAGTTGTGTCAAAATGGCGGCAGACATGGGTAAAGAAAGGACTTGGTTTCTGCCTAAAACAGGCAGCTATTCCAATGTAAATCAACCTAGCTCAAAGTAATTAACCAGTCCATAGGAGAGAACTAGGCCTTTATCTAAAGACAGATCCTAAGAGAGGAGAACTAGGCTTTTATCTAAAGACAGATCTACTTGATCTAGGGAGGATGGAGCAGGGTTTGACCTCGCCCTTCATGAAAGGAGACACCTTGCCACACCTTGCTGGGGGAGGTACCTTACAGGGTTAAGAGGCGGTACCTTACAGGTCGTGGGTATAAAAGGCCGAGTCCACGTGTAATTCCTTTGGTGTACTCATTCAAGTCACCCCTCCATGCCAGTCTGGTATGGAGCTGTATTTCTAGCTCCTGTGTTTCTATCTTTTCCTCTTTTTCTGTTTTTTTGTTTCTTTGGGGAGTTTTGGGGAAATTATTCCCAGGGGTCTAACAAAGATCCCTGGGGACAGTTCCCCAAATCCATAACACTAGGGACTGAAGCCAGGGGCATTCTACCAAGGCACACCAAATCCATAACACTAGGGACTGACCCCAGGGCATTCTACCAAGGCACACCAAATCCATAACACTAGGGACTGAAGCCAGGGCATTCTACCAAGGCACACCTCAGACCCTGTTTATTTCTTGGTTGGAAATTGGATCTCACTAGGCTACTGAGTCTTGCTGAATTGCTGAGGTTGTCCTAAGCTTTTGGTCCTCTGTCTAAGCCTCCCAAGTTCTGGAATTACAGGCGTGCACCATCATGCCCAGTTCAGAGAAGGCGTGTAAGCTGCTAGACTGACTACAGGGAAAGTCGGGACTCCAGGAAGCCACCGAGGAGTGCCCTGCAGCCTTTCCTCAAACCCTTGCTGTTGATAGAAGTGGGTCAGCAGAACAGACAGGGCAACATGGCAGGGGAGTACTAGCCCTGAGAGCTCCTGGGTGTGCCGGGTGGGGCTTCACCGGGGTGGGTGCCTTGGCACAGACTCACCCCTTGGCCCTATAGGAGAGGCACCATTTTATGGAGGAGGGGACATCCAGGCCATATTGGCAGGCTGGTGTCCTCTTCACCCTGCCCAAAGCAGGGTGGACAACCAGAACAGGCCTCAGATGTTCTTACGGAGCCCTGCAGACTCCAGCAGGTGGGGTTGGGGTGGGGGGTGGGCATGCAAGGCGTTTTGTACTATTGTCCCATTGTCTGGGTGTGTCTGATGTGTTCCAAAGTAGAAACAGAAGCAGGAGCCAGGCGTGGTGGCGCACACTTGTAATCCCAGCGCTTGGGAGGCTGAGACAGGAGGATTGCACAGGTTCGAAGCCAGCCTCAGCTACTTATGCTCTCGGCAACTTAGTGAGACCCTGTTTCCAAATAAAGTATAAAATAGGTCTGGGAGTGTAGCCCGGGGGTAGAAAAGTCCCTGGGTTCCAACCCCAGTACCACCACACACACACAGAAACAGAAGCACGACCCGGGGTGACACTTTGGCTTCCGCCCTTGGACTTAGAGCTCCTGAGGCAATGCAGAGAATGAAAAGGCCGGTACTCGGGGGACTCAAAGCTGCTGCGGCTGCTGGCCCTCCTGATGTTTCTTGCCAGTGCGAGCTCCCGCCCGGGCTCAGCTGGCTGCAGCTTTTGGCACGGATGGCCCGCCTGCCAGTGCCCGAGCACCGGGCCTGGGGAGCCCCTCGGCCGGCCCCCGCAGCCTCCGTGGCCTCCGGAGAGGCTGGCCAGCTCCGCCCGGGGTCGCCCGCTGCGGGCAGCCCGGGGGCTCGCCAGGCCCTAGGCGCGCTCGGCCGGCGACCAAACCCAGGCCGCCACCGCGGAAGCCGCGCCCCGCCCGCCGTCCCGGCGTGCCCCGCGCCGCGGGGGCGGGACTTCCGGCGCGCGGCTCTCTAGTTCCGCCGTCCCGGAAGCGCGGAGCCTGCGGTCGCCCGGGCGACGGCGCGGGCCCTCGGCAGGTAGGGCTTGGGGCTGGGCCGGGCTGGCCGGCCGGGCGGGCGACGGCGAGGCCGGGAGGGGCGGGACACGGAGGCCGCGCTGTGCCGGCGCGGGCTGGCGTGGAGAGCGCCCGCGGCGCCCCTCGCTCCCCGAGCCCAGCCGAGCTGCGAGGCGCCGGCCGGCCGGGTGGTCTCCACGCCAGGCCGCCCCGCCCCTGAGGACGCCCGGCCTCGGGGAGCTGCCGACCCTGCGGCCGCTGCACCGGGTGGCGCTGCCCACCGCGCCCCGGCGAGTTTGTAAGCCGGCCCGACGGAGAGGGGGCCGGACAGCAGGGCCGCCCGTCTGTCGGGAAGGCGGCGTGTGGCTTCCGACCCGGGGACTGGGCTGAGACTTTGACCTTCCGACTTCACCCGCGCTGTTGGGGGCTGCAGAGATGAGACGCTGGCTTAAAAACAAGCCGCTAGCCGGGCGTGGTGGCGCACGCTCTGAATCCCAGTACTTGGGAGACTGAGTCAGGAAGATGGCAGGTCCGCAGCCAGCCTCAGCTACTTAGTGAGGCCCTCTGCAGCTTAGACTCTGTTAAAAAAAAAAAAAAAATAGGGCTGAAAAGCCCGGCGTGGTGGCGCACGCTGGTAATCCCAGCATTTGTGAGGCTGAGACGGGAGGATCGCGGTTCGAGGACAGCCTCAGCTACTACTTAGGCCCTTTGGAACTCAGACCCCGTTTCAAAATAAAGAATTAAAAAAAAAATAGGGCTGGGGGTGTAGCTCGGAGGTAGAATGCCGCTGGGTTCCATCCCCAGTACTACGTGTGCACGCACACGCCTCCTTCCCCCCTCAAGGCCAGGTTGCTGCCAGTCCTGCAGCTCTGGCTGGCTTCTAGCTGAGTTTGATTCACAAACATTCCCAGTACAGAGGAGAGGTACCTTTGCCTTCCACAGTGGAAGGTCTCTCCCTGGTGGATGCTGCGTCTGTTCAGTGGGGCAGGACCCCCATTAGTCTCAGCAGGGGTAAAGGATGCCAAGAGCAGGGGAGGATGTTTCTCTGCGTTGGCCGTTTTTGACCCTGGCTGTGTGTATTTTCTGGAATATTCTCTGCCAGTGTTTTATTTTCCCACCCTTGTCTCTTCCCAGTTTTCTTCCTCCTTCAGATTTTACCTACTAATATTTACAAGAGAAAAAATAGCAACTATAGGCTTCAAACAAATACTAGTTCAGTATCAGACATATCCCCGCCAGATGCTGCTCTGAGGCTGGAGATGGGTCCCTGAAGCCTCTGGGAGCTTGCCCCCAGGGCTCTCGGTCTCAATAACTCGGTCCCTCTGTGTTCCAATGAACGTTTGTCACGGCGCCCAGCGTTCACCTCTGAGGAGCAAGATGTACCTGCATCTCTGGCCACAGGTTCGGATCTCACAGGACCTGAGGGCCTCGTCTTTGTACACTGGGTGACCAGCTGCCATGTGGTGGGGCCTGAGAGCAGAGAGACCAGGCAGGCGGACCTGTTGCTCTCAGCTCTTTTCCACCTGTGCTACTTGTAGCCCCAGAGATGGCAGAAGACAATCATGGGATGTAGGCCCCTGGCAAAGCAAAGAGCAGATGTTTTGGGGTGTGGAGGGTGCCAGGTTGCAGCCCCAGGGCTCCCTCAGGTTGGGCATGGACCTCAGTCCCTTTGAGAGGCTCCTGCCGTCCCTGGTAGGCTTGTATCTGAACAAGGATGGATCTGGGCACTCTCCTGTTTTTGTTTTTGTTTTGCTGTACTGGGGGGTGGAACCCCAGGGACATTCTATCTCCGAGATCCACCTCTTGCCCTATTTTTTATTCTTTATTTTGAAACAGGGTCTCACTGAGTTGCAGAGGGCCTCACTAAGTAGCTGAGGCTGGCTTCGAACCGCGATCCTCCGGTCTCAGCCTCCCAAGTGCTGGGATCACACGTGTGTACCACCACGCTCGGCTTCTCTCCTGGTTTTTAACATCGTATGTTGTAGTGGCAGGAAGAAATCATGGACGTGGATGCTGAAAGAGAGAAAATAACAAAAGAGATCAAGGAGTTGGAGAGGGTCTTGGACCCCAGCTCCTCTAGCCTCCACGTGGGGGTCTGGGAATCCAGTCTCGATTCAGATTCCGAAGCAGGTGAGCCCTGTGCCTGGCCTTTTGAGGTGTGGCTGGAACACTGCGCGCCCTCAGGTTCTGTTCAGCCACCTTGAACACATGCTGCTGTGTAGCAAGGAGCCGTACCTGCCCAGACCACCCTTACCCCAGCCAGAGTGGGTCCTAGCCCACAGTGCTAGCTAGCCCGTTGGCTGTGTGCGCATCCTCCTCCCCAGGGCCTGCTGGTGAGCGTGCCAGCCTGGGCGGAGGGCCCAAAGCTCGGCCCCTCGGCCTGGGCAGTCCCACCTGCACTCAAGGGCCGCCTCGGGCTGGCCCTGCCTCCCTGTGTGTGGAGCTCGCCGCTCTGCTGCTCCTGTCCCACTCCGTTGTTGGTCTTTAGCACTGCGTACTTGTTTCCAACAGATTCATTGCCTTGTGAAGATGTGGATGCCGCCGACCCCCCGCTCTTGGTAAAGCTGCTGCTCCCAGCTCGGCTGCTGGGTCATGCCTCACCACCTCCACAGTGGCTTGGGGGCGGGGGTGATTTAAGCCCTACTGGTTTTTCTCTATTATAAAAGTAGTGCACAGACATCTTGGAGTATTATCAAAGTTAAAATTGTCCCCAGAAACAACCACTGCCAACTTGGTGACCGTTTGCTGGCCTGCTCCCAGCTTACCCTCTGCCCTCAGCTTCCCAGGCTGGACACTGAGGCTGGCTCCAGCCAGTCAGCGAGAGCGGATAAACCGGGGCAGCGCCCGGCAGTGCGTGGTCATGCCCGTCATTACTTCTATATTTTATTTTGGGAAACTTACAACCTGCTTGTTTTAGAGAGTCTCCTAGTAGGGGTAAGGGCTGTGTAGTCCCTCTAATGGACAGAGTTCCCTGGTCTGGGAGCATATTGCCCCCAGTGGACGTGTTGGTATTCCAAGCTCTTGGATGTGATATTTCCACAGGGAGTTAAGTCCAGGATTTGCAGGAACGTTTCTTATAGTAATTGGAAACTGTTTCCACACACTGACCGGATCCAGGACACACTCCCTGCAGTTGGATTGCCTCTGGGACATTAGGACACTTGCACACTTGGGGATGCCGGGCCCCCAAACATCAGTGTTCCCTTGCCACCCGCCAGTCACCTCTGGGCTCCATGGAGGGGATGTGCCAGGGCCGTGGGGAGGGGAATGGCCCCATGTCCCATCTCCACACCGCTGCCTCTGGCTCCTCACCAGGAAGAAGAACGGTGGGGTGAAGCCAGCAACGACGAGGAGGACCTCAAGGACAAAGCCCTCCCCGAAGACCCGGAGACCTGCCTGCAGCTCAACATGGTCTACCAGGAGGTTATCCAAGAGAAGCTGGCCGAAGTCAGCCTGCTGCTGGCCCAGAACCGGGAGCAGCAGGTAGGGCGGCCCCAGCCTCCCAGGACGGGCTGGGCTTGTCATGCCCAGCTGCTGGTCCACAGATACCCTTGCTTCTACCCAGGAGGAGATCACCTTGGGTCTGCCTGGGCCCAGAGGCCCCAAGGTGAAGGATGGCAAGAGCCTGCCCTCAAACATGTACATAGGCCACTTCCTGAAGCCATACTTCAAGGACAGGGTCACCGGAGTGGTGAGTGGCCCGGGCCCTGCGTGGTCTTGAGTTCCCTGGGTCTGTTGGGATCACAGTTTGCCTGCCTCCTTAAAACCCTGCCTCGTGTCAGGGCCTCCCTTCCTGGATGGGCAGGTGGACTGCTGCCCTGTGAGCAAGCCACCTGGGGCCTGCAACTGGGAAGTCCTCGGGCAGGTCACGGTGCCGCCGATGGCAGGCCCGTGCTCCAGTCGCCCCCTGTGGAGTCGCGAGCCCACCTTGTGCTGGGTGGGTCATGCCCAGAGCCATTCGTGTGGGGCATAGGTCCGGTGTCTGGCCGCATGTGGGTGATTATGCAAGGCTGCTGAGGGAAGGGGCTCTCAGGCCCAGCCTGCCCTGTGGCGGGCGTGGCTTGTTCTGCCGTAGTGTAACACATGCACTCTGACAGGGGCCTCCTGCCAACGAAGACACTCGGGAGAAGGCAGCCCAGGGCATCAAGGCTTTCAAGGAGCTCCTGGTGACCAAGTGTAAGTGCCTAGGCCAGGCCCTCAGGCAACACGGGGGCTGCGGAGACCTTGCCCGTGGCCCTGCCTTGCCAGGGCTGCGCCGTGCTTCCCAGGTCTGTCTCCTGTGGCCTTGTGGGTTCCTTAGGCCTGGGCATGACTGGCCAGGTGACCCCTTGCCCTTCCCTTGCTGAGTGGGCTCCGTCTGGAAGTGCCAGCCACGGGTAGACGGGGCCACACGCACCCCCACTCTGGCCTCTCCCGCCCAGTTTTGGCATGCCCCACCCTGCAGCGCGGGGGCTTTGCTGGACAGAGGGGCTGGCTTCTGGGTTCCTGGCTCGCCACCCAGCTGGCATCAAGGGGCTTTAGTGCAGCTGCTGCTCCCTGAGTGTGGAAGCCGAGGTGGTGCCCAGGGTCGCAGAGAGGTTTCAGGGAAGCAGTGTGCATCCTGGGCACTGGGCCCCACCATGCCATGTCACTCCTCCTCAGGGAAACACTGGGAGAAAGCCCTGCTCCGCAAGTCCGTGGTGAGTGACCGCCTGCAGCGCCTGCTCCAGCCCAAGTTACTGAAGTAAGTCAGCTGCGCAGGCCGTGTGGCTTTCGCCGCAGGGGAGCCAAGGCGAGCCCACCACAGCTGCCTCGCTCTGCAGCCGCCCTTCCAGCCCAGAGCGACCTCAGCGCCCACGCCACACCCAGGCATGCTGGGGCTCAGCACGAGCCACATGCAGCTGTGGGGCTCAGGCAGTCTCTCTTCTCTGGGCCCCTTCCCCATGCACAAGGACCGTCATCTGGCCATGAATGGTCAAAGGCACCGCTGCCTTGATGGTTGTGGGTGGAGACATGGGTGCCTCGGAGCTTGGGCGCCGGCCGACTCAAGCAGTACCTCAAGAAACACAGTCTGGCCGGGTGAGGCTGTGCGCGCTTGTCATTCTCCCACTTGGGAGGCTGAGACAGGAGGATTGTACAGGTTCAAAGCCAGCCTCAGCTACTTAGGCTCTCAGCAACTTAGTGAGACCCTGTTTCCAAAAAAAAAGTATAAAATAGGTCTGGGAGTGTAGCCTAGGAGGTAGAAAAGCCCCTGGGTTCTACCCCCAGTACAAGAAAGAAAGGAAGGAAGGGAGGGAGGGAAGAAAAACAAAAAACAAAAGGCAGGCAGAGTCTGGCCTGTCCTATCCTCACTGCCTGCTGGAGGGTCTGGCCGTACGGTGCCTGGTGGCTGGGAGCGGGGCAGTGTGTTCAGGGTGAAGGAGCCGGAGCAGATGGCGTCTCAGTACCGAGAGGCCTGGAGCCTCCAAACCCCACCAGCTGCCTCACGGCCATGACAGCAGCCTCTCCTGGAGCTGAGAGAGGGCCAGGTCTTCTCTGGCCAGTTCTGGGAAGCAGCTATTTGCTGTAGCAGCAACTGCAGGCTAAGAGTCAGGGGCCCTGTAGTCGCCCGTGTCTTGTGCAGGTAGGTTTGGCAGAGGGACCAGGCGCTGAGATACGGGGCAGCAGATAGCTACTGCCTGCGTCTGCAGATAGAGTGCAGCTGTTGCCCTGAAAAGCACTGAGCCTCAGGACACCCAGAGGCGCTTCCGTGCTTCCTCTGCTCTGAGGCACAAGCAGGATGGGCCTGAGCACACACCCCACCGCCAGGCTGTGCTCTGTAACTGGCCTCCAGAGTCCTGCAGCGCCAATCTCCTGCAGGCTCGAGTACTTGTGCCAGAAGCAGAGCCGGGCCTCCAGCGAGCCCGAGAAGCAGGCGCTGGAGAAGCAGGTCAGGGAGGCAGAGGAGGAGATCCAGAACATCAAGTAAGCTGGGCCTCTGGGGCCTCGGGGAGGGCGGCCGCGGCTGCCACCCCAACACCCGCGCTTCCCTCCAGCCAGCTTCCAGAGGAGGCCCTGCTGGGGAGCAGACTGGACAGCCACGACTGGGAGAAGATCTCCAACGTCCATGTGAGGGGGGCCGTGCTCCCTGTGGGTGGGCTTCTCCCCAGCTGGGACCCTGCATTCTAGTCTAGCAGCTGGGAAGGCACGTGGCTTCGAGGTGCCTCATGTGAGGTCCACACTCTCCAAGCACCCAGCTTTGCGTTTGGAGCCAAGTCTGAACCTTGACCTGGGCCAGACCTGGTGAGCTGGCCAGAGGTTGCACTCACTTCTGCTCCCAGAAGCCACCAGCCCACAGCGATAGCTCAGCCCAGTTGTGTCTGGGAGTTCTGGAGCTCGCGGCCTCACGCGGCTGTGTCTTGCTAGCGCAGTTTGAAGGGATCCGCAGCGCAGAGGAGATCCAGAAGTTTTGGCAGAGCTTTGAGCACCCGAGCATCAACAAGCAAGAGTGGAGTGAGGAGGAGGTGGAGCGGCTGAGGGCCATCGCGGCCACACATGGCCACCTCATGTGGCACCTGGTTGCAGAGGAGCTGGGGGTGAGCACCAGGCACCGCCGGGAGGACACGGGCTCACCGTGTGCCTGATCCCTTCCCTGGGAGCCCAAGGCGTCTGGGCTTGAGACGGAAGGGTATGAGTTTCACTAGTAAGGAAGCTGCGCCCTGGCTGCAGGTGGGTGGTGTGGTCTGCCATGCGCTGGACCAAGCGTGTCCATGCACACAGCAGACAGGATCCAGATCCCAGAGGCAGCAGGCAGGGTTGTGCTGCAGGGCTGTGTGCGGAGAAGCCCCTGACTCCGTGTGCTCTTGTTTGGCCTTGGGAAGACCAGCCGCAGTGCCTTCCAGTGCCTGCAGAAGTTCCAGCAGCACAACAAAGCCCTGAAGCGCAAGGAGTGGACGGAGGAGGAGGACCGCATGCTCACCCAGCTGGTCCAGGAGATGCGCGTGGGGAGCCACATCCCGTACCGCAGAAGTGAGCATCCGCCATGCGAGCCCCGGGCCCTCAGCTGTCCCACCTACATGGAGCAGAGAGCTCAGCACTCCCTGCTGCGCAGCTCTCCCTGCTGCGCTCATGTGAGGAGGCCGGGAGAGAGGATGTGTCACCGTGGGGTCCGGGTGGTCAGAGTGGCCCTCCCGCGGGGTCCACCTGGATGGCCAGTCCCTGAGCCCTCCGCCCCGGCTGTCTACTACATGGGATGCGGGCATCTGAGCCCCACCCTTCCCTTCTGTTCCCAGTTGTCTACTACATGGAGGGGAGAGACTCCATGCAGCTCATCTACCGGTGGACCAAGAGCTTGGATCCAAGCCTGAAAAGGGGGTCCTGGACCCCAGAGGAAGATGCCGTAAGCTTGTGGGGTCTGCGGGGACCTGGCCCCTGGAAAGGCCCTGGGTGTCCTCCATGGCTGCTGTGCCCTGGTTCCCTCCTAAAGCTGGCAGACTTCAGACCAGGGGGTACTGCCCAGCCCACAAGGTGTCAGCTGTTTTCTTTTCTTTTTTTTTTTTTTTTTTTTGGTGGTACTGGGGTTCCTGGAAGCCATTCTACCTCCGGGATACACTCCCACGGGCTACACTCCCAGACCTATTTTTTTACCTTTTTATGTGGAAACAGGGTCTCTTAAGCCAGCAAGGCAGGCTCCGAACCAGCGCGATCCTCCTGTCTCCGCTTCCCAAGCGTGGGGATTACAAGCGTGCGCCACCACGCCTGGCCAGCTGTTTTCTTGATCTTCCCTGCAGAAGCTACTTCGAGCTGTTGCCAAATACGGGGAGCAGGGTTGGTTTAAAATCCGAGAAGAGGTGCCAGGTAGAAGCGATGCCCAGTGCCGAGACCGGTGAGTTGCGTGGCGCTGGGCGAGGGAAGGGCTTGCTTGCATTGCTCTCCTGAGGCCACGGGGCGGGCTGGGTGACAGGCTCTCACAGCAGGAGCTAGCCAGGGCGGACCAGCTGGGAAGCAAGAAAAGCTATTCTTTTTTGTAACCCAGACTTTTTTTGGGGGGAGGGGGCTGGTACTGGGGATGGAATCCAGGAGCATTCAAGCTCCGAGATATACTCCCAGCCCTATTTTTTTTTTTTTATTATTATTTTTAAATTTTTAAATTTATTTATTTTGCGGGTTTGGAGATGGAACTCAGGGGCCTTCGACCTCCGAGCTACACCCCCTGCCCTATTTTTTATTCTTTATTTTGAAACAGAGTCTCACTAAGTTGCAGAGGGCCTCACTAAGTAGCTGAGACTGTCCGCGAACCGTGATCCTCCTGTCTCAGCCTCCTGAATGCTGGTATTACAAGCATGCACCACCACGCTCAGCTTTTTATTTTTATTTTGAAGTAGGGTCTCGCTAGGTTGATGAGTCTCACTACTTGCTGAGGCTGTCCTTGAACCTGCGTTCCTCCTGTCTCAGCTTCCCAAGTACTGGGATTACGCGTGTCTGTCCCATGCCCGTCTAACCCCGGCTTTCATACTTGGTTTGTGTTGCTCGTCCACCAGGAGGACACCGCAGGCTCCACCTGGCAGCTCCTGGCCAGCATCCCCCCGAGCCACTGGGCAGAAGGCTGCAGCTCCGGCCTTTACCTGCTTGGCTAGAGCAGCTCGTTGTGCTGTGGTTCACATGCCTTATGGCTAAATCTGAGTGCGCAGCTCAGCGGGTTTAGTGCAGGCATTGAGCTGTGCAGCCATCACGGCCATGTTAAAACATTTTGATTGGCCAGGCATGGTGGCGCACACTTGGAACCCCCGCGCTTGGGAGATTGAGACAGGAGGATCACGCAGGTTCGAAGCCAGCCTCAGCTACTTAGTGAGGCTCTCAGCAACTTAGTGAGACCCTGTTTCAAAATAAAATATAAGATAGGCTGGGAGTATAGCCCGGAGGTAGAAAGCCCCTGGGTTTCACCCCTAATACCACCAAAAAATTTTTTTGATTGCCCCAGAAAGGAACCCCACTCAGCTGCGCCAAGGACTCAGCCCCAAAGTGGGCAAAGGTCTTGAGCAGGCTCTGCAGAGAGGACGCACAAAGGGCAGATGGACACCTGCACAGGCTGATCCACAAGCCAAAACCATGGCAGGGCGGCTTTTTATGTGTGTGTGGTACTGGGGGCTAACTCCTGGGCTCCCTGTCACCGCGTTATACCCCCCAACCCACTGTATGTTTTGAGACGAGTCTCGCTAAGTTGGCCGAGCTAACCTAGAGTTTACAGTCCTCCTGCCTCGGCCTCCTGAGCAGCTGGGATCACAGGTGTGTGCCACCATTAAAGATAGCTCTAGAGCCAAGCATGGTGACGAACACCTACAATCGCAGAAACTGGGAGGCCGAGACAGGATTGCAGGTCGTAACCAGCCTCAGCAAGTAGGAAGACTCAGCAGCCTGGCAAGACCCTGTTTCAAAACAAAACAGAGAAGGTGGGCTGGGGTGCGTCTTGGAGGTAGGTCGTCCCTGGGTTTAGTGCCACAGAAATAAGTGAGTGAATAATTCTACAGCTGAGTGTGAGCTGCGCGCCTTCAGTCCTCTGTAAGGCTGAGACAGGAGGTCCCAGGTCAAACCAGCCTCAGCAACCCAGCGAAACCCTGCTTCAAAGCAGAAAGACTTTAAGAAAAGGCTTGGGGAGCCAGGCAGGGTGGCGCACACTTGTAATCCCAGTATTTGGGAGGCTGAGACAGGAGGATCGAGGTTTGAGGGCAGCCTCAGCTACTTAGGCCCTTTGCAACTCAGACCCTATTTCAAAATAAAGAATAAAAAATAGGGCTGAGGTAGCTCAAAGGTAGAATGCCCGAGTTCCATCCCCAGTACTGCAAAGAATAAGGGGGAGCTTGGGGCTGTAGCTCAGGTAGAGTGACTCTTGTGTCGAACACCTAGTACTACAGCCAATCAATCAATCAATAAATCTGAGCCCCAAACACGGTGGCATATGCCTGTTATCCCAGTACTTGAGAGGCTGAGACAGGAGGATCACAGGTTCAAGGCCAGCCTCAGCATCTTAGCAAGACACTGTCTGAAAATAAATATAAAAGGAGCCAAGCATGGTGTTACACTCCTGTAATCGCAGGGCTTAGGATGCTGAGACAGAAAAATCGCAGGTTCAAACCCATCATCAGCACCTTAGCGAGACTGTTTCCAAATAAAATAAGTCTCGAAGTATAGTTCAGAGACAGGAAGCCCCTGTACTCCGTCCCGCGCACCTCAGAATAGATGTGAACCGAGGTTACAGCTCGGAGGTAGAACGCTCTTGGATCCAACCCCCAGCACCAAAAAGAGCTGCTGGACACAGAGCCCGGCGTGGCGATGGGGGACGGTGATCCTAGCACTCGGGAGGCGAGGCTAACCTCAGCCACGTAGCGAGACCCTGTTGGAAAGGAAATAAAACAGGGCTGGCTGAGAGTGTAGCTCTAAGACACAATGCCTCTGGACTTAATCCCCAGTACCCCCCCCCTCCCGTCGTGTACTCGAAACAACTGGTAGGCGAACCCCAAGAGAATTTAGAGCAGGGGCTCAAAGCAGATACTTGTAGGACAGTGTTCATGGGAGCGTTGCTCACGATGTGCGCAAAGAAGATGGGTGCAGCCGGGCGTGGGCGCACTTGTCATCCCCGCCTCGGGAGGTGGAGACAGGAGGATCGCACAGGTTCAAAGCCAGCCTCAGCTACTGAGTGAGGCTCTCGGCAACTTAGTGAGACCCTCGGCAACTTAGTGAGACCCTGTTTCCAAATAAAATAGAAAATAGGTCTGGGAGTATAACCAGGAGGCAGAAGGCCCCTGAGTTCTCCACCCCCAGTACCACAAAAAAAAAGAAAGAAAGAAAATTGGTATATACATGCAGTGGAATACTACTTAGTCTTAAAAAATAGGGAAATTCTGACACACGGTATTTCTATACATTCTGACCGCATATTTGTGCACATATGCTTTTTAATTTTGTCTCATTTGGTTTGGGGTTTTGTACTGCTGGGGATCGAACCTGGGCCTTATACATACCGCACACTGGGCAAGTGCTCTACCACTGAGCCACCGCCCAGATGAGCATACATTTTATTTTTTTCAGTACAGGGTATGGAACCCAGGGCACTGTGCCTCCAAGCTACACTCAGCCCTAGTTTTTAGTCTTTATTTATTTATTTTATTTTATTTTATTTATTTATTTATTTTTTTGGTGGTACTGAGTTTCCTGGAAACCCTTCTATCTACCTCCGGGCTACACTCCCAGACACACACACACACACACATATATATATATATATGTATATGTATATGTATATATATATATTTTTTTTTTTAAACAGGGTCTCTTAAGCCAGTGAGGCTGGCTTCGAACCTGCATGATCCTCCTGTCTCCACTTCTCAAGTGCGGCGCCACCACGCCCAGCATATATATAATTTTTTTTTTTTTTTTTTGGTGGCACTGGGGTTCCTGGAAGCCCTTCTACCTCCGGGCTACTCTCCCAGACCTATTTTATATCTTTTTTATTGGAAACAGGGTCTCTTAAGCCAGCAAGGCTGGCTCTGAATCACTGCAATCTCCGTTTCCATCTCCCAAGCACATGGATTACAAACATGCGCCACCATGGCCGGATATATATATATATATATTTTTTTTTTGTGATACTGGGGATGGGCCTTCTACTTCCGGTCTACACTCACAGATCTATTTTATACTTTATTTGGAAACGGTTGCACTAAGTAGCTGAGGCTGGCTTTGAACCTGTGCGATCCTCCTGTCTCAGCCTCCCAAGCAGTGGGTTACAAGCGTGCGCCACCACGCCCGGCCTGTCTTTATTTTTGAAACGCTGTCACCAAGTTGCAGAGGGCCTCACTAAGTAGCTGAGGCGCTCTGCAAATCGCCATCCTCTAGTCTCCACCTCCCGAATGCTGCGATTACAAGCATGCGCCACCACAACCGGCAAATAGACATTTTTGTTTGCGGGTCTGGGGAATGGAACCCAGGGGCATTTGACCCCTGAGCTACACCCCCTGCCCAATTTTTTATTCTTTATTTTGAAACCGGGTCTCACTGAGTTGCGGAAGGCCTCACTAAGTAGCTGAGGCTGTCCGCGAACCGTGATCCTCCGGTCTCAGCCTCCCGAATGCTGGGATTACAGTTGTGCGCCACCACGCCCGGCTGAATATATGTTTTTATATGAACATAAATGTCCATCTCTTTTTTGGTTATGGGGATTGAACCCAGAGACATCTACTTATGGGATACACCCCCAGCCCTATTTAACTTTTTTTTTTTTGGTGGTACTGGGGATGGAACCCTTCTGCCTCCAGGCTACACTCCCAGACCTATTTTATATTTTATTCGCAAACAGGGTCTCTTAAGCCAGTGAGGCTGGCTTTGAGCCTGTGCGATCCTCCTGTCTCCACTTCCCCAGCGTGGGGATTGCAAGCGTGCACCACCACGCCCGGCATCTGTTTTTTTATTTTGACAGTCTTGCTAAGTTTCTGAGGCTGAGTGCAAACCCGCGATCCTCCTGTCTCAGCCTCCCGAGGACTGGGATTACAAGCTGCACCGCCACGCCCAGCTCTCCTGTGGATTTCCCTGGTGGCTAATTATGTTGAGTTTGCGTGTGCCTATTGGCTAAAAATATGGAATGTACGTGTGTAGGGAGCATACGTGTACACATACAGAGGTATGCTCGTGTATATCCACACGTACATTGACTTGTCTTCATGCTCAGGTCCTTTGCCTGCTTTTTAAAATACTCTGTCATTGGCCTGTAAGAGCTCTGTATATTTTCCAGGTACAAGTCCTTTATCAGATGTGTGATTTGCAAATATTCTCCCAACTTGTGGCTTGTTTTCCGTTTACATTGATTTATTGACTGCGGTATTGGGGATGGAACCCAGGGCCATTCGATCTCCGAGCTACACCCCCTGCCCTGTTTTTTATTCTTTATTTGGAAACTAGGTCTCACTAAGTTGCGAAGGGCCTCACTAAGCAGCTGAGGCTGGCCGCGAACCGCGATCCTCCTGTCTCAGCCTCCCGAGTGCTGGGATTACCAGCACTCGGGAGGCTGGTAATCCAGGCAGTGTGCGCCACCACGCCCGCCTCTTTCCATTTTCCTGGTGGTGTCCTTGGAAACAACATGAAATGTGATCGTGGCTGGAGTCTCTTCATGTGCATGTCCCTTGTGCTTTGGTGCCATGGACGGAAGGCAGACGGAGTGGAGCTTAGCCTGAGCCCTCTGTCCCCTGCCGCTTGCAGGTACCTCAGAAGGTTGCATTCCAGCTTGAAGAAGGGGCGATGGGATGTGGAGGAGGAGGAGCGGCTGCGGGAGCTCACAGAGAAGCACGGCGTGGGTGAGTGCCCGCCCGGCCTGCGCCGCTCCTCTGGCTGCACCGAAGCCAGCACCTCCCGCCTGCTGTCTCGCCGTCTTAAATGGCGGCCGGTCTTCCCGTTGCAGATTTGGGGTCCTGTTTTGTTTCATTTTGTCCTGGGGAAACCCAGGGCCTCCTGCAAGCTAGGCAAGCACTACACGGCTCCCGCACCCTGTGGCGCCCGTTGCCAATCAGCACATGTTCACTACAGCGTAGGAAGTAGCTAGCCACCTTGCTCGGCCCTGCCGGGGTCCCACGCGGCCTGCACTGCTAGAAGGGCCGCTTTCCCAGGTGCCCCTGTGGCTGCCACTTTACCTAATGCGTTAGATCGGGGACCCTGTGCCTCCGCCCTTCCTCGGGGC
This sequence comes from Muscardinus avellanarius, assembly GCF_963383645.1. Classification (NCBI taxonomy): domain Eukaryota; kingdom Metazoa; phylum Chordata; class Mammalia; order Rodentia; family Gliridae; genus Muscardinus; species Muscardinus avellanarius. The sequence continues at coordinate 1,541,428 of NC_137799.1, forward strand.
CCATGCCGTGGTTATTCAGCCGGGCTTCTCTTGACAGACACAAGTTACTTCCCATCGTTGCTGCAGCTCTGGAATGAGCTGAGCTGTTTGTTTTTTGGGGGTAGGCTCACTAAATATTTGTACTGTCAGAATAAATCCTAAGTTCTGGTACATGCATATTACAAAGGCTTCTGTCCCCCGCTGTCAACCTGCCCCAGGCAGCATTGTGCTGGTTTCCCTGCTGCCAGCGCGACCCGACAGAGCACACAGCCCTGAAATGGCTGGCTTGGAGCCCGGTTATTAACAGCAGATATGCGAGGACCCTGGTCAGGACGTACGGATGATTTCTCCCTCTTGGTCGTATGTTTGCCAGAACTTCCCTGAGGGGCTCATGCTTGCCTGAAGATTGGGTGCTGCCAAATAGGCTCACCAACATCAGTGACACCTCTTCTTGCTGAACACCCAAGGGTGCTGGAACCCTTTCTAAGGGGCCCCAGCTCAGCTCTTGGAGGCGCTGGGTCCTTTCCAAGCGGGAGGTGTGTGTCATCAGTCGACACGAGGCAGCTTATGTGTCATTTGCTCTTGTAGGGCACTGGGCCAGGATAGCTTTGGAACTTCCCCACCGGTCGGGCTCCCAGTGTCTGACCAAGTGGAGAGCCATGGCTGGGGTGAGGCGCCTGCGGGCCACGGGTGGGTGGGATGGAGGGAGCGCGGGCTGGGGAGGCGCCTGCGGGCCACGGGTGGGGTGGGATGGAGGGAGCGCGGGCTGGGGAGGCACGTCCCCTCTCTGGCCCAGCTGTGTTGTCTTCTGTCGGCAGAGGCGGAGGCAGAGGGAAACCCTGCCCTGCCCTGCTGGCAGCCGTCCTCTGTCCTGGAAGTCTTCCGCTTAAGCCTCTCTCTGAGGGCTGGCCCGCCTGCCTCTCCTTCATTTCTGGATAGCTAAAGCCTCCAAATGGCCCTTTTCCCCCCTGCAGAAGAGGCAGGGTCAGCAGAGGCGGCGGCACCGAACCTTTCGCAGTGTGCGCTGGAGCTCCAGCAGCAGTAGCAGTAATAGCAGCAGCAGCAGCAATGGCAGCAGCGGCAGCAGCAGCAGCAGCAGCAGCGAGGACTCAGACGGGGAGCTGGAGGAGCCCCAGGAGGGTCACAAAGTGCTGCCGCCCCCACAGTACGTGGTGCCGGACATAGACCTGTGGGTGCCTGCCCGAAAGAGCACCAGCCTGCCACAGAGAGAGGCAGGAGGCTGCCTGGGGCGCCCCGCCGCCGGCCCTCCCAGGGGGTCTGATAGCACCCAGGGCCGCAACAAGGAAGCTGCCGCCACAGCCACGGCTCCTGGAGAGGAGGGGAGCCAGAAGCAGGCCCCGCCCGGGCTCCGTGCCACCGTCCCACCAAGTGTCACAGCAGACACCCTCCCAGCGCGCTTGGAGGAGCTGGCCTGCGAGGTGGGTGCCAGCCCCCGAGGCTCCCTGACGTGTGAGGGAGAGCGGCTGCTCTGTGCTTCTGGTGGTCACTGAGGCTGGCCCTCGGGCAGTGTGGCATCCTGGCCTCCAGCCTTCCCAGTAGCCATTGCTCACTGGAGTGTTCTGCTTTGGGTAGATTTCAGAATTGCCCAAGTGCAGCAACCTCCATTTCCCAACATGTTTGCTTTAAAAGCCACAAGGGAGGAGCCCATTGTAGGGTGCACACCTGTAATCCCAGTACTTGGGAGGCTGAGACAGGAAGATTGCAAGTTCAAGTATAGCCTCAGCAACTTATTGAGACTCTCAGCAACCTAGCAAGACCATGCTTCAAAACAAAAATAAAAAAGGACTGAAGGGGCTGGGCGTGGTGCCGCACGCTTGTAATCCCCGCACTTGGGAGGTGGAGGCGGGAGGATTGCACAGGTTCAAAGCCAGTCTCACTGGCTTAAGAGACCCTGTTTCCAAATAAGAATATAAAATAGGTCTGGGAGTGTAGCCCAGAGGTAGAAGGGTTTCCAGGAACCCCAGCACCACCAAAAAAAAAAAAAAAAAAAAAGGACTGAAGGTGTAGCTCAGAGATCAAATGTGCCTGGATTCAATCCCTAGCACACCCCCCCCAAAAAAAAAGCCACAGGAAAAGCTGTTTCCATAGCTGGTGAGAGTCTGAACTTGGGGGCGCTTTTGAAACATTTCACTCCAGTCCTCACCTGTGCACCGTTCCTGAGGTCTCCCCATTTGGAGCCTTGTCCACCTGCCAGGTGTGACCTGTACTGGCCGGTTCCTGTCTTCAAGGAGCTGGGGCCCTGGGCTTGGATGCAGGTGTAGCTCTGCCCGGGTTGTGGGAGAGGTCGGCACAGCCAGCCAGAGCACATCCCATGGCCAGTGGTCACATGAGCAGGAAGCTCCTTGGGGAGAGGGACCTGCTGCAGCCCAGGGGTCCCTGAGTGTCCTGGCAGGACCCTGGGTGCGGCACCTACCCCCTTTGGGGAGGCCCTGTTGGGAACCCCACTCTTCCCTCAGTGGACTGTTCCCAAGTAGTGGCGGTGCCGTAGCATGCACCTCTGGTTAGGGTGGGAGGTGTCCACACCAGGGGTCTGTGACACGCAACCTGCGGACAGCACCCCGGAGGGTGCTCAGGACCAACACGGCTTCCCGGGGCCTGCTGGTGATGGCCTGAATTTACCACACAGGGCTGCCGCTGTGCTGGCTGTGGGGACACCAGGGTGCTTTCCACTGGCCGGGGTCTCAGGTGCCTTTTTCCTGCAGCCGCCTCCATCTGGCTCAGCCCCTGGGCCTGGCCCTGCTGGTATCCTGCCCAGGTCTTACCTGCGGCAGCTGAGGCCTCCAGCCTTCCGGAGTGGGCAGCGGCGCCGGAGGCAGTCTCTGCGCCGGAGGCTCCTTAAGCGCAGGCTCCTGCTGGCCGTGACGCCCTGGGTGGGCGACCTCACCCTGCTGCGCCCTCCCAAGCCCGCGGAGGTGCACACCACAGGTATTGCCTGGGAGCCTCCTGGGGCTGAGGGTGGAGTAGGCCGCACGTGGGGGTCTGGGGGAGGGCGTGGGCACCGTCCCTGGGCATTGGGGGTGCTGGCTTTCCCTCTGCCTGGCAGCCTCCTGCGCTGTGCTGGGGCAGCCATGGGTTCTGGGCTGGCCACCCCGCCCGAGGCTCCTCGGGCTCCCAGAGCCTCTCCCACCGTGTGCCTCCCCAGCCGGCAGCGTCCGAATGCAGCTAGAGAGCGCCCCCCTGACCAGCACCCCAGTGTTCACGCTGCTGACCCAGGTGAGCCGGCGAGCGCGTGGCCATGCGCTTTGTTCCTTTGGTGGACTTTGAAGTTTGCCGTAGGGCTACTTTTGAAAATCTGATTTGCTAATGGCCTCCATCCTCAAACCCAGCCCCACAGCCCACAGCTCAGGTGAATATGAAGTGCACCTGGCCATCCATCTTAACCCTTTAGCAGCACCCTGGGAAAGGCAGCACTAGGGCACCCGGCCATCCATCTTAACCCTTTAGCAGCACCCTGGGAAGGGCAGCACTAGGGCACCCGGCCATCCATCTTAACCCTTTAGCAGCACCCTGGAAGGGCAGGCACTAGGGTCCTGGGTCTCAGTAGAAGCTGTTGGGTGGGGAAGGTGGCAGACGGAAGGAGGATAGCCATGGCCTGAGGCGGCCTGAGGACCAAGTCTAGGCTGAGGGCGCTTGAACCATCGTGGCTCAGCACAGCTGGCCCAGGCTCTTGCCAGAGCCTCTGGACTTTGATTGCGCCTGAGAGCAGCCCCAGTCAGGACCACAGTCAAGGCCTCCCTCCCCCATCGAGCCCCTCTGGTGCCTGGGCCTGTGGTCGGCTGAGCCAGGAGGTTGTTTCTCCTGTCTCTTAGCTGCTGCAGATTGATACTGCTGGTTGCCTGGAGGTCATAGGAGAGAGGAAGGCCCAGCTGCCCACACTGCTGCAGCCTGGCATTCGGGGCCCACCGCCACGTTCTTCACAGGTACCAATGCTTGGGAACAAGAGCAGCAAGTGCTGGCCTCCCAGGGAGGGGGCACTCCCAGGCTTCCAAGGGAGGGGGCATCAGAGCAGCCCCTGGGTCCCTGCGAGGTAGGTGCAGGTGGCCAGAGCCCTGAGCATGCCCAGCTATAGACCTGTTTTGCCCCTGCCGCCACCTGACCAGGCAGAGTGGGGAGCTGTGGGGCTATATACCCCATAAACCAAACCCACAGACCCACGTGCCAGCGGGAGGCCTCACCCCAGAGCCCTGTCACCTGGGAGGACAGCAAAACCTCAGACACAACGTGTGCCCGAGGACTAACAGCTCCACACAGTCCCAACCACACACACGAACACCGGCCAGGGTGCCGGAGCCGTACTGGAGCCTGCAGGACCAGCCTCAGCCGTGCACGGCCGAGGGGGAGGCTGGGCCCCTGTCCCCACTGCAGAGAGTGGCGAGGGAGAATCTGTGACAAGTGGCTGACTCTCCTCCCCTCCTTTTGCAGGCCCCTGTGAATGCCCGGACGACTCCAGGTACCACCTCCTGCTTCTCTCTGTCTTGAGGGGAGAGGCAGCACCTACCCCGTTTTGAGCCACAGCCTGTGGCCCTGGGGACGGTCTCTGGATTCCTACCTGGGCCACAAGCCTGGCAGGGCTTGAGCAGGAGGCACCCGGAGGCCAGAGGCTGCCTTAAGCAAGGGCTACTTGTGCTGTGGCCACGGGCCCCCCCATACCTGCAGAACCCTGAGGAGGGAGGAGCATGGGCCCAGCAGCCCCTGGTTTTGAAGGTGTTTGAGATTTAGGGCTACCCTTGGCCTGTTCACCATGCAGCGGCCACAGCACTGGGCTTTGGGGTCCATGCGTAGGCTATCAGGCAGCTAGCGCCCCTCGGCTCAGGACCTGACTCTGCCCATGTCCAACAGCCACCCGCTGCAGGCACCTCCAGTGTCCTGGGCTCGAGCCCGCCACCCCCCATCAACCATAGTGTCTGTCCTCCCGCAGGCTGTCTCTCCCAAAACGTGCCAGCCCAGGGCCCTGCAAAGCGCACCAGCCACAGAGCGAGCGCGGGGCCAGCACCCTCATCCCGGGCGCCCATGGCTGCCCTGTGCGGCCCGCTGCCCAAGCCCAAGACTGTGTCAGAGCTGTTACGGGAGAAGCGTCTCCGTGAGGCCCGTGCCAAGAAGGCTGCCCAGGGCCCCGCGGCTCCCCAGCCCCAGCTGCTGGTCTCCTCGCCTGTGTTTCTTCAGCCCTCTCTGCTGCCAGCTCCCCAGGGCCCCGCGGCCGCAAGCCCTACAGTCTCTAGCTCCCCCATGGTGGCCGGTTGGTGCCCCTCCGCCTCCCAGCAGGAGGTCGGGTTTTCAGCCAAGGACAAGCAACTCCCCGTGCTGCAAGCCCTGCCGCTCGCCCTCACACCAGGCCTCGGCCCCGTGCCTGTGGGCTGCCTTCCGAGCTGCGTGGGACAGCCCCAGGTCCCTGCCACGTCCCGCAGGCAGGGACTGCCTGAGGTGCTACCCTTTCTCCCTGCAGCCCCCAGCCCCACGCATCTGCCCACGCAGCCTCTCAGTGTGACTCCGGCTCTGGGCGCACCCGGGGCTGGGTCCTCTCTAGCAGCCAGCATCTCACTGCCGGTCACCTGGGTACTCACAGCCCAGGGGCTGTTCCCTGTGCCAGTGCCAGCCATGATGGGCCTCCCGGGGCCAGCAGAGACCACCAACCCCTCAAGGCCACCAGCAACACTGCCACCTCCTCCCCACAAGAGTCCTCTTTGCCCTCAGCAGCCCCCAGCCAGTGTGAATGCAGAGCCCACCCCTTCCTCCAGGATGGACCCCTCCATCCCCCCAGCATGCCCCCCACCCCAAAGTATTGCAGAAGTGGGTGGTGATATTCCCTATACCCCTGGAGAGGCCCAGGTGGCCAGGGAGGCATCGCAGCCCAGGACGTCTTCCCAAGCAGAGCGCCCTGGGCCTAGCCCGCTGCCTGCCCAGGGTAGTAGTGGCCCCAGCGGTGATCAAGCAGGAGCACCAGCGTCCTGCCCCACACCTGCGGGTCTGGAGAAGGGTGCCTTGGACCTGGGTCTGCTCTCCCTGGAGAGTGACACGGCCACTCGGGAGTGGCTGAGAGGACAGCAAGGGGTGTGCCTGCCCCCTCTGGGCTGCAGGCTGCCCTACCAGCCCCCCGCCCTGTGCAGCCTGCGCACGTTGGCCAGCCTCCTGCTCCACAAAAAGGCCTTGGAGCACAGGGCCGCCTCACTGGCAGCCAGTGGGCCAGCCGGGGCCGAGCCTGAGCTTGGGGCCCTGCGGGCCTCACTGGAGCTGGTGCGAACACAGCTGCAGGACAACCCAGCCTACCTGCTGCTGAAGGCACGGTTCCTAGCAGCTTTCACCCTCCCGGCGTTCCTGGCCACCCTGCCCCCCCGTGGTGTCCCCACCACCCTGTCAGTGGCCATGAGGGTGGGCCCTGAGAGCGAGGACGAGGACCTGGAACTCGAGGACAGGAGCGGCTGGCCAGGCTGCACGGACAGCAAAGAGCAGACGGGGCCCGAGGTCACACACTCCCTCCAGGTGAGTGCCAGGCCAGCGGCGCCGGGCAGGGGCCCTAGCCCACCCCTGAAACTGAGCTTCCCGACCAGTGCTAGAAGGCGGCCTCCAGGGGGCAGCCAGCCCCGCACGCGGGCATGCACGGTCAGCAGAGGGCGGTCGCTCTGGGAGCTGGCTCCTCCAGGTGTCTGCTCATGAAGCCTTTTCTAGACTTACTTCATCTTATCCAGGAGAACCCTGAAGTAAAGTCCTTAGGACTGCCCTGCCCTCCCTGCCTGGCCCGAGGAGTGCCCCGCAGTCGCTTCCTGTTAAGGGCCTCGGGCATTTGTGTGAAACCAGGGGACTCCAGCCCATCCTGCCTGCTCCCTTCCTGGGCGCTGTGGCAGTGCCAGGGTACCCTGGAGCAACGAGGAAAGCCGTAGTGCTGGGATGGCCGCCAGGCCCCGTAGGCTAAGTCTGCAGCCGCCTGGTCTGTGCCTCGCCGCCCTGCACTGGGCCTCGTCTCAGGAGGCAGGGGCTGCTTAAAGGGAGACCCCTACGAGAGAGAGAGGGCAGCAGAAGGCCTGCCTGGCCCAGCCCTGCAGGCATGCCCTTCCTGGACAAACCAGGGGTTCTGCTAGGCGGGGCAGGTGCCGTCCCCTCCCTCGTCAAGTCTCTGTGTCAGGGGAGGTCACTTGTCTGCCCTTGCCGGGCCTCTTGCTTTAGGAAGCTATGGACCCTGGTGAGGGTACTGCCCCCTCATGCCTGGACAGCTCCTATGACCTTGACATGCTCAGGACCCGGCGCTCCCGGTACCCCCGAAAGAGGTGGCAGCTGTGAGAGCCAGGTGAGTCTCAAGGCCAGAGCCAGGACGGGGGCTGCCGGGCGCAAGCTCCCTCGGCTCTGCACGGTAGCACCCAGGCTGAGGCCTGGGACCTTTGGCCTGTCCTCTTGTCTACCCTGGCTCCACACCAGGAGCGAGATGGCACTGACAGGGCCCAGCACATGGTCACAGGTGTGGCCTGTCTGCCATTAGACAGGGCCAGGGCCCCTAACCTGGAGCAACTTTGCTTCCACCGCGGGGCCCCAGGCCTGGAGAGCAGGTGCCAGGAGAGGCAACTATCTAGATACACAGTGATCTCGGTGGGCCTGTGTCCTCGCGGCCCAGGTCATCTTGGCTCTAGCCCCTCGGTAGCACTGCCGCCTGCTGGGGTACATGGGGTCCGCATGCCCCGCCATCTAGGTGCTCCTCTGTTTCAGGACAAGGATTCCTGCTGGCAAGAGGCAGGGCCCATGCCTGCCCAGAAGCCCACCACTCACCCTGTAGGAAAGAGCAGCCCGAAGCAGGGGGCTGCTGGTCCGACCGACCTCCGCCTGCCCACAGGAGGGGACTCCGCAGGCCGCCTTTCCATCCCAGGCCGCCGGCTGGTCTCAGCACATGTCCAGATGTTTGAAGAGGAAATGTTCTATTTTCTAATTAAAATGCCAAATAGCATTTTGTGGTTTTGTCGTCTTGAGGTACCAGGCAGTGTACCCAGAGCCGCCAGCAGTTAGACGTGGGCCACCAGCCAGTGCTGGAGCGGCCCCGCCTCTTTCGGCCTGCGGGCGTGCGGTGCCCACTAGCTTAGACACAGGAGCTGTGGGCTGCCTTCCCGGCCTGCAAACCCACAGACCCCAGCAGAGGGCGGCACAGCTCTTTCCGTTTTGTGAAAACAGGCTGTGGTTCTGGCCCGCGCCCTCCCCGGAAGGCCCTTGGCCCGGTGGCCCCTCTGCCCTGTCACTGAGCTTGCCCCACCTCGTCACGCCGTGGGCTTCCCCCTCGGCCCCACGCCTGGGGCTCTCCTATGGTTCACTCCTGGGTGCTTCGTTTTCTACTATAGAGAGGCAGTAGTGTCCCCAGCCTGGTGCCTGTGCCAGCCTTAGTGGTCGCCATGTGACTACCGGCAGACCACCACGAGTGCCCGTGTGCCTGTTCCCTTTGTGACTTCCTTTGACCTGTGGGTTAATGGGAGAAGTCTCGCTTAACTCCCAAGTATTTGGGGGGGTTGCCCTTTTCATGTTGAGTCATTTTGAGTCAGGGTCTTGCTGAGTTGCTAAGAGAGGCCTTGAACTTGAAATACCCCAGCCTCAGCCTCCTGAGTCACTGGAATTGGAGGCATGCACACCGTTCCTGTGCATACACACCCTGAGGAACAGGCCTTTGTCCTTTTGCAAGCCGCGGAAGCACTGGGCTGGGAGACCTGGCACTGGCTCCCCCAGAGTGAGAGCAGAGGTGCAGGTGAGGAGGTCCAGCGGGCACCGTGCTTGGCAGTGCAGCCCACGGCGCGGGGACCCCACTGCCTGGTGCACGTGCAGGGCCCTCCGTGGGCTCCTTCAGGAAGGTCAAACCGACAGGCCACACAGGAAGGGAGTGCCAGCAGGTCCCTGCCCGTGCCAGCTTCCTGCCCGCCGCCCGCTTGTGCCTGTTGCCTCAGCCCCACCAGGCAGAGCGCGGCTCAACCGGCTCCACCGGCTGAGGCGGGCCGGGGTGCGTGCGAGGGCTGCCGGGGAGCCTGCTGCCTAGCTTTAGCAGCCTCGGCTGGCTGCAGGGCCCCCACTGTCCCAGAGGTGCCCGGGGACGAGGATGTGGAGGCCCGTGTGGGCAGTGAGGGTACGCCGGCTGCAGTGGGGGCTGCAGCCTGCTGGGTGCCCTGTGCTGGGCACAGAATTGGGGTTTGCGCTGCATGAGGGAGCCCCGGGTCGGAGCCAAGCTCTGCTCCCCAACACAGGCCTGATTACAACCAGCAGGTCCCACCCCTGCACTACTCCCCAGTCACTGGAGGCGTCAGGCACGTGGCGCCCTGCTGCAGAAGCCTCTAGAAGCCTGTGTCAACTGTGGACTGGCTTCGTCCAGCCCCGAGGGGCTGTGCCCTCCTGTCCACATTGTCAGCTGCCCAGGCTGGGGCTGCAGGTGGCCCCCAGACCTAGGACCTGGCCCCAGGCAGGCCGGCTCCCCTGCTCCTCGGAGGACTTCCACTTCCCCCGCCCCACCCCTGGTGAATCGGAAGGCAGCCGCCAACCAGGGACTATCCCTGTGCGGGAGGACCAGCTGGCCACGGTGGCGCCAACCAGAAGCCACCAGGAAGCGCACGGCCTCCCGCCTGGGCTCCACCCTCCCCCAGCCACCGGCTCCTGCAGCATCTCGATACTCCAGAGGGCCAGGGTGCTGCTGCCCACAGCCAGGGCGACAGGCAGTGGCAAGTAGCTCCCACAGGACCCGAGGTAGGTCGGGCGGGCGCCCTTCAGAAGAGGGTGGGAAGACAGACCAGTGTCTTCTGGGCAGCCTGGGAGCCTGGGGCCTGCTCCCAAGGGCTGGCCGGGCGCATCCCTGCTCTGTCCTGTCCTGTACACAGGTGTCCATGTCAGCGAACTCAGCGGTGGGGGTCCAGTGCGGGACCGTGTGGGTTTGGGGCTAGAAAGACAGGCAATAGGCTGGTGTCCGAGGACTCCCTGGGTTGCTGGACTGGCTGGTGACTCGGTGTGGCAGGAAGCTGAGAGGCCTCAGAGGAGGCCCGCTGCCGCTGCCACAACTCCAGCCAGTTACCCGGCTCCTCTGATCTGGGAACCAGCACCTCCTGGGGCCCCAGCCCTGTCTCTGGGGAGCATGGCTGCACTGCTGTGGCCCAGGCTGGAGGAAGCCACAGCAGGTGGTCCCCTCGCCTCCCCCAACCTGCCTGTCCCCTGGGACAGGAGAGCCCAGGGGTCACCAGTGCCCAGCACCTGAGAACCGGGAGGAGGCACTGCAGCAGCTTCCCCAGGCCACAGGCAACACTGCCAGCCCGCCCAATGTGCCAGGCCTGGTGGCGGTGGCGAGCATGCTTCTGTGGGCAGCGCTGCCCTCCCCGATCAGAGGGCTGTTGCATCAGCAGCCAGCGGAAGGACCAGTGGGCAGGGGGCCTGGCGGGGAATGAGGAAGTCCTTCCCAGCCTGGCTCCCTCACCCCGCAGAGGTGGGAGGGCCTCTCCCCTCAGCCAGACACCAGCCGCCCAGGGGCCACACCTCAGAGCCAGGCAGTGCCAGGCTGGGCGGCCCCGTGGATGAAGCCCCTCCCACAACTTAGCTCCTGCACTGAGGTGGCCGTCCTGGCAGCGCCGTGCACTTCGGGGTGTCTGGACAGAGGCTGAGAGAGGGCATTCTTAGGCCACCTGGGTGATCCAGAAGAGAGCTCCACGGGACAGGGCGAGGTGGGTTCCAGAGATGCGAGGGGGCAGCTGGGCCTCTGCTGGGCCTGGGCACCAGTCCTGGGGCTGGGGATACCCCTGGACTAAACCGCTCAGGTTCCCTTAGGCGAGCTCCCTGGCAGGGGCCTGTAGGCCTGGTGTGAGCTGGCCACCAGGAGGGGGCTCCGGCTCTGGCCAAGAGAGCGGGTGGGCGTCCACCTCGGCGGCTCTCCACAGCTCCAGCTGCAGGGGCCACGGCCATGTCCGACTACGAGAATGAGGATGAGTGCTGGAGCACCCTGGAGGGCTTCCGGGTGAAGCTCATCTCCGTCATCGACCCCTCGCGCATCACCCCCTACCTGCGGCAGTGCAAGGTGCTGAACCCGGACGATGAGGAGCAGGTGCTCAGCGACCCCAACCTGGTCATCCGCAAGCGGAAAGTGGGTCAGTGCCCCGCGCCCGCAGGCTCAGGCTGAGACCCCCGACAACCCAGCCCCGAAGCGAGCCCCACCTCCCCCCAGCACCTGAAGTGGCCAGGCAGCTGTGCTGGTGTTGCAAGGAGGGCAGGGGGTCCTGCCTCCCCTGCAGCCCCTGACAGCCACTGGGTGGGTAGGCAGCACCTAGTGCCTTCCCAGTTTACACCCGCCTTGTCCAGACCAGACCCGTCCTCGGTTGGGTGGGCAGAGGCCTGGCTGGGGCTTGGGAGCATCCGCAGCTTGGGTACCCACCCCCTGCCCAGATCGCAGGGCACCTGCGGTCCTCAGCACCCACTCAGCCCGCCTCTCCGCCTGCAGGAGTGCTCCTGGACATTCTGCAGAGGACAGGCCACAAGGGCTACGTGGCCTTCCTCGAGAGCCTGGAGCTCTACTACCCACAGCTGTACAAGAAGGTGACTGGCAAGGAGCCTGCGCGGGTCTTCTCCATGATCATCGGTGAGGCTGTGGGCGGGGCCAACTCAGGGGCGGGGCCACGGCCTGCGGGTGGGCGGGGTCTACATTGGGGCCGGGCCAGGGCTTGGTGGGGTCTCTGTGGCTCCTACCCCTGTCCCTGGGGTCTAATATCCATAAATTGGGATGAAAGAATCCGGGTGTGAACCTGCTCTGAGGGGCAATGGCGAGTGCGAGGGCGTGCGGCCCTGGGAGGTGTCCCTGGTCGTTGCTCTCACCTCCCTCAGAATCTGGACATCCCGCTGGCCCCCAGAAGGCCCCAAGAGGGGAAGGGGCCCTCCCAGCCTCGAAATACTCACCCTGAGGAGGGTGGAGTCCTAGAGCCTCTGTCTCCCAGGCACGGCAAGTCCTACAGTTAATTCCCTTGCATTTCATTGGGGTCACATGCGAAGCAAGGACGTCAAGTCCCAGGCCAGCCTTGGCAACAGCGTCTCAAAACCAAAAAATGGCCGGGCGTGGTGGCACACGCTTGTAATCCCAGCATTTGGGAGGCTGAGACAGGAGGATCGCAGTTCACAGACAGCCTCAGTAACTACTTAGTGAGGCCCTTTGCAACTCAGTGAGCCCTTGCTTCAAAATAAAGAATAAAAAATAGGGCTGAGGGTGTAGCTCAGAGGCAAAATGTCCCTGGGTTCCATCCCCAGTACCACAAAAAAATAAATAGATAAATAAATAAATAAATAAATAAATAAATAAATAATGGCTGGGCATGGTGGTGCACACTTGTAATCCCAGCATTTGGGAGGCTGAGACAGGAGAATTACAGTTTGTAGACAGCCTCAGCTACTTAGTGAGGCCCTCCACAACTTAGTGAGACCCTGTTTCAAAATAAAGAACAAAAAGCCAGGTGTGGTGGTGCACCCTTATAATCCATGCCCTTGGGAGGCTGAGACAGGAGGATGGCACAGGTTCAAAGCCAGCCTCAACTACTTAGGCTCTCAGCAACTGAGTGAGACCCTGTTTCCAAATAAAGTATAAAATAGGTCTGGGAGTGTAGCCCGGAGGTAGAAAAGCCCCTGGGTTCTGTCCTCAGTAACACACACACACACACACACACACACACACACACACACAGAATAAAAAATAGGGCAGGGGTAAAGCTTGGAGGTAGAATGCCCTGGATCCCATCCCCAGTACTGCAAAAAAAAAAAAAAAAAAAAAAAAAAAAAATTTTAATGAAGCACGCACTTGTAATCCCTGTTATTTGGGAGGCTGAGGCAGGAGGACCACAGATCTGAAGCCAGCCTCAGTAATTTAGGACCTCAGCAACTTAGTGAAGCCGTTTCAACATCAAATACAATATAATAGGATGGGGGCATAGCTCAGAGGTAGAATACCTCTGGGTTCAATCCCTAGTACCATTAAAAAAAAAAAAAAAAAGGAGAGAGAAAAAGAAAATGGCTAGGAGCGTGGCTCCCCTGGGCTCTATCCCTACGGTCACACACACAGAAAGAAGATTCTTTCTGCCGGGCGTGGTGGCGCACGCTTGTCATCCCCGCGCTTGGGAGGCGGAGACAGGAGGATCGCGCAGGTTCGAAGCCAGCCGCGCTGGGTTAAGAGACCCTGTTTCCAAATAAAATATAAAATAGGTCTGGGAGTGTAGCCCGGAGGTAGAAGGGCCCTGGGTTCCATCCCCAGAGCCACACACAAAAAAAAAGATCCTTATACACCTGGACGCAGAGGGGCTGCCCTGAGCCTGGTGGGAGCAGCCCAGGAGTTAGGCTCCTGGGTCCTGCCCTCCAGGAGCAGCAGCAGGAAGCAGGGAGGCCCCGTGGGTGCACTCAGCAGCAGGGCTGGGGCAGGGCCCTCACCGCCAGCTCTGGCCGCTGGTCCTCAAGCACCCAGGACGGGCGGCGGGAGGCCGCGGCTGCAGCACCTCGCTCCTGAGGCTGCCCTTGCCCTTTCTCCAGATGCTTCCGGGGAGTCCGGCCTGACACAGCTGCTGATGGCGGAGGTCACGAAGCTGCAGAAGAAGGTTCAGGACCTGACGGCATTGCTGAGCTCCAAGGAGGACTTCATCAGGGAGCTGCGCGTCAAGGACAGCCTGCTGCGCACGCACCAGGAGCGCGTGCAGCGGCTCAAGGAGCAGAGCGAGGCCAGCGGCCGCGAGCTCAAGCGCTGCCAGGACGAGAACTACGAGCTGGCCCTGCGGCTGGCGCGCCTGAGCGAGGAGAAGGGCGCCGCGCTCATGCGGAGCCGAGACCTGCAGCTGGAGGTGAGCGCGTGCGGCGGGGCCTGCAGGCCGCCGCGCCGGCTGCGGCTCACGGGCCTCTCCTGCAGGTGGACCGGCTCAGGCACAGCCTCATGCAGGCGGAGGACGACTGCAAGGTGGAGCGCAAGCACACGCTGAAGCTCAGGCACGCCATGGAGCAGCGGCCCAGCCAGGAGCTGCTGTGGGAGCTGCAGCAGGAGAAGGCCCTGCTGCAGGCCCGCGTGCAGGAGCTGGAGGCCTCTGCTCAGGTGCAGCAGTGCTGGCCGGGCCGCACGCCCAGGGGATCGCGGCACTGTGGGCTCCCTGGTCAGGCTGCTGCCCTCCCGCCTGCAGGAGAGGAAGCTGGGCGGGAGCAGCCCCTACATCCAGGTGCTGGAGGAGGACTGGCGCCAGGCGCTGCGGGACCACCAGGAGCAGGCCAGCACCATCTTCTCCCTGCGCAAGGACCTTCGCCAGAGCGAGGCCCTCCGCGCCAGGGTACGACAGAGGGAGGCAGGCACTGGGCCTGGGGCCAGGGCGGGGCCAGGAACTCCGCCAAACACTCCTGCACCTGCCCTGGAGGCACGGCACCCTCCTGCCTCTTTGCTGTCCACCCCGTCCCTCACCCCGGAGGGGTACGGCCACGCTCGGGCTCCCCGCGTCTGGCCCAGTGGCGGCCTGGCGCTGGTCTCTGACAGGTCTGGCTGCTGTGGTCGGGGCTCCTGTGGCCTCCCTGCATCCCGGCCAGCCTGACACACGCGCCCTCGAGCTCCTTCCCGGGCCCAGCCGCGGCCGGCTGGCCAGGGCCAGGGGTGACCGGCCGCCTCCGGGGCCCGCAGTGCATGGAGGAGAAGGAGATGTTCGAGCTGCAGTGCCAGGTCCTGCGCAAGGACTCCAAGATGTATAAGGACCGGATGGAGACTGTCCTGCAGCAGATGGAGGAGGTCGCCATCGAGCGCGATCAGGTAGGCACGTCCTGCACCTGCGGCCATGAGGGCGCCGGGAGGCGCCAGCCAGCCTTCCAGGACGGTGCTCAAAGCATGTGTGTGTGTGTTCGTGTGTGTGCGTAAGGTACTGGGGATAGAACCCAGGGGCATTCTACCTCCGAGCTACACCTCCAGCCCTATTTTTTATTCTTTATTTCAAAACAGGGTCTCACTGAGTTGTGGAGGGCCTCACTAAGTAGCTGAGGCTGGCCACGAACCCATGATCCTCCTTTCTCAGCCTCCCAAGTACTGGGATGACGAGCGTACGCCACCACGCCCAGCTTATTCTTTTTTTTTTTTTTTTTTAAACAGGGTCTCACTTAGTTACAGGGGGCTTCAGTAAGTAGTCGAGGCTGTCTTTGAACCTGTGATCCTCTCTCTCAGCCTCCCAAGTACTGGGATTACAAATCGTGCACCACCCCACTCAGCTCTGGGGATTGATTCTTGCACTAAGAACTCAGCCAGCCAAAATGCCTATTGTTTTCTTTTTTAATTTTTATATTTTTGGTACTGGGATTGAACCCAAAGGCATTCTACCTCTGAACTATGTGTCCAGCATGGTTCCTTTTATTCATTTATTTATTTAGTGGTGCCAAGGATTGAATCCAGGGGCATTAGACCTCCAACTTACACCTCCAGTCTATTTTATTTTATTTGGAAACAGGTTCTTAACAAATTGCTGAGAGCCTCACTAAGTTGATGAGGCTGTCCTTGAACCTGTGATCCTCCTGTCTCAGCCTCCTACGTATAGAGATTACAGGTGTGCTCCACCACACCTGCCCGGCTCAAAGCATGTTTTAAATAGCAAAAAAATGACATGCTTATTTTAAAAATGCAAACACAGTTGGGCGCGGTGCTGCACTCTTGTCATCCCAGCATTCAGAAGGCTGAGACCGGAGGATCATGGTTCGTGGACAGCCTCAGCTACTTAGTGAGTCCCTCTGCAATTCAGTGAGACCCTGTTTCAAAATAAAGAGAAAAAAAAAAATAGGGCTGGAGGGTGGAGCTCGGAGGTAGAATGCCCCTGGGTTCCATCCCCAGAAGAGCAAAAAATGAAATAAATACATAAAAGAATTGTTAGCCCAGTGAGGTGGCACACATGTTAGTCCCAGTACAGGAAAATCTCAGGTTCAACGCCAGTCAAGCAATTTATTGAGGCTCTCAGCAATCCAGGAGAAACCCGTTTTCAAATAAGAAATAAAATCAGGCTGGGAGCAGAGCTTGGAGGTAGAATGCCTCTGGGTTTAACCCCCAATACCAAAAGTATAAAATAAATTTTAAATGAAAGAACTGTGGGAACTGGGTGCAATGGTGAATACCTGTAATTCCGTACGTACTTGGGAGGCTAAAGCAGGAGGGTCACATGTTCGAGGCCAGCCTCAGCAACTTAGTGAGGTCCTGTTTCAAAATAAAATAAAATGGGCTGGGAGTGTAACTCCAAAGTAGATGCCCCTGGGCACAATCCCCAGTGCCAAAACCAACCAACCAAACAACAGCAGCAGCACTGCGGTCGCCTCAGCCGGCTGGATTCTTGTGGAGGGGGCCGAGAATCCCAGCACGAAGCTGCGTCTGCCTCCCTGTCTCCCGAGGCTGTCTCTAATCAGTTGATGCTTCAGTGCTGGAGGTAGCTGGGCAAGGTGTGCCAGAGTCTGAAATGTAGATTCCTGGGAGCCACCTTGGGAAAGGCCAGCCGGCCTCTATCCCTGGCGCTGGGCACAGACTCCGAGGCGGGCTGGCGGAGGAGCTTCCAGTGGGACCAAGGTACCAGGCACCATAGGACTGACAGGGAGCGTGTCTGGCTCTCTCCAGGAAGTCAGAGCCAGAAGCAGGGACAAAATTAGGGTCGCCGCCAGTTATCAAGTGGTGGCCGCGGGGGCTGCACTGTGTGGTCACTTGGGGTCAAGCTCTGTCTGTACATGTGGCCCAGCTTCCGTTTGCACACAGGTTTCTGCCTCAGGGTCCCCAGGTGAGAGGGCCATGAGGGGTTGCTGTTTATGTAAAGACTCTCACACAGCCCTGATGATCCCGTCCTTGATATCAAGCTGCACCCAGCTTATACATCATGTGTCTGTGGGCAGGACACCAGTGCTGGCCACCAGCAGGGAGGAGGACTTCAGAGCGGCTACAGGTTCACAGGGACTGTCCTCAGAGAGGAGTGCCTGGACGTTATTATATTCTTTATGTTTTATTCTACTTTATTTTATTATTTATTTTTGTGGTGCTGGGGATGGCACCCAGGAACATTCTACCTCTGAGCTATACCCTCAGCCCTATTCTAATTTTTATTCTTTATTTTGAAGCAGGGGCTCACTAAGTAGCTGCAAACCGCGATCCTCTGGTCTCAGCCTCCCGGATGCTGGGATTACGAGGTGCACCCCCACGCCCGGCTGTGTTCTGTTTTTTTAACTGTCCACTTTTTGGGGTGGTGGCTCTGGGGATCAGACCCAGGCACATCCTAGGCCAATGCTTTACTCTCTGGGCCACACCGCAGCCCTTAACCATCCACACCTCCATCATGAGAGCGTGCTTTCTTGCTTTTACTATCCCTGAGTGCCCGCTATGTCCAGGACGACAGAGGGGAGGCACGAGGGCTGTGCGCCGTGCCTGGGCTGGGGGCCCGGCTGAGGCTGTGCCCTGCGCCCCGCAGGCCTTGGCCACTCGTGAGCAGCTCCACGCACAGTGCTCCCGCAGCCTTCAGGAGAAGGACGAGCTCCGCAAGCGGGTCCGAGAGCTGTCCGAGAAGGCGGACGAGCTGCAGCTGCAGCTGTTCCAGTGTGAGAGCCGGCTGCTGGCCACGGAGGGCAGGCTCAAGCAGCAGCAGCTGGACCTGCTCGTCCTGGTGGGCCTGGGGGCAGCGGGGCCAGGGGCCGCAGAGGGGAGGGCTGCCCCAAAGTGAGTCCTGCAGCCCAGGGTCGCCCTGGCCCGGCATGGCCATCCCCTGCTGGTGGCTGGCATGCCCCTGGGCCTCCCCCCCCCTTCCTCTGCGAGGTCGCCTACCTCATCCAGCCTCCTCCTGTGGGGAGCAGAGGTGGGCCGCTGGGCACTGGCTGTGACCAAGGGTCCCCTTAGGCAGCCCGGCAGGGTAGGGTGGCGTGGAGGAGGAGGTCATTCTGGGCAGGGGTCCGGCAGCAGGGTAGCATGGCTGAGGTGTGGGAAGGGCCTGCGTGGGAGAGAGGCCACACAGGGGGCACTCACCCTGCCATGTCGGGGGGCTCGGTGCCCCCTTTTCTGTGACACAGAGTTCCGACCTGGAGGACACTTCGCCCAGGAACTCCCAGGAGGTGAGTGTGGCCTCAGGTGGGCCCAGGGCTGGCCTTGGGCTCCTGCCCTCTCTGGCTACAGCTGGGCCCTCCCCAGGCTGGGTGGAGGGAAGGGCGGCCGGCCACACCTGAGGCCTGGTGCTCAGATCGGAAATGAGGCTAGCCCCTCGTGGCAGGAGTTTCATGCCCAGGCTCCCTCCCGCCCAGCTGCTGGGCAGCCGCAGCCCCTGAGAAGCCGGGCGGCAGTAACACATGCCTGGCAGAGGGGCTGGAGCTGGGGGGCAGTGGCAGTTTGGAGGATGACCTCACAGGATGACCTGTCTCTTCTGGGAAGCTCTCATTGCCCAGGGACCTGGAGGAGGACATCCAGCTGTCTGACAAAGGTGAGGGGTGGGGTCGTGCGCAGCTGGGCAGGCCCCCGGCCTCTGCTCACCGAGCCCTGGCCAGGCCTCGGCGCACCAGCCATGACACTCACGCCGTCTCTTCAGTCTTCACACCCCATATAGATGGGGAAACTGAGGCTCAGGGGATGTGTTATCAGTTCAAAGACACCCAGAAGGCAGTGTGAGAACCGACTGGAGCCTGGAGCCCAGTTGGCAGGTGTGTGTCCACCCATGGGCTGTGGGAACGGAGCCCCCCTCTGAGCAGGCCCGAGGGATGCAAAGTCTAGCAGGCCCTCCTATCCTGCCCCGGCTCAGCTTCCTCTCACAGGTAGGGAGGACTGCTCCCCCAGGAAGCAGGCAAGGAGGCAGACAGCTGGCTATTAGGCTGGGCATGGTGGCACAGGCTTGTAATCCCAGTACCTGGGAGGCTGAGATAGGAGGACCGCAGGTTTGTGGCCAGCCTCAGCAACTTAGTGAGACCCTCTGTAACTTAGTGAGACCCTGTTTCAAAATAAAAAATAGGGCTGGGTGTGTAGCTCAGAGGTAGGATGCCCCTGAGTTCAGCCCCTGGGTTCAATCCTTAGGACCACATTAAAAAAAAAAAAAAAAGCCCATGTGGTGGTGCACACTCGTAATCCCAGTACCTGGGAGGCTGAGACAAAGAGGACCGCAGGTTTGTGGCCAACCTCAGCTACTCAGTGAGACCCTGTTTCAAATAAGAGTTAAAATTAGGTCTGGGAGAGCCAGCCGTGGTGGCGCACGCTTGTAATCCCAGCATTTGGGAGGCTGAGACCGGAGGACCGTGGTTCAAGGACAGCCTCAGCTACTTAGGCCCTCTGCAACTCAGCGAGACCCGGTTTCAAAATAAAGAATAAAAAATTGGGCAGGGGGTGTAGCCTGGAGGTCAAATGCCCCTGGGTTCCATCCCCAAAACTGCAAAAAAAAAAAAAAAAAAAAATTAGGTCTGGGGGTATAGCTCAGAGGTAGAATGCCCCTGGGTTCAATTCTTGAGACCACATTTAAAAAAGGGTTATTTGTCCTAGAAACAGGACTGAAGGGTGCTGGCTGGGACCGGATGGCACTCCCACGGGTGCCTGGAGGTGGACAGGCAGGGGCGGGGGCCCTTGAGGGCTGTGTGGGAAGGCAGACTTCCCAGCGTCGCCCGACCCAGCCTCTAAGCAAAGGCAAAAGGGGAAGAAGTAGGAGTAAATGGAGAAGTGGGAGACGGCGCCCGCCGCAGCCCAGAAGAAACGAGCCTGAGGCTGTACCCGCACGGCCCAGAGGCGCAGCACGCAGTGGCCCGGAGCCAGGGGACCAGGAGGGTACCCACCAGCGCAGCTCTGGGAAGGAGCTCCCGACGCAGCCGCTGCCTGGACAGGCAGGAGCCCACCCAGCGGCCGGCACCCACTGCCCACAGGGCCTCAGCCTGAGGGGCCCCGCAGCCTAGAAAGTTCTACCTCCAGCCGCTGGCGTGCCAGTCCTCACCTCAGGCGCCCAAAGGTCTCCTCCACTGCAGCTGCTGCTACCCCACTCCTGGGAACCCCAAATGCTGCCCCATGACCAGGAGCACGGCGTGGGCAGGGCGGGTCTGGGGCCTGAGGCCTGGGGCCTTCCTGCTCCTCTGACCTCAGGCACCTGGGGGCAGCCAGCTGCAGGAGGTCTGGGCTGCACACCCAGGCCTCTGCTCAGCCCTGGACAGCCTCCCCCTGGGAGCAAGGTCTTAGCCTGCCTCCCTCACCGGGTGCATGCGAGGACCCAGGAGAGCTGGGGGTGGTCTCAGTGGCTGGCTGCAGAGGGCAGCCATGCTGGGTGTGGCCCCACAGGTGGGCAGGAACCACAGGCCCAGCTCTCCTTCCCAGGTGGCCCGGCAGAGGGGGAGAGCCCAGAGCAGCCTGTGGTGGCTCTGCAGAAGGAGCAACTTTCGCTGATCCCCCACGTAAGGCTGCCCAGGGTCCCTGGGCCCCGTCGGCCCTGGTACCATCTGGGCCCCTGCCCCAGTGGCTGGGCAGCTGGGGAAAGCCTGTGGGCTTGGGGGGTGGGGTTGCGGGTTGTGTAGGAAACATGGAGTCGACATGGACAGACACGGGCTCAGGGGGCTTGGAGGGTGGGCAGCCGTGGAAGGACACTCCATTTCTGGCTTCGTGGGGACCTTGGCAGAGGATGCACCTGTCCCCCTCGGTGGGAGCTCGGCCCTCTCTCCCACTGCCCGCGAGCCCTAGTGGGAG
The DNA here is from genome assembly GCF_963383645.1 of Muscardinus avellanarius. Taxonomy (NCBI): domain Eukaryota; kingdom Metazoa; phylum Chordata; class Mammalia; order Rodentia; family Gliridae; genus Muscardinus; species Muscardinus avellanarius. Next base: position 1,562,051 of record NC_137799.1, read on the forward strand.
GCCGGTGGGGCCGGGAGCGGTGGGCAGCAGGGCTCCGGGACGCTGGCCAGGGCGGAGGGCAGCGGCTACCTGGCTTCCGCAGGGCGCGGGCAGCGGCGAGCCCCCCGGGAAGGAGCGGAGGCGCCTCAAGGAGAGCTTCGAGAACTACCGCAGGTGGCCGGGGGCCCGGGCGGGCGGGGGGCGGGCGGCCCGCGGCACCTGCCGACCCCCGGCGTCCACAGGAAGCGCGCGCTCAGGAAGATGCGGGACGGCCGGCGGCAGGGCGCGGCCGAGCGCGGGCACACCACGGGCAGCGACAACACCGACACCGAGGGCCCGTAGCCGCGGAGCTCCGGAGGCGCGCGTCGTCACCGCCCGCGGCGCTCGCGCGGTGTCTGGAAAACGCCCGATAAATAAAGAGCAGGAGCGCAAGTCGGCCCGCAGTGCGGCGCGCGGGCGCCAGGGGGCGCCGGGGGGCGGCTTCCGCTCCGTGCCCGCCTCCAAGATGGCGGGCGCGGCCTCGCGGCGGGCGGGCGGGCTGCTGCTGGCGGCGCTGGGCCGCGCGCCGGGGCTGCGGGGCGCCGTGCGGCGGCTGTGGGGCCGCGGGGCCCGGCCGGAGGCCGCGGGGAGGCCGCGGGCCTGGGCGCGCTGGCGGTGTTGGAGTTCCGGGCCGGGGCCGGGGCCCGCGGCGGCACTGGGGCGTGCGGAAGCCGCGCACTACCAGCTGGTCTACACCTGCAAGGTGACCGCAGGCGGCGGCGGGGCCGAGGAAGCTGCTGGGGCGGCGGCCGAGCGGGGCCTTCTCGGAGGGGCGGGCCGCCCCAGGCCTCGGGGCGGCGCCCTAGGGGCGAGCGGGCCTTAGCGTGGGGCGGGACTAGCACTCTGCGAGGGCCGTTCCTGGGGCGGGGCCTTGCGGGAAGGCGGGTCTGGCGGCAGGGGCGGGGCCTCGTGGAAGGGGCGGGGCCAGTCCTCTGGGGGAGCCTCGCCTCGGGGCGGGGCCTTACGGGAAGGCGGGTCTGGCGGCAGGGGCGGGGCCTCGTGGTAGGGGCGGGGCCAGTCCTCTGGGGGAGCCTCGCCTCGGGGCGGGGCCTTACGGGAAGGCGGGTCTGGCGGCAGGGGCGGGGCCTCGTGGAAGGGGCGGGGCCAGTCCTCTGGGGGAGCCTCGCCTCGGGGCGGGGCCTTACGGGAAGGCGGGTCTGGCGGCAGGGGCGGGGCCTCGTGGTAGGGGCGGGGCCAGTCCTCTGGGGGAGCCTTGCCTCGGGGCGGGGCCTTACGGGAAGGCGGGTCTTGCGGTAGGGGCGGGGCCAGTCCTCTGAAGGAGCCTTGCCTCGGGGCGTGGCCTTAGGGAAGGCGGGCCTTATCGTAGGGGCGGGGCTAGCTCTCTGGAGGGGCCTTCCCTCGGGACGGGGCTGTCTCGGGCGGGGTTTTCTAGCGGGGCGGGGCTGGCCCCTCAGGTGAGGCTAGTCCTTCCTAAGGGTCTTCTCTGTTGACACCTGGCCTGATGGGGCTGTGCCCCAGCCAGGTCTGTGGGACTCGGTCCTCCAAGCGCATCTCGAAGTTGGCCTATCACCAGGGTGTGGTCATTGTGACCTGCCCAGGCTGCCAGAACCACCACATCATCGCAGACAACCTGGGCTGGTTCTCGGACCTGAATGGGAATCGGTGAGCCACCTGGGTGGGTGGATGGAGGGTTGTGCTCCTGGATGGGCCCCGGCTTCTGGGAGCCGCCAGCCACACATCCCTGGGCAGTATCTCCCTCCATAGCCTCTTGGTGCCAGTGAGCCCGCTGCCTGTGCATGGCCCTCACTCCCAGCTGTGGAGCCTTGTTGTCCTCCGACTTGGGCTGAGGGATCTGCAGCAGATGGGAGAGTGCGAGGCGGTGGGCTGGGGCCTGGCCTCAGAATCCCCTCGCAGCCCGACTGGGGGCCTGGGCCCGGCACTCTGGCCTCTGAGCTCCATGTTCTTGGTCTGAGGATGGAGGCACAGCTCTTGGCAGTGTGGCAGAGGTCCTGCGGGGCCAGCTTGCCAGACAGTCAGGCTCAGGCTCCATCAGAGCTCGCTGCATAGACTCCCTCCTGTCCTGAAGTGTGGGGAAGGGGACAGGACTTCCAGGGACTTCAAGATGCCTGGTCCTCGGCAGCCTGCGGCAGGGGCCAGGGGAGGCCTGTCTTCATTTCTTGGTTACTGAGGTGACACTTGCCAACAGACAAGGGGGTGGTGAGGGTGTGCAAGGTGCCCTGTGCCTCCAGGTGCTGGGCTCAGTGCTCCTGGGGTCCTGGGGTGCCCAGAGGGAGCCAGGTGCAGGAGTGACATGCCTCCCTGTCCCACAGGAACATTGAAGAGATCCTGGCGTCCAGAGGGGAGAAGGTGTGCAGAGTGGCCAGCCAGGATGCCCTGGAGCTGATTCTGGAAGCTGCGGGGGCCCCTGAGCCCCCTGCTGGCCCGCAAGGGGGTGAGGACCAAGAGCCCAGCCCCACTGGCAAGACGGAGAAGAGTTGACTCCGATGCTCTCCACTGCCACAGGACTCCTGCTGGGAGAGGAAGCTGCCTCACGGCGGCTTCCCGGGCTTGGCCTGCTTCTCATCAGTAAACAGACGTCACCTCAGCCCTAGGTGCTGGCCTGCGGCTCTCCTGTCTTTCTTTCTGGCCCTCCCTCACAGTGCTATGAGTCGGTCTCTGGCCACGGGACCCCAGCCTCAGCACGTCTTGCCCACAGCAGGGCTGCTTCCAGGTGGGCAGGGGCTGAAGCTGGAGTCAAAGCCTGCGTGCACTCGGCAGCTGGCTCTGTTCCTGAGCACCCCGCGGGGCGGGGGCCTCTCGCCTTAGCCCTGAGCCTTGGCCGGGCCAACCAGGCGCTAGCGGTGGCTCCAGAGCAAATGGCCGCTGTGCCTGGGAGCCAGGCTGAGGGCCTGGTGATGCTTGCTGCCTGACAGATCGGGCCTCAGCAGCAGAGGGCAGCGAGAGCCGCGCCCCCTCACGCATGCTGTTCGTCTTCTGGTTTTGTTTGACTTGCTCTCAGGATATGCCTGTGTTTAGGGAAGCGTGCGGTGAGCCAGCGCAGGAGTGTCTGTTTGAGAGGCATTCTGGGCCGGTGGCCTTCAGCATAAACAGCAGCCTCGTCTGGGAGGTCAGGAGAGCGCAGGGTTGTGCACGGCCCAGGCTGGTGATTAACGGCTCACACCCAGCCGTGGGAGGCTGGGCACATTTGCCCGATTGGGTTACCCCGTCCTTCCCTCTGCAAGCAGCCTGCTATTATTCCCACCCGGAGCCTCCTGTGCCATTTGTGGGAGCTGTCGTCCTTGGGGCTGAGCCGCCCCGCTGCTCTGTGGAGGGCACCAAGGTCACAGGGACCAGCCGAGTCTCCTGTGGTGTGAAGCGCACGCAGGTGGCGGTGGGTCAGCTGGATGCCCCCGCCTCCGAGGACCTAGACCAGCATTTGGCTCAAGTGTCCACTGCACCTGAAATCGCAGAGCCGTTTCTAGCCCGTAGGTTGGATGTGTGTGTCGGCCATGTTATCTGCGTTCTTATGCTGACTTCTGGGCCTCGCTGCCCCTACAAGGCCTGCCCCGACCCCAGGTCAGGCAGCTCCTGGCCCAAAGGCCACAGCTCCGTCTTCCACAGGCATCCCCCCCCCCAGACCTATGCCACGCCCTCCTCCAGGACCTCGCGGTCGGTGGCCCAGGCTGGCTGGGTGGCAGAGCCGTGTCCTCAAGGTGCCAGCCCTCTCAGAGACCTCTGCACTCATGCCACCTCCCCTCTGTGACTGCATCCTCACCCCTCACCTTCCCTTCCGCTTCCACGAGGAATGGCGGCCACGCCTGTGTGCTGAGCCCACGCCCGCCTGCTTCTGCCTGCAGATCCCGGGTGGGCTCCCCTTAGCCCTTCCCGTCTGTGCCCCTTGTGGCCGGGTTCCTGGAGCGCTGCCCCTGGCCCGCCCTGCTATCCCTCGGGACATCTGGACCCCATGGTCAGGGTGGGCCCAGGGGAGCAGGGCCCCAGTATTCGGCCATCCTTGGGTCACTGGTCTGGGATGACTCCACCCTTCAGTGCCATGGTGGGTGACACTTCTCCCTCTCATCTTTGGGGCATTTTTTCTCCACTGAAGCCCCTTCTCCAGAGTTAGCCACCCCGTGTAAACACCAGGGGCCCGATCTGTCTTGGCTGGCCTGTCTCCTGGGTGAGGCCTTGTGCAGACCAAGGTGGGCAGCTTGGCCTGGCAGGGCCCTGCCTGGGTGCTGAGGGCTCCCAGAGTGCCCGGTCTTCGGGATCCAGTTGGCAGGGGTGTGTGAGCCTCCTCCTGCAAGTCGGGCCAGGGTCTGGAAGCAGGCTGTGTGGGTGCAGGAGTGGCAGCCCTGCTGGCACACCCCCAGGGCTGCTCTGCTGGTCTGTCCCCAGGGTGAGAGCCCCGTGGGGGTGCTGCCACACGCCTGCACCCGGGACGCCACGGCACCTCTGCCGAGTCTGACAGTGAACAGCAGCAGGCCAGGCTCCACCCGGGCTCGGGACATATCGGGTCAGCCCCGGAGTCCCCAGAAGGGAGAACCCAGCACTGATCCCAACAAGCACACACTTACTTGGCAGACTTTATTTTTTGGGAAAAACAAAAACGTACCTCTTGGGTTGGAAAGGACCCCTTGACAACATGGCAAACACACGTGTAGCAATAAATACGCATGTACATTCAAGTATGAGGGTGGCCCCAGAGACCCTGTGCTCTAGCGCCCGCCCCACCCTTAGGGCATTGCTGCCTATCGGAAGTAGGGTCCCCACGCCGAGCCCAGGGCCAGCTCTGCAGCTTCCCTGGCTCCCAGGCTGTCACCCGGGGAAGGCTCAGTGCCTCCTGCAGCGGCGTGCTGGGGGCTGGCCTAGAGGGGCGCGGTGGGTCCTGCAGGTGGGCTCAGGCAGATGGCCTTGGCGCCCAGGGTCTGTCTCATGAAGGCTCCGGTGAGTCCTGCCCAAGTCTCAGGGCTTGGAGCTGGGAACCCATGGGCCAGCTCTGACGTGGGAGGGCTGGGCTCTCTGGGGAGGAGGCTGTGACGTCATCTCCCCAGATAGGTGGAGGATGTTCACGGGGGGCTTGGAGGGGCAGGCTGAGCCAAGTCCCATTCCGGTGCCATGCCAGCCAGGCAGCTAGGGCCAGACCTCGCTGTTCTGGCCCAGGGGTGTGCCAGGAACAGGCATGGGGGTTCCTGTGCTCCCCTGCCCTCTGCTGTGGGGTTGGGCCGAGTCCAGCAACTGGGTGGGCACCTGCCTGCCCACTGCCTACCAGGCTGCCAGCCTCTCCTGCAGCAGGGCTAGGAGGGGTGGGGAGGCAGGCTGGGAGGGGCCCTGCCCTGGGGATGGGAGGCTGGGGGGCACTAAGCTTGTCTCCTGTGTGGCTGTCCCAGGACCAGCTGGGGGACAACATGCCGTGTTGCCCTCTGGGGGCCTGGGAGACTGCAGGTTTCACATTTGGCAGGGCTGGAGGAGCCCAGAAGGGGGTTGGGGCAGCACCGGGGTTTGGGGCCAACATGCTGAAGGCCTGGCCTGGGGCAGGGCAGGGGCAGACCGCGTGGGGACACGGGTGTGGCCCCTGCAGGTGCTCTGGTCTGAGCCTGCCTCTCTGGGGAGGGGATGCCGTGGGGCCGTGTGCCCAGTGTCCAGCTCAGTGGGAAGGGCCAGGAGGCTCAGGGCCGGACCTCAGCGCAGCCTCAGGAGGGCCTGGCTTCTGGGGCTGCGGCCACTGAGGGAGGCTGTGGGCCCCCAGCATACAGGAGCTGGCTGGGCAGGCTTGGCTGTGGCCTGGGGCTTAGCTGGCACCCGGCTGGCACTGCTGCCGGGGCTCAGGCAGCCCACTGGCCTCCTGCTCGGGGCTCCCCGCGAGGTCCACGCGCTGCTCGTCCATCCGCTTGGCCTGCACCCTCTGGATGAGGCTGAAGAAGTCCTCGTCTGGCATGGTGGGGCCCCGGGGCAGCACATCGGGCGGCGGGCAGCGCTGGTCGTCAATCCTGGAGGACTGCACAGACACACAAGCGGGTTGGTGGCCCTGCCCTCCCCCGTCCCAGGGGGCCTGGGCCAGCCACTTCAGGCCTCTGATTTCTTCAGGGAAATCAGCTTCAGGGGCCGCTGCGCTGGGGTCAATCCCCAAACCTACCAAGTCTCCTGGGGCCTGTGTACCCCCAGGGCCTGGGCTTGGCCCACCCAGCAAAAACAGGCTAAGCAGCGCCCGATGGGGCAGCCCAAGGCCTGCTAACCCCTGGGGACTGACCGGGGCATGGCCTTCCTGCAGCCCTGGGCTGAGCCTGGCAGGCCTGGGGGCTGCGGCTCCAGTGGTGTGGACCCCCTGAGGGCCAGGTGGCTGGCCCTGCCTGCCCCAGCGTGGTGGCTGCGCGGCCTGAGGGGTGTCTGGGCTTCTCTGCAGGGCCTGGAGCAGAAGGGACGGGAGCCGGTGTAGCCGCTGGCGCATGCGTGCGAGTGGGCGGGGGGCTCTGGGCTTCTCGGGAGGGGCTGGCTTAGAAGCGGCTCGTTGGGCGCCTGGCCTGTGGCTGGGGTTCCGTCTCCTCTGTGGGAATGAATGATTTCTGTAGTCCAGCTGGCCTCGGGCAGGGGCAGTACAGCTGCCGCCCAGCCCGCTGCCTGCCTGGCCCAGCTGGAGGGCAGCCGGTGGCCCAGAGGGCAAGCCTGCCACACGTTAATCTGGAGTGCAGCTCAGCAGCACTCCACGGCCCTGCCGTCCAGGCCGGGGCTCCACCCTTGCAGGCTTCGCCCCGCAACCCTGCTGTTCACTGTCTTGGTACCACCAGCTGGCTGGCAGCCCCAGGGTCTGCTTCCCCCTCAAAGTACAGTGTGCCTAGATACAGCGAGGGAAGGACCCCAAGGCCGCGGCCTCTGCCCTGGATGACCCCCTCTGAGCTCCTTCCCCATAAGGGGTGGCCGAGCCTTAGGGTATCTGCAGCTGTGTCCCCAGGGGTCGGTCTTCCTGGCCTTTCAGGCTTCCTAGGGGAAGGCTCCAGGCCTGAGTGCCATGGTGCCCAGCCAGGCTGGCTGTCGGCCCTGCCCAGCAGCCACTCCCCCACCCCTTGGACCCGGCCTGGAATGGGCCAGCGAGCACGGTGCGCCAGGCCAGGCGGCCCCTCCCCGGCGCCCCCAGCCCACCTGGTATTTGATGAGCATGTTGAAGAACTCGTCCCCAGGCTCCTGGGGGTCCCCGTCCCTGCGGAGGTGGCCCACGTTGTTGTGGGTGATGCGCAGCCCGGGCAGGCTGCCCACGCTGGCCCGCTGGTCATCCAGCCGGCGGCTCTGAGAGCTGGCGATGAGGTCGAAGAGCTCCTCGGTCTGGGGGGAGGCGGTGGTGGAAGCCTTGGCTGCAAAGGGCGAGGGTGAGGCAGGCGGGGTCGGCCCAACTCCTGCCGCCTCCGGGGCTTCAGGCGGTGACAGGGCCTCCGCCTCCCGCTCCTGGAGGCGCTGATGCGCCCTGACAGCCCGTTCCGGAGGGCGGGGATAATTGCACGCTTTCCAGAGTGCAGCTCTGGGGAGTGTGTGGGAGCCCCGGGGGAAAGGGCTCTCTGCAGCTGGCCTGTCCTGCCCCCCACCCCTGGCCCACCGGGGTCAGCCTGGGCGGCGAGGAGGCCACCCACCGGAAGAGCGTGGAGAGCCCTCGGCCCCGCACTCACCGACCCTCTCCTCCAAGCTGGTGGCGGCCGTGGCCTCGGCTGCCCCCGCCTGCCCCTCCTCTAGGGGACAGCGCTGGTCGTCCATGCGGCTACTCTGGAACTTGCTGAGCAGGTCAAAGAAGCACTCCTCGTCTGACGACGGCGCCCGCGGGATGCTCTGGGGAGGGAGGCGGTGGTCACGGCCCCGCAGGCTCCCTACCTAGACCCAGCGTTCCTAAGACTGGGTCGAGGCCAGGACCTCACCTGCCAACCTTCCTCCCTTAGCTGTGCCTCCGCCCCAGCACCCACCTGCCCCGCCTCTGCCCCGGGCCATGCCCATCACCCCTGAGCGCCACTGCTCACGTGCTGCCGCCCAACCTGCCCTGTGCCAGCGGCAGCCTGGAACGCTCCTTAGCCGCCCCAGCTCAGCTGCCACCACCGCCGGGAAGCCTCCCCCGCCCTGCACCAGCTCCACCTGCCCCGGCCTCCAGCATGGGTGACCGAGGGAGGGATGGCGTGTGATCAGGCCCTGTGGGCAGGAGGCGGTGCGGTCACTAGGTATGTACTGCGCCGGCCAGCCCGGCAGCAGCGATGGTGGACTGCAAGGTGCCACCAGCAAGGGGAGGCCACGTCCCCGAAGGGGGGAGGTGAGGCCATGCTCGCCCAGGCCAGCGGGGCTGGGACCCGCTGAGAAGGCGCCAGCACCCCAGCCCCCTCTGCATGTTGTCAGAGGTGGGAGGACAGGGCTTGGACCCCTGTGTGGGGGCCCAGGAACATAGATGGGGTAGATGGCAAGCTGCCCTGGAACGGCAGCTTCCTGAGGTTCCACTGCCTCTGGGCTCCCCGCTAGTCCTTCCCGGCACCCCTGCAGATGGCGACTTCTACAGCCAGCAAGGGCCGGGCCGGAGCTGGCTTGGACGTGAGTGGCCAGGGCAGGTGCTTTCAGTCTGGGTCCTGGCTGGGGGTGGCCCAGGCCACACTGGTGGGATCAGCACGGGTGAAGAGGGGTGACTTTGGAGCCTAGCTGGAGGGCAGGGGTGGGTGCAGAGCTTGAACCCCTGATGACTGGAACCGTGAGCCCCAGGTGTCAGGTGACCCCACTCCAGCCTCGGTTTCCATGCCCGTGCGGGGTGGGGGTGGGAGGCCATGGACTGCAGGGCTTTTCAGAGGACACGGCCACTCTGCCTCCCTAGCCACATGAGGCCTGGCCGGGTCCCCGGGCTGATGGTGGGCAGATAGGTTCCAGAGCCTGTCCACTTCCCAGGAGGAGCTGGCCACACCCCTGCCCAGCCCTCCGGCCCCGGCGGGCTCTTCCTGGGCTGCAGAGCCAGGCCAGGTCTGCAAGGTCGTGGTCTGGGAGTCCTGCTCCCAAAGAGGAGATAAAGGTGCAGAGAAGTGGTGTGACCTGCCCAAGGTCACAGAGGGCAAGAACAGAGCTGGGACCTGGAGTCAGGCAGGCCCGTGGTGACTCCGTTTGGGGGTGGGAGTGGGGCTCTGAAGGCTAAGGGACCCCACTGAGGGAGCCGCATGCAAGGGGCAGCCATGCAGGCTGGACGGAGAGACCCCACCCTGGTGCCACCTGGGCTTTGTGCACCTGTGGCTGAAGCAAGCCTGGGTCTCCGCCCCGCCGGGCTGGGAAGGAGAGCTGCACTCACCTGGGAGGGCCAGAGTCTCCCCGAGGGCGGGGACCGCGTGATGCCCCCTCTAAGAGCATGGGCTCCTGACCCAGAGGGAGCAGCCCCCACCCCCTGCGCCCGGCCCAAGCTGGACTCCAGCAGGGCAGGGCTCCCCGGGGTATCTGAGCTGGACCTCATCAGACTGCCAGCCTCCCCTGGGTGCACTTGAAGGACAGCTGGGCTAGCCTGAGGCCCCTCAGCCCCCTAGGGGGCCACAGCAGAGCTGTCTCCAGGGGTGGACTCCTGATGCCTGGCAGCCAGCTTCCTCCCCCGCCAGGGTCTAATGCTGCCCTGTGTGTGGGTGCCAGGTAGCCAGCCCCACACCCCTTACTCTGAAGCACAACCACACGGGGCCCTCTGTGCGTCTCGGCACAACAGATCGGGGACCCAAGCTCTCCTTTGCCCCAAACCCTAGATCCTCCCCTCCCAAAGCTCCTGGAGTCTGACTGCAACTTCTCCTGTATCAGTCTATGCCCTGTGGGGGAAGAGAATGGACCTGGTGGGGTCCAGCCCGCCCTGGCTAACTGAGGCTCCTGCGCGCCCCCCTCCTGTGTCAGGGACCCCACTCACGCTGGCAACCAGGAGCTCTGCAGGGTGCCTGGCCGCGTGCAGACCAGGCAGGACGCCAAGGTGCCCAGTGCTGCCGCCGCCACCTGCCCAAAGCACCCAGTGCTGCTGCGGTGGGGACCCAGTGTCACCAGGCTTAAATAGCACCCGGGAGGGCTCAGCCCTCCCAGAGCCCGCCTTCTCTCGCTCACGAGCTGGAGAGCAGGCGTGCACACACACACACACGCACACGCCTGCTCTGCTCAGTAAACACTCTGGGATGGATTCCCCAGCGCAGCAGAGTGCACCCTCCCAGCCTGTGGGCGGCCAGGCTGCGGGGCTGGCGGGTGGATGGTTTATTTGAAAGCATTTTCCCACCCTCAACCGGCCCCCGGGCTTCCTTCCACCCAGTCCCGAGGCCGAGGCAGGCCTGGGCGCCCAGGCCCCTCAGCCGCTGTCTGCCGCGGCCCTCCTGAGCACATAGAGGAGCCCTCCCAGTTAGTGTCCCTGAGACAGGAGCGCCACTGGGGTGCAAGGGGACCTCCCCACGCCCGCAGGAAGGCCGGCTCCAGGCAGCCACAGGGCGCAGAGCACCTGCCCACCCACACCCTTGCTGGCTGAGGAGGTGCTCATTAAGCCCTGGAGGGAATATTTTTAGGCTGACTTCTGGGGCTCAAGGTGGCCTCTGAAGCTGGCCTCAGCCTATCTGTGCCCTGGTTCCTCCAGCAGCTCCCACGTGCCTGCGAGGCTGGCAGGACCCTCGACCAGGCGGACACCAGATAGCAGGGCCTGGGCCTCCAGCCTCCACCAACCCCACCAGCAGTCTGTGGTCCCGGCTCCAGCCACACACCTGGCCCTCTGCCTCTGTAAGCACACCGAGAGCAAACTGCGCCCCAGGAGGAGCTGTGGGCACACGTGGGTGTGTGCCCCACCACCCTAAGAGGCCTCCAAAAGGAGCCCTGGTGGCAGCAGCTTCCTGCAGTGCCCCCGGCAGGGCTCTGCAACCTGGCACTGGCCACCCACACCCCAGGACCAGGGGGGAGCGTGCCCGGGTCCTGTCCTCAGCCCCTCCCCCCACGGCCCGCAGGAGCTGCAGCCCTGGTGCCTGCCCAAGGGGCTGCCTGTGCAGAGGCTTGGGGGCTGCATACGTGTCCCCAGTCACTGCTGTGAAGCTCAAGAGACCCCCAGGACACCCCAAGCGGTGTGCCCCCTGACAGGAATCCTGCTGGAGGCAACATCACCACCCGCTAACTGGAGCCCCTGCCGGCAAATCCCCCCACCCCCGGGGGAGGCGTCCCTGCAGCTGCGCCCTCCTGACAGGACGCACCCCAAAGACTGGCAGAGAGGTCTGCAGCATCCTGGGGAGACAGGGCAGGGGCCAGGACAGAGAGTAAGGCCACCCAGAGACTAAAGGCTTTGGTCCTGAGATATGGGGGACCTGCCACACAGGAAGAGCTGCCAGGTACATCCCTGGGGCACAGCCAAGGACCGTGAACCTGTGCCCCTACACTGAGCACCCGGCCCAGGGCACCGCACAGCCAGGCAGCCCGCCGGGACCTCTGCCCGCTGTGCCCCGAGCTGAGGCTGGAGGGCCGGGGGCTGGCCCTGGCTCCTTCCCCGGCCTGCGGGCACCTACCGTGCGAGGCACCTGCACCTGGACGTCCGCACTGTCCAGTGGGGAGCGGCTGCCCTCCCAGGGCCTCCTGTCGGCGTCCGGCCCCTCCTGGTACTTCCTGCTCCTCATGGGGAGGGGGAGCGAGTCCCTGCCCGGCCCCCGCCAGTCCCCTGCATGGTGGGTGTCTCCATTCTGTTCCTGGGGAGGGGAGGCAGGCTGGACGTGGGCGGGGAGGCTCTGAACCCATGCCCCCATCTCAGGACCCTCAGGGGAAGGCTGGCCAGGCGCAGCCACCCCCACTTTATGGATGCACGTGGTAGGCACTCGGGTTTCCCAAGGAGGAAGCGCGTGTGAGGGGCCATATGTGCCCTTGGTCAGGGACAGAGTGGGTGCCCTTCCTGCTAGTGACCACAGGTGACCCCGGGCCTTGAGCCCATGCCAGGCCCCGAAGGCCACCCACAAATAAGCCTGTGCCACACTGGAGGAGCAGAGGCCCAGCAAGGTCAAGCCCTGCCCAGGCCCACACACGCTCTCTTGCCCAGTCTGCCGGCCCGGGGTCTGCCGAGCCCCAGCAGCGGTGCCGTGAGCTGTAGATCTGCTTGCCCTTTAGGTGGGAGCCAGTGACCCAGGGGCAGGCGGGGTGCTGGGCTCACGAGGACAGGGGCCCAGGGGCAGGCGGGGGTGCAGGCGGGGCAAGGGGAACAAATGGGCACTGCCTCTGTGGGGCCTCCAGGGGCCGGAGACAGATGGGCCTCAGGCCGTCAGGGCACATTTATCTCCCAGTGGACAGGCTGAGTCGGGCCACGGCCGCTCGGCAAACACTGCGCCCAGGCTCGCGGCCGTGCTGGCCACAGCCTGCTGACGCCCACCGCCCCCTGCCGAGCCCAGCTCACCCGCTCCAGGGGGAGCCGCAGCAGGTCCCACGTCTCTGCGCTCAGTCTCTGCGGCCTCTTGGGTCTGGCCCCTGGAACACAACAGGGGCTGGTCAGCCTGGTGCCAACCCGGGGCCGACGGTCAGCACTGCACTGGGGGCCAGTCCTGAGCTCTGGCCACAGAGCCCCGTGTGGCTGCAAAGTGTCCACTGCGTCATGCTGACTGCAATGTCAGCTCAACACAACCGCTGGGCAGGGGGTGTTGGGTATGTCTAGACCTGGTGCTCCCGTCGCCCCAGAACTGGACTGGGCTCTCCAGCCATGCCCAGTGCCTCGCCTGCCCGGAAGGTCCTTCCCACCCACACGGGGTCCACTCCTATGCCGCCCACTGTGAAGCCACTGACCCTCGGCCCCTCTAGGCCACTGTGCCAGCCAGGCTGGGGTAGGGGGACAAGACAAAGGCCTTGGTGAGCCCCAGGTGGGCCCTGCAGCAGGGCCTACTCCTGTATCCCTGCACCATGGCGGGCACGCCAGGCACCCAGCAGCTGGTAATGGGTAGGCAGGGGGCTGAGCTGGGGCCCTGGGCTCTCCAGCCACAGGACCCCAGCCCCCCAGCCACAGCTGGGAGCCACCTGGCCCAAGACTGGCCAGCTGCAAACTCCAGGGGTCTTGGCCCTGCTGAAGGTCCTTAGGTCACCCCCAGCCCTCCATCCCAACATGTCCCTGAGGCAGGGTGTGCCTTAGCCCGGGGCCTCAGGCCCTGCCCTGCAGATCCTGCAGAGAAGGTTCTAGAAACTGACTCGAGCCTCGGGCCAGCTGCTTCCAGACCACTTGAAGCACCAGGGTCTGGGGAGACCTGGCCTAGTGGGGCCGGCCACTTGGGGATGTCAGGGCAGAGGCCCAGGCCAAGCCCGGTGAGAGGGCTGAGCCTCTAAGGTGGAGCGTGGCCAGGCCCAGAAAGGACTGCAGAACTCTAGGGCCAGGGACAAGAGTGAGGAAGGCCTGGCAGTCAGGGGCCCACCCCAGCCTCTGCCTCACCCCTGAGGTGCCCAGGCACACCTCCAGGGAGCCAGTGCCCAGCCAGAATGCCATCATTTCAATGTGCAATTAAGAAATTATTATTGAAGCCGGGCGTGGTGGGCACCCTTGTAATCCCAGCATTCAGGACGCTGAGACAGGAGGATGGCAGTTTGCAGCCAGCCTCACCTTCTTAGTGAGGCCCCTGCAACTCAGTGAGACCCTGTTTCAAAATAAAGAGTAAAGAAAGGGCTGGGGGTGTAGCTCAGAAGTAGAATGCCCCTGGGTTCCATCTCCAGTACCTCAAAAAAAAAAAAAAAAAAAGTTGGCGAGAGACAGGTCCAGCCCGGCCCGGGCTCACAGCTACGCCAGGGCGCGGGGCTCCCAGAGGCCGGCCACTCGCCCCTCAGCACCGGGGTCGGGCTGGAGCAGAGCTAGTGCTGGCTTTCTCCCAGCCCTGCCCGTGTGGCCCCCCAAGCCCAGGGCCCTGGTTTAATTATGGGCCAGGCGCCACCTGGGAAGGCCGGGGCCGCGAGGCGGCACAGCGGCCGAGCATTCGCTGGGACGGTGGGGTGGGGGGATTGGTTGGCCGCCACCCGCAGAGGCCAGGCCTCCACCCACAAGGGCAGTTCTGGGGACAAGGGGGACAACATCCTGGACTGCAGGCGTGCGGTGGAAGGCCCTGGCGGCACAGGGACCCCAGCTGGGCCTGGCCGCCGGCGCCCCAGCGCCTGCTCACGTTGGGTGTTTGCATTTTTGTACGGTTATTTTTTTGGGGGGTGATACTGGGAATTGAACCACAGGCATTCAACCTCTCAGCAATACCCCCCAGCCCTATTTTATTTCTCTTTTTATTATTTTTTATGGTACTGTGGATTAAGCCCAGGGGACTTCTACCTCCAAGCTATACCTCCAGCCTATTTTTTATTTTGAAACAAGGTCTCACTAAGTTGCAGAGGGCCTCACTAAGTAGCCAAGGCTGGCCATGAACCTGCGATCCTCCTGCCTCAGCATCCGGAGTACTGGGATGACAAGCGTGCGCTTCCACAACCCACTTTTATCTCTCATTTTGAAATAGGGGTTCTCTTCCACTGCAGGCTACTTCCAACTTGTGACCCGTTTGTCTCAGCTTCCCAGGCACTGGGGCTAAAGGCACGCACCACTGCGCCCGGCTTATGTTACTGTTTAAGTGCTGGGTGCCCTAAAAAATACTTGTGGTGGACAGGAACTGAGCAAGCCATGGCTTTGGAGGCCCAGATTGGCCTCTGGCCTCCAGCTGGCTGGCCCGAGCCCAGCCGGGTGTGAGCGTCCAGGCTGTGAGACCAGGTGGTGACTGGGAAAGGCTGCAGCCACTGGAATGGAGGGGCCATACCTGTATCCTCCTCTATCTGGCCTGGATAAGAAAGCACTGATCCAGAGGGCTGCCTGGAGGTGGAGGAGTCTGGCCGGCGTGTGCCAACGTGGCCCTGAGCGTCCAGGCCGTGGCCATCGCGGCCTCTCCTGCCCAAGCACAAGAGCCCGAGCACGGGGCTCCCTCCCGATGCTCCCCAAACAGCCTAGCTGGTGGTGTCTCCCAGCCTGCCCCAGCACTTTGAGGCCCAGGATAGCTATGGCAGCCTGGGCCTGAGGGGACAGGAGAGAGGGGGCCACGGGCGCTATCTTCTGGAGGGCCTCACAATGGCCACCCCAGGATTAGAAAGGCAGGTCTGAGGGAGAAACAACAGCCATTCCAGACCCACGCAGAGCCTGGTGCGGATGCAGGGCTGAAGTCACGGCTGAGCGTGTCCGAGCGCGGGGGACGGGGTAGGTTACTCACTGTACCCAGTGAAAACCTGGCTCCATCTCAAGCCGGGCACTGGCCAAGGGCCTGTTGTTCAGGAGCCCCCAAAGCCCTGCAGAAAAGGCTCAGTCCCCCACCTTGTCGGCTGGGCCTTGGGCCCTGCCCAGCTGCTTCGGCCCTCCTGGCTCTCCACTGTGACGCCCGCCGTGCGTGGCGGAGGCTGGGCTGTCCTTGGAAGGATGCCTCCTCCTGGTGGGCGCGGGAGGAGCCCTCTGGGCCCAGCTGAATGCACCCTCTGTCTGAGTTCGCAAGGTCCTGAGTCTGGCCAGTCCCAACAGCCAACACGCCCTTGGCTGAGTGGCCCAACCGGGGGCCCCAGGACCCCGCTCCCTCCCTGGACTTCCTGCCCCTCCTGCACACGAGGGCACAGTCTGGAAATTTCCCCAGCACTGCCCACCTCCACCAGGTCTGACCCGCAGGCTGCTGTCGCCATCCCGTCCTTGGTGCCACGTCCACGGCAGTCCAGCCTCCTCCAGAAAGACCCCACCCACCCCACTAGCTGACCCAAACCTGACCCTCTGGCCCCGCGGGCCCGTGTCCCCATCACTCACCGGCACAGGACGCAGCCTGCCCCCTTGGCCCCTTCTCCACTGGCTAGGCCTCCCTGCTCTGTAGCCAGGGCGCATCGGGTCTGAGTGAAACAGGCTTGCTGCCCCCTTTCCCTGGCCAGGCGCCGTCCCCAGCACCGCTGAGTGGGCCTGCTCCCAGAGGCACAGAGGCAAGGATGGGTCAGCAGAGCCCACCACCCAGGACCACCTCCTGGATATCACGCCCCACGCACCCCTAACCTTAACAGTGCGATGGGGGCCGAGGGCACGTTTCCCAGGAAACAACTGATGCTCGGTAGCCCGAGGCCGTGGGCAGGCACACGGGGCCAGGCAGTGGGCACGGGTGTCTACGTGGGATGAGGCCCAGGCTCTCCTCTCCTCACATGGCAGGGGTGTGGCAGAGCCATCAAATTGGGAGGGGTGGGCTCAGCAGTCTGGGGGCCACTACCCAGACGGGCGGGGCGGGGTGGGTGCGACCCCTCCCACGGGGACACACATCCAGGGCCTGCTGTGGGCTGCGGAGGGGTGGTGACAGAGAGGTGGGGCTCTTTCCTCCCTGGGACAAAGGTCCCCTTATTTCTACCAAGTCAGGAAAGGAAACCCGAATCCTGGACACTGTCTCCCACCCAGCCTCAGACCCACCCACCAGGCTCACAGGTAGCCACGCCCACCACACGGCCACGCCCACCGCGAGACCACACCCGCAAACCAGGCCACGCCCAGCCCCTCCCTGGCTGCAAGACCCAGCCCCGCCATGCCCGCCCCTGGTTCCCCCACTCTGCTCCCATCTTCTTCCCTTGCTGAATTAGGGAGGAGTTCAGCAAGGGTTAGATGCCATCTGCCATCATTCTGGATCTGTGCCCTCCTGGGTGCCCACCCCACACCTAACCACACTGACTGCCCCAGGATATCCATCTGCCCAGCCCCAGCCCCATCCGGCAGTTTCCAGAAGGCAGGGAAACCCCCCCCCACCACCACTCAGTACTGCCAAGACAAAGACTGCCGGCGGGGGATGGGGGCTTCACCCTGCCAAACCCCAGTGACTCCGCAGGTCCAGACCCATGTGGCCTCCAGCGCCCTCCCCTGCAGGCTCACCTGAGTGGGGGGCTCCCCCAGGGCTGCTCAGACTCTCAGGGCGCAGGCCCACCTTCAGCAGCTGCATCCCGGGGCTGCAGCCCTCCAGGCCCACGGCAGCCCTGCCGGGGCCCAGACTCTCCTGAGCTCCGTGCTCCCAGGACAGTGGGCAGTCTGGCACGGGCGGCCCGGCTGGGAAGGGTCCGGCAGGCAGGGCAGAGCTGCCAGCGTGGGGAGGACAGAGCTGCCTTGTCCCTGGCCACTCACCCATGACGTGCCCCCTCCTTGGCTTGGCGGGGAGGGACGTCAGGAGGACGCGGAGTTGGCTGCCTCTGTGGGAGCGCTTCCAGGAGTGCCCAGCTCTGCCCCTCTGCTCCTGGGGCTCCCAGAGGGTGGCTGCACTTCCAGGGCTGTAAGGAGGGGCCAGGAGCTCCGGGCAGAGCTGGACACCCCTGGGAAATCCCAGTGATGAGGGCACGCTGTGGGTGCGGGGTGGGAGGGCATAGTGTGCGCCCACTGTGCCTGCGGCTGGAGGAGGGTCCCAGGAGCCCTGGGGTCCCCTCCATCCTCAGTCCTACCTCCCAGACAGGCCAGGCTGAGAAACCCAGGACCCCAGACCCCTCACCACACCCTGCTCCAGCCTGCCCTGTGAACTGGCACCCACACATCCCTTTGGGGAAGCCTGGAGGCTGGGCGGTGGTGCCTCTAGGGAACAGAGGCACGCTGGGGCTGGCTGTGCGGGAGGGCCTGTGAGGGGGCCACTGGCTCCCTTCCCTGGCCCTGGCCCGCCCCAGGCCTCCCCCAGACGGCTGCAAGCCCCCCCCACCCCGCCCGCCATTTCCTCCTGTTCATTAATCTATTTGCTTTGTGGAACACTCTGTCCTTGCGTGTGCAGAACTGCTGACCCGTGCGGACGGCCAATGGTCCAGGAATGAGGTCACTATGGCGCCGCGGCCTACAGGACTAGCTTGAGAAGCATCCCCAGCTTAGTTCCTCCGCCGGCCTATGATGGAGCGCCCTGTGCCAGCCTGCCTTGGGAGGGTGGCTGGCTAGGAAGCCTGGGTGCTGGGCGTGAGCAGCAGGCCATGGATGGGAGGGCCTCAGGATGACCGCAGCCCCTCCGTCCCGGGGACAGTGGGAGCTGGCCGCCAGCGCGAGCCGTCTGTGCTACCTCGTCTCACTGTCTGACCCGTGATGACAGTGGCCCTGCCTGTGCCCAGCGCCTCAGGCACCCTGCCTGACAGCTGCCAGTCTGCTTGCCCCCCCTCAGCTCCTGAGAGTGGGGCAGAGGTCTCCTGGGTGCCCGGATGCCAACACACCCCCGGCACAGCGCCCCCTGCCTCCCATGAGCAGCTGTTAGCCCTGTGTTTGGGGCGGGATCTACCTTCTCCTACCCTGCACCCAAGGGAGTCAACAAGAACCACACCACTCCAGGGCCCTCCTGACCCACCCCCATGCAATCTGACTGCCCCCCAGGCAGAAGTGTGAGCCTGCGAGGAACAGGACAGGACCCCCCTCCTCCACAGCCCAGGACTCACCTTGGGCCTCGTATCCGGCCAGGTCGGGCTTCTCGGCGGCCGCGGGGCTGGTCAGCCGGCCCAAGGCTAGCTGCAGCCGTGCGACGTTCATGCGGGCTGTGAGCTCTCCGTTGCGGTCCCCAATCTGCAGTGAGCAGGGGCGGGTGAGGCTGGGGCTCTGCCCCCCACCCCTGGGTCTCCCACGACCAGCCGTCACTATGGTCCTGGCGGTAGAGTCTGGGATCTGTCTCTGGGTGCCCCAGCAGCCCCTGATCACACGCTAGAAGTGCCGGTGTTCCAAGCAGCCCAGGGGTGACCTTCCGTCTCAGGGGCTCTCTGGCCCCGTCCCCAGCATGTGTCTTAGCCCAGGGCCCACCAGCCTCAGATCCTCAGCACAGGTCTCACACTGGGCTCCATGGCGGGGGCATTGCCCAGGGAGAGTGGGGAGTGGCGGAGTTCTTCTCAAAGCTCAGAGGGTTCCTGGGGATGGGGGGCTGGCCCTGCAGCCAGTGGAGGCTCTCAGCCTCCTGTCCTTCCTGCCGACACCTGGTGCCCTCTGTGACTCCCACTTGGGCTATGGCGAAGGGCTGGGCACTGGGTCCAGAGTTCTCCCGGGATGCCCTGCAGAGGGTTCCAGGGGAGCCTCTGGGCGGGGCCTCCCACCTCCCCTGGATGCTGGCACAGGCATCCTGGTGGCCCATCTCCACCAGGGCGGGGTAGAGGAAGCAGCAGGGTCTCCCCCATGAGGGACATGGACCCTGGAGGTGGAAGACAGCTCCCCAACATGCTGCCCGCCACAGGCAAGCAGCAGCCTGACCCCCAGGGACGCAGCTGTCATAGTTCTGTGAGGATGGAGGGGCAGGCACACACCTCCTGGGAGATCTGTAGGTGCTTCTTGGCGAAGGTCAGGGCTTGCGCCGGGCTCCCCATGGACACGTAGGTGTTGCCCAGACTCCAGCACGCCCGGCCCTCGCCCACTCTGCGGAGAGGGAGACGTCCATACCTGCCCTCGCTGGGCCTGCCGCCATCCCAAGCCCCAAGCCTCCTGGTGGCCAGGACCCCAGCCCACCTGTGACCCAGATGGCCACGTGGCTGGCCCCGAGGGTCACCACAAGGTCCAGGCCCAGGAGGCACCGATGGGTCAGAACTGCCAGCGGGCCAGGACCGCCAGCAAACCCAGACATCCAGATGTGCTCCCCCCCAACCCCCCCGTCTCAAGAATGAACTCAAAACAGGAGCGCCTGCGGCAGCCCGCCCTGGCACCAGCTCTGCCTTCAGGGGGGCTTTCCTGGCCCCTCCAGCCAGGCCTGGCAGCGGTGTGGTGGGGGTCAGGATGTGGCCAGGGCTTCAAGAATGGGGCCGGGGTGGGCGGGGCGGGCTGGCCTGGGAGCCTGGCTCGGTCCGCTCGCCCCCTCGTGGCTGGTAAGGCAATCTCCCCAGGCTGCCTCAGGCCGGGTATTTATCATTTCCTTCCTTCCTTTCCTTCCTCCTTCCTTCCTGTGTGAGTGTGTCTGTGTGTGTTACTGGGGATTGACCTAAAGGGCATTCTACCTCTAAACTACAACCCCAGCCCTTTTAATTTTTAATTTAATTTTACTCTATTTTATTATTTTGAGCTACTGGGGATGGAACCCAGGGGCATTCTACTTCTGAGCTACACCCCCAGCCAGATTTTTTATTTTTTATGTTACTTATTTATTTATTTTGGTGGTACAGGGGGTGGAACCCAGGGGTTTTCTACCTCTGGGCTATACTCCCAGACCTACTTTATTTTATGATTTTATTTTATTTTTGCAGGTCTGGGGGTGGAACCCGGGGCATCCGACCTCCGAGCTACACCTCCTGCCCTATTTTTTATTCTTTACTTTGAAACAGAGTCTCACTGAGTTGCAGAGGGCCTCACTAAGTAGCTGAGGCTGGCCACGAACCGCGATCCTCCCGTCTCAGACTCCCACCCGGATGCTGGGATGACAAGCATGCCCACCTCGGCTGGCCTAGCTTTTTATTTTTATTTTTTTATTTTATTTTTTTGTTTTTTTGGGTTTTTTTGGTGGTACTGGGGTTCCTGGAAGCCGTTCTTCCTCCGGGCTACACTCCCAGACCTATTTTATATTTTTGAAACAGGGTCTCTTACGCTTCTTCTCTTACGCTTCGAACCTGCGCGATCCTCCTGTCTCCGCCTCCCAAGCGCAGGGATTACAAGCGTGTGCCACCACGCCCGGCTAGCTTTTTATTTTGAAACAGGCTCCCCACAAGTTACTACAGGCTGGCGTGGACCCTGCAATGGTCCTGCCTTCGCCTCTCGAGTGCTGACTGGGCTTACGAGCGTGCGCCACCGCACTGGGCTCAGGGCCATTTATTTTCACACTGAGGTAAAAATGGATGTAACTTAAGCTTAACCATCGCAGAGCAAATGGCTTGTTGGCATTTAGCCCAGTCACACTGTGTGTGACCATCACCACCACGCCTGGCTCCAAAACATTACCGTGACCCCCCCCCCGGCCCCCCGGCCCCCGCTCACACATACGCTCAGAGAAACGCGCTGGCAAGCGTCCTGCAGCCGGCTCTGAGGAGAACCTGCTTTGCACTCCTGGAGGCCCAGGCTCGTGGCCCTGGGCCCGGGCCCGCCACCCCGGCCTGTGCTGCGGTCTGGACCGGTGGTGGCCTCTCTGTGTCTCCAAGGGGGACATTTACATGGACACACGGTGGCTGGGGAAGGGAGAAGCCCGCACCCGCTGAGACCAAGGCTCCCTTCGGCAGCTGGCTCAGCCCCCGTGGCCGCGGAGCCCGCCGTGGGGAGGCAGCAGGCGGGCACTCCTGCCTCGCAGGCAGTGAGGCGCGGGGTCGCCCTGCCGCGGGCTCGCACAAACCTGTCAGCCAGTTCCTGCGCGATGAGCAGGTGCCGCAGGTGGTACTCGGCCGCACGCTCAAAGTCCTGCAGCAGAGTGTAGGTGTTGCCCAGGCTGTAGCAGGCCTGCGCCTCCACTGCCTGGTCTCGGAGCTGCCGGGACAGCTGCAGCGTCTTCCTGTGCAGAGAGCTCAGCCCTCAGTGGGGAGGGCTCCGGGAGCCGCGCCCCCACCCCGGCAAGGCGACCTAGCGGGATAGCTCTGGGGCCTGGTGGCACCCATCCCCAGATGGCCCCAGCGCCGGGCCCGTGGGCACAGATGCATGTGGGTGCCTGCTGGGCCCTGTAGACCCGCAGGCTGCCTGCCTCCGAAGCCTCTGTTCCTCTGTGGGGACCCACCACTCAGGGCCCAGGAGTGGAGCCTTTAAGCCTCACTAAGGGCCTGGTCCTGAAAACCCTGTGCCTCCCCAGGGTCACCGCCCCGGCCAGAGGCAGATGGCCCAGAGCCTGGCACCCATCAGGAATCCTCGTGAGTTTCTTCTCTCTGCCTTTTCCCCAGGCAGCCGAGAGCCCCCACCTGGTTCCTGGGGGGCTAGGTGCTCGGATCCCCACCTTGGGTGTCACCTCCTGGCCTGCGTCAGCTCCCCCAGGGTCCTCCCCTCCCTGGACGCTG
The DNA here is from genome assembly GCF_963383645.1 of Muscardinus avellanarius. Taxonomy (NCBI): domain Eukaryota; kingdom Metazoa; phylum Chordata; class Mammalia; order Rodentia; family Gliridae; genus Muscardinus; species Muscardinus avellanarius. The sequence continues at coordinate 1,583,885 of NC_137799.1, forward strand.
CCTACTTGTAGTACTCGGCGGCCACGTCGAAACGCCCCAGGAAGATGTGGGTGTTGCCCAGGTTGCTGTAGGCCCTCCTCTCGGCCGCCTTGTCTCCAAACTCCTTAGCGATGGCCAGACGCTAGAGACAGACCCAAGGCTCCGGGTCAGAGCAGCCCCGGGGCCCGAGGTGGACAGGCAGGTGCCACCTTGCTGCCCATGTGCCTGTGAGGTGAAGCACTGCCTGCCGGGATGTCGGGGCCCCCACCCCCACCCCCACCCCTACCCGGGCAAGCGGCACCACAGCCGAGTCGCTGGCCCCAGGCCTCATAAGCTCACCTCCCGGTGGAAGGTCGTGGCCTCCGTGAAGTTCCCCAGGAGGTAGTGGGTGTTCCCCAGGTTGCCGTAGGCCCGGCCCTGGGCTGCCCGGTCGCCCAGCTCCTTCACCAGGGACAGGTTCCTCCTAGGAGCCGAGTGGGTCTGAGCAGTGCCCCTCCCAGCACCAGGAAGCGGCTACGCCCCATCTACCCAGGACAGCGGGTGCTCAGCTGGGCTCCAGTGCTATCTAGCCCTGGGACTGGGGCCTTGGTTCCTGATAGGTGCGGGTGGGGGTCTGCGGGCAGGAGGAGGTGGGGGAGCTGAGGGCTGGGTGGGGTGTTGTGTGTCCAGGGCTGCTGCCCAGTCCTGGTGCCCAGCTCGGGAATTGTCTATGGGACATCCAGCATAGGGAGCAGCCTGTCCCTCGGCCATCTCTTGCCCCCACTCACTCGTAGAACTCCGAGGCCTTGCGCAGAGTCTCACGGACATCGGGGGGCAAGTGTCCGGGGTCCTGCGTGGAGTTCCAGGACAGCTGCTTGCCCTTGGCGTGGTACACGTTTCCCATGTTGTACAGGGCTCTCGCCTCCCCGACCTGTGAAGACATGGAGCTGCGGGCTTGGCGTGCCGAGGTGCTGTGCTGGCCCCAGGCCTGCTGTCTTTGCTGTGAGGGCCTCGAGGAGGGGACGTGGGGAGTGCAGGCCCTCAGCCCTGTCCCTTTCTAATCCCCAAGGGAAGAGCTCGGGGTGCACAGCGGGGCTCTGAGTGCGCGTGGCCAGGCCTGCCTAGGACCAGCCACCTCGCCCGCCCCTGTCTGTGCATGGGGACTGGGCTGCCCTTCTAACAGGGTCATGGCGGGAGGTTGGCCAAGGACTGACGGCATCCAGTCCAGTGGCGGGGGTTACAGCCAGCAATGCCTCTCTCCTCCCAGAGCCTCGGCTCCCTGCCTCCCCGGTTCCTGCAAGGACTGAGTGGGTGCTGGCAGACGAGGGGGAAGCAGAGCTGAGTGTGGAGGGCGGGTCAGGGCCACCGCTCAGGAGCCAGGTCTCGGTCACTAGCAGTCTGCTCCCTCACGGGGGACAGTGGGGTGCAGCTGAATGGGCCTGCCTATGTCCAGATCTGGATGGCCACAGGGTAGGACTAGGAAGAGCAGGCGACAGGGACCGGCCCCTCCCAGGTCTCCCACTCCTGGGCCAACCCCACCCTCATCCCCTGCTCCTGAGTGGACACTCCTCGGCCCTACCTTATCCCCCTGCTCCTGGGCAATGTCCAGGTGCCGCTGGCAGCAGACGACAGCCTCATCGAATCGGCCCAGGACCTTCAGTGTGTTCCCCAGGTTTCCGCTGGCCTTGGCCTCCCCCATGCGGTCACCAATGGTCCTGGAGGGCAGGAGGGAATGAGGGCTGGGCTGGGGACTGGCCAGGCCTGAGCCCGGCAGGCCCAGGCATGCGGCGAGGGCGGCACCTGTGTTGACCAAGAGCCTGGGCCCACCGGCGGATCCTGGGCAGGCCTGTCCCCAAGGGCAGCGCCGGGTGGTGCCCAACTCAGGGTCACTCCCTCTGCTGGGCAGGCAGGGGGACAGTCATGGGCTCCACAGGGGCCCGAGCCCTGGGCCAGGCTCCTCCGCTCAGCCACAGGGCTGGCTACAGGGCTAACTTGGCAACAACCCCTTCAGGGGTGTCCACTGCAGGCTGCAGCAACACACACTCGCTGGGCACTGACAGGCTGGGGCGCCTGACTAGTGGAGCCTCTGCCGGAGCGGTCAGGGTGGCCTTGGGAAGGAGGAGGAGGAGGAGGACCCGGGCAGGGTATGAGGCAAAAGAGCGAGTTCTGCCCGCCCGGCTCAGACCAAGGCCCGGAGGCGAGCCAGGCCTGGAGGCCCTCGGGAACCTGAGGGGCCGGGGCTGGCACGGAGGGAGGCAGCCAGCCTGCTGGCTTGGTGGGGTCCCAGGAGTGAGCCGGGAGCCCCAGGACCCTGAGCTGTGCTCAGTCGCACAGGCACACCCTCACGGATGGGCACAGGCACACGGGACAGCAAACACGCGCTCACACGTGGCCCGCCACACCCCATGCAAACACACAGACGTGGGCACACTGCATCAGCTTGAACACTGCCCTGGGAGACTCCCTGGGTCCCCAGCCCCTCCCTCAGGTTATGGGTGTCCCCAAGGCCCCCGGGGGGCGGAGAGCAGGGCCCCACACCCTGGGCGGCGCGGTGTGGCTCACCGGGCCAGAAGCAGGTCATGTCTGTGGAACTGCAGCGCGCGGGCGTGCTCTTTCAGGTAGAAGTAGGCGTTGCCCAGCTGGCTGTAGATGGCGCTCAGCGTCTTCAGGTCCTCGGTGCCCACCTGCACAGCAGCCTCGAAGAAGGCCACGCCCGCCTTGAAGTCGCCCGCCTTGCACAGACGCTCGCCCTCCAGCGCCAGCTCCAGGCACGAGGCCTCCATCCTGGGCAGAGGGAGGAGTCACGGCCACCTGTGCGGCCGTCCCTCAAGAACCGAGCCCCTCCGTGGCCACACCGTGGACGAGGAGCCTTGGGGGCAGCAGCCCCTCCCCACTGTGCTCACAGATGCCCAGAAGCAGGTGCCAGGCCCAAAGTCATGCAGACGGGCACACCTGTGTGGCTCACCGCTGCCGCCCCTCGCTGCCTGGCCCTCGACACCAGGGTCCAGCAGCCCTGGGTGAAGGCAGGACTCAGTGGCCGTGGGAGACTCTCGGGCCACGGGGTTAGGCTGGCCCAGCTACAGGAAGCAGTAGCAGCTCCCAGACCCCACCTCTCCCCAGTTCCCAGCAGCATGGGCTGAGGGTGCTGGGAGCCCCATGCTCTAAGAGGCCCTGAGCTAGAACCCCCGATGTCCACCGAGAACAGAGGCTCCTCAGGACTGGCCAGCTGGCCAAGGCCACACGGCTAGGCTCTGATCCCAGCCCCTCCCCACCCTATACTCCAGTTGGAGAGCGCCACCCTCCAAGCTGGGCGGGTGCTGAGGCCCCCAGGGTCTGGGCTCAGCCAGAGGGAGCTCAGCTGGGCAGTCCGCTGTGTGCGGGCTGGGGCTTTCTCACCCCATGGAGCTAAGACATGCCCACAGCTACTGGCCAGGCTTGGCCTGAGACGGGACAAGGGAGGAAGAGGTGGGTGCTGTGTCCCGGGATCAAGCTGGCCTCCAATTTCCTGCTCCTGAGTCCTGCCCAGGGCTCACGGTGAAAGCCAACAGCCCCTACCTCTGCGCAGACCCCAAGGTGGGGTCCCTGTCTCCAGCCACCTCCTCCTGCTCAGAGTCCCCAGGCCTTGGTGAGCCGGCCTCTGGGTGCAGCTGTCAGGAGAAGGGGACGCCTGCGGGGCCACTCAGGCAGGCCGCCCGGTCCTGGCCTCCCTGTGCAGCGCCTGGGGCTGGCTGCTTTGCCCCGGGACCCTCGTCTCCTCCTCTGTCCTGCTTCAGCTGGTCACAGGGGCCCCAAGCAAGTGCCCTGCCTGGGACTATGGGATTGTGGGGGAGGCGCCATGGGACAGGGTGGGCTCCCCGCCATGGGGTACACCGAGGTGCCTGCCGGGACCCGGACGGAGGCGCAGCACAGCTCTGGTGGCAGGCGGGCCGGCCCTGTTCCTGTGTTTTCTCTACTGCTTTCTGATCTGCTCATTTGGGGAAAGTCTACAGAGCACATTTAGTCCACACCGAACGCCCTGCCGGCCCCGGTGCCCGCCCTCCCCGTGAGAGAGGAGGGACTGCGGGCTTGGCGTGCCGAGGTGCTGTGCTGGCCCCAGGCCTGCTGTCTTTACTGTGAGGGCCTCAAGGAGGGGACGTGGGGAGTGCAGGCCCTCAGTCCTGTCCCTTCCCACCAAACGCCTCTGACACCAGCCACAAGGCCAGCCCCTTTGCCCCACGTCAAGAGAGCAGCGCTTGGATCTCCCGGGTGTGGGAGCCATGAGAACAGGTGGCGGAGTCAGCGGGGCCCCTCTGAGCAGCTGGCCCAATGCCCTGCGCCCAGGGGCTCAGAGCGTTCTGCTGGGAAACCCCCATTCTGTGGGCCTTTGGGAGGGACCTGGCTTCCCGATCCCCTGGCGTCGCCCCAGTACCCAGTGAGTGCTTTCCTGATATTGCTATGCCTACTTTTTTGTGTGTGGTACTGGGGGTGGAACCCAGGGGCTTCCTACCTCTGGGCTATACTCCCAGACCTATTTTATATTTTGTTTGGAAACAGGGTCTCACTAAGTTGCTGAGAGCCTCACTAAGGAGCTGAGACTGGCTTCAAACCTGCGTGATCCTCCTGTCTCAGCCTCCCAAGCGCGGGGATTACAAGGTGTGCCACCACACCTGGCTTGCTATGCCTACTCTTAGGAGCCCTCAGTTTTCCCCAGAAATCAACAGTCAGGTCCCGCCCTCTCCCAGGCTCCCGAGGGGAGGGGTGGCATCAAAGTTCTCAGGACAGGCAGGCAGGCAAGAGACAGAGCCTGGGCTGGGGTGCCCAAGAGCTCACCCCCATGCCACTCTGCTTCCCAGACCCACTGGCCTGCCCAGGGACCCAGGCCATTGTCCAGGTGGCCAGTGCCAGAGATCCCTGGGCATACAGTCCAGGCACCAACACTGGACACAGGAGTCACTCTGTGGGGGAACAAGCTCTGCTTCCAAGATGGACGCTGAGTAGGAGAAGCCCAGATCCTCCCACTTTCTCCAGGGGCCAGCAGAGCCCATGTGGCCCCTCAAGGGCCAGGGACATGGTGTTGTGACCAGGAGACAACCTCAGCTGTTCCCCTCACTCCAGAACACTGGGCCTGACTCCCGTACCTGCCTGGCTCCTGGGCAGCCAGCTTGCCCTGCCCTCTAGAAAGGCCGGCCCAGTGCTACACTGGTCACAGGAATCCTCGGTCGCCATGACAACCCACCACAAGCCAGCTCCACTCCTGCGGCCGGCCACGCAGGGGCTTCATAATGAAAGCCTGTTTGCACAGCTCAGCTGTCTGCTGAGCCTTCCAGATGACTGTAGAGGAGAGGAACCTGGGGTCGGTGACGTGGGTGTTTGCCGCTGGGCAGGGCAGCTGCCTCTCCACCCTGCTGTCTGCCTGGCTGAAGAGGCGGCATGGCTCTGAGCCAACCAGGCTCCTGCCTGGGGGAGGACCTGGACCAGAAGCCGAGAGGAGCGTGCGCAGAGGAGGCGGGCAAGTGTGCCATCCTGGACCTCAGCGGGGTCTAACTCGGAGTCACCGGGCGGGGCGTCCCCTCTGCCTGTCCCAAGGACACCAGCAGATCACGCCCCTCCAGCCAGGCTCCGTCCCAGCCCCGCCCTGCCCACCGCACCTCTTCCTTCTCAGGTTCCGCATCTTCTGAACGTACAGCCACAGCTCCAGGCCCACGGGCAGCAGCAGCGGGCGGGGGCGCGGGGCGCCATACACCACCTTGCACACTGCCCTCTCTGCCAGGCTCAGGGCCAGAGGCTGACCCTCCATGGCGGGGGCCGCCTGCCCGCCACAGGCCTCAGTGTCCCTTAGCCCCACGCCTCGGGGTGGTAGGCCTTGGCTCGGCCTTGGCTCCCAGAGACCCCCAGCAAGTAGACTGGGGCGGCCCTCCTGGACCTGAGGTGGATCAAGGGATCAGGAAGGGCTCAGTGGCTGGGGGTGGGGATCCCGGGATAATCCTCCTGACCTCCCCTGGGGCCAGAGCGGGAGCCCAGGCCAGCTGCATTGGGGCCGCAGCAAGAGCAGCCCCTGCCAACTCCCCAGCGAGACTTATGCAGGCCTGACCCTGCGGCCAGCTTGCCCAGAGCCCTCGGGGAGTGGTGGCCATGGGTGCTGGCCAACGCTGGCCGATGACAGTAAGGGCATGCATGCGGCGTGCCCTGCTCCCACACCTGGTGCGACACAGGCCGGCAGATGCACGGAGCTCGCCCACCTGGATCTGCCTGGTTGTCCAGAGGGCCGGAGCCGGAGCTGGGCCCAGCTGGGATTGGGGCACCTTCGGCTTTCTCCAGGATCTGGCATCTGTTCTGCTCCACGCCTGAGCCCAGCCTGGCCTGGCTGTGGCCTCGCTGGCACTGGGCATGGGGCCCTGGCACAGGGCAGGCTCGACGGACATGGAACACGGAGTCCTCAGCATCCTGCTGGGCCCGCTGCTCCCGAGGGCTGTGCTTACACCTGCCCAACGTCCAGGTGAGCGCCAGGTCTAGTCAAGGTGTGGGGCCCCCGGGATAGGCTGGTGGGGGCTCTCCCAGCATCCCATGACCCCTACCTTCTCATCTCCAGCCAGCCAGCCAGCCCCTGAGGAGGCAGGCGTGGCCCTCCCCGGGCAAAGAGAGGGGCTGCCACCCAGCTATGGACACAGGTGATCTGAGAATGCCAGGCCTTCTGCGAGGCCTCCCTGGCCGGCCCACTCTGCACGCTGACCCTTGAGGCGGGATCTCTTGCAGCTCAACTCCAGAGGGACCCAAGGACAGAGGGAGCGGGGCACAGCTGGGGTGGGAAGGAAGTGGATCAAGGCCCGGTGTGGGGAGGGGTGGGCTCCCTGAGCAGGGGCAGGGGCCCCAGGATGGGAGGAAAGGGCTTCAGGTCCTGGGCCCATCCGGAGGCTCACAGGTCCCGAGGTTCCCACTCAGGCCCAGCCATCTATCTGTCTATCTCCAGGATGCTCGGGCAGGGGGCAGGGCAGGGCCTGGGCCACCCCCTCCTCACCAACCCCTGTTGACATGTAGAACCCCCACCCACCTCAGTCCCTGCTTGGACCCCCAGGTTCCACTGTGCACCCAAGGTCTACCCGAATACCTGGGGCTGGGGGCTTAGTACTTCCACTGTCCACACCAACCAAATCCTGAGAGTGGCAGCCTCCTGCCTGGGGTTAGGCATCCAGTTAATAGATGCCTGCTGAGCTGATAAGGGTGGCCTCTTCCTCCCAGGAGGAGGGAGACCCCGCCCACCCCTGGGGGCCAGCCCAGCCTGCCCCTCCTCCACACTGAGGTCCTGGCCCACCTGCACAGCCATCCTCTCTAGAGTTCAGAATGGCTGCCCTCCCCACCCGACTTCTCTACTTAAAGGGGTCCACCAGGGCCAGACCGCAGTGATCAAGAGTCCGGGCACCGCCTGCCCAGGTCCCACCACCGCCCACTGCATTCCCAGTCAGCGAAGTGCTGACCAGCTCCCTGGTGGTGGCTGTGGCCACCACATCCTGCTCTTGGCCCTCCAGGCCAGCCTCAGGGCCCAGTGCAGTGTCCTGGGAGAGCCACCAGCCCGTGGCCCTGCCGGGACCACGCCATCCTGCCCTTCAGTCCCAGTCCCAATAGCCTCCTGGCCCTGCCAGGCTCCGGGCATCCTCTTACACCCCCTTGCCAGGCTGGCTCCTTTACCAGTGCTGTGGCCATGGGGTCCAGGGCCCTAGGCCCTGTGCAGCCAAGCATGGGCCTCCTGCCACCCGCCGCCCTGGTCACTTGGCCCTGCTCCACCTGAATCTGCACCCGCCTGCCCTCTCCTGGGCTGTTGCTTACAACTGGCCTCCACTCCCCCACCGCCTGTCCAGCCATCCCGAGGAAGCCGCACCGCCTCCCTACAGTGCCCAAAGGCAGGGGCAGCGGGCAAGGGGCCAGGCAGGCTGGGGATGGCGGGAGTGGAGACTGCCAGGGGTGGGAGCACCCCGGCTGTGGGAAGAGCTGAGGAGCAGACTTGCAGAGATTCCAGGGCCAGGCACAGAAGGCTCACTTCGGATGGTCATTCCCTAGTGCCTGGGGAGGCTGGGCAGAGTGAGGAACGGGGTGGCCTGGCCACGTGGCCAGGGAGCCCTGCCCACATCTGAGGGTGCCCCAACTGGTGTCAGCGGCTGCTGCCTGGGAGGTACCTAACAGGCCACTCTGAGGGGGACGGTCTCTCTGCTGCCTCTCCTGCTCCCAGCCCTGGGGAACTGCTGGCCTGGAGGGGGCAGGAGGCCAGGAGAGGAACACCCGGGTCCCCTGCCTGCCCATCCCCCAGGCCCATGCTTGGCTGCACAGGGCCTAGGGCCCTGGACCCCATGGCCACAGCCCTACAGCCCCGGTCATCTCTCTTACGGGCAGGGGACTGGGGCCAATGGGACCCTGCGCCGCCTGGGCAGGTCTCCCTCAGCTGCCCACAGACCTGCCCTAGTGCGGGCCCAGGAGCTGGGCAAGGGGCTCAGACGCAGACCCCCGAGACCACACAATGGGGGCTGTGTCTCTGAGCAGCAGCGCAGAGCAGAACAGGCAGGGGGCGGGCACCAGAGCCTCACTTGCTCTGGGAGCTGTAGGGGGGAGGGGACCGAGATAGTGGTCCCTCAGTCAGCCTCTGGGCCTGCCTCTGGGGGCTGCGGCCAATGCCCAGTGCCTGCCCCGCTCTCAGGCCCCCCCCCTGCCTGAAGCCCCGTGCCTGCAGCCAGGCTCAGGGTACCATCTTAGGGAACACCCTCCCCAAGCCGGAGTCACCAGGCCAGCACGCAGCCGGGGGATGACCAGGCCACCCAGTCATCATCCGTGGGCACAGACACGGAGCCCAGACCACTGGATCACCTGTGAGCCTGCCCCAAGACAGGTGCCTTTCCAGGCAGGCTCACGCCCACCTGGCTGGCTCCGGCCTCAGCTTCCAGCGGTGTGGGGCTGGGAGATGGCGGGTGGGGCGGGCCCCATCCACCGCAGCCCGGTCTCTTTGGCCACACTGCCCTGCGCTGGGTCACGAGGCGCCAAGCTTGGGAGGGGAGCTCCTGGCAGTGCCCCTGCCAGGACAGGCGGTCCAGCCGCCAGAGAGCCCGGGGGAGGGGCTGCGTCCCCACCCAGCCCCCGGGGCGGCAGCTGCGGGCGGCGGCCGGCCGCGGCTGGCCACCGCGCCGAGGCCAGGGCGCGCGTCCCGGCCACGCTGCGCGCCGCCGCGCCTTTGTTCCGGCCGGCCGCCCCGCGCGCTCCTCGCCGCGTCCTACCTGGAGTAGAGGCGCCGGGCGGCGGGGCCCGGGAGCTCGTCGGCCGCCGGCGGGGCCGGGCTCGCCATGGGTCGGGGCGCGAGAGCCCGGAGCGCCGCCCGCCCGCCCGTCCGCGCGTCCGCGCCCGCGGGAGGCGCCGAGGAAGTGATGTGCGCGGGGCCGCCGCCCTCCCCCTCCCCGCCCTCGCCGCCCGCCGTGATGTCAGCGCCGCCGCCAGGGGAGGGGGCGCGCCGGAGGGGGGAGCCGGGGAGCCGCGGCGGGGGAGGGGCGCTGCGAGGCCCCGACCCTCCAGGGGGTCCCCAGCCCACCGCAGGGAGCCTGGGTCGAGAGCGGGGGAGGGGGCTTGGGCCGGCAGTGCCCTGGCCCTGCGGGGCCCCGTTGGCGGGCAGGCTTGCGGACCTCCTTGAGCCCCTAAGTCTGGGCCTGAGGCCCTTGCCTAACCAGCAGGGCCCCTCCCTGGAGTCTCCTGGTGCTGGCTGTGGGGTCAGGCCCTGGGGATGTGGTTCTGCCTGTTTTAGTGGAGCTTGGGGGCTGAGGAGGCCCCTGGGGCCCTGTGCAAGCCCGGTCCTCGAATTTCTCACCCAGATCTCCGGCTACCCCTTCCAGCCTCGCCTGTGAAATGGGGGTGCCTGGAGAAGATGCAGGTAGAGCTGTGGAGTGCCCCTCCCAGGCTCCCAGTGCCTGGAGTTCTGGAGCCGCCTCCGTCCCCTGCAGAGTCCTGGGAGCCTTTGACTGCCTGGACAGCGTGATATGCGTCCTCTCCACCCACCCTCAGCTCCGGGTCGCCCTAGGGCCTGCCTTCTCCCCAGCCAGCTGTGGGCACTCGCTGGGCACCGTGGAGGCGTGTGGGCAGTCCTTCTCTGGGTCTCCTAGCTCTGTCCGTCCCCACTGGTCCTCTGGAGACTTCCAAACCCGCAAGGCTACATCCTTGGGAGCTCCTCCAGCGCTGGCCCCTCCCGAGGGCTCAGGAAATGCCAAGGCCAGCTAGCCAGACCCGCAGGCCAGCCCAGCACAGTGGGTTCAGACACAGGCAATTGCAACAAACACAGACGGAGATAAAAAGAGCAGGCTTGTTTTTCTAGGGAGGGGAGGCAGCAGGCAATGAGAACCAGCTGTGCCGGGCGGCGGGAGGCCCAGGCGGCTGCCCTGCTGCCCTGCAGGCCCCCCAGGGCCGCAGGCAGCATGGGTGGGTGGCTCGGCTGGCCCAGGCGCCACCCTCATTTGCCACAACCCCAGGCCTGGCCCAGCCACGAAGATCCAAGCTGGATGCCAGGCGGCCTCCGGGTTCCCCACGGGGCATCACAGGGCCCAGGGCTGCGGTTCCCCTGTCTCCAGAACTGCTGACTCAGGTCCCACAGAGGCCCACCCGGCCCTGCCAGCCCGAGGGTGCCCTGTGTCGGTGGGCACGGTGTTGCCAAGGGGAGGAGAGGGGCATGGCCTGCAACCTTGGAGGAGCGTGGGGGCCTGTGCCCAGGCTGGGAGAGTCCCAGGCTCCTGCAGAGCTCCTGGCCTGTGTGGGGAGTCCCCGCCCCCACCCTGAGCCCCACACGGTGTCTAGCCTCAGACCTGCCCTGGTGGGGGTGCTACCTGTCTGGCAGGAGGGGCCTGGGAGGCTCTGGCTTTACAGCGCTTGTCACAGGGTCCTGCACGAAGCCATAGCTAGAGGTGTCACGGCGCTTTCACACGCGCCGTGGTCCTGGCTGGACGGGTGCGCCCCATCACACTGCAGATGGGCGTCTGCTCCCATCGCAGGACCCGACTCCTGTCAAGACAGTCCAGGGGGGGTGCCACTAGTGGACACACGCTGCCCGTGGAGCAGGGGCTCCTGCCTGCCTCCCGCTGGCGCTGGCCGCCCTCCTACCCCCGTGCTCTGCTTGCACCCCGTTACGCCCACTTGTTCATTGCCCCATGGCCTTGGTGCCCAGCCGGGCAGAGCATTCCCATTCCATCCCCGGTGAGCCTGAAGGGGCGTTAGAGGGAAGAGAAATACATTCCTTTTCTGGGCACAGCTTTCTGGCCCCAGGGGAAAAAAAAGAAGACAGGGAGACAGCAGAGATTTGCAGGGGCCTCCTGGCACCTCCTCCTGTGTGCCTGCGGGTTGGGTCAGCTCCGGGCACGCCCAGGCCCTGCTCCTTGGCAGTCATCCTCAGCCCGCTCCGCCGTGGTCACCTGCCACGTGCCTGCCTGAAATCACTCCATGGCACGTGATTCTTCATTCAAGATGGTAGTGACTCCTCGCAGCCAAGCTCTGGCTTCCGGACCCTTGGCCCATCCTGGGTCTGTCACCCCGGGCAAGCCTCATGGGGGCAGTGGGGGCGTTGGAGGTGGCCACGGAGGGTCCTTGGTTGAGCCCCTGCGAGTGAGGCAGCCTGGCCCCGGAGAGGGGCCAGTTCAGGCTGCTGTGGGCCCCTGGCTGAGGGCCAGGCCAGGGAGTGACACGTGGCCTCAGGTCCCAGAGGCGTGCCAGGACGGAGGGGAACAGAATGTCCCCGTGGCGAGCATGGAGATCCTGCCTTCGTTCCACCCCCGGGCCCCACTCCAGCGAGGCTGGGTCGTGGGAGCCAGGATCGTCCCCAGCGAGGTCCCCGGCCCAACCCAGGGCCCAGAGGATCCAAGCCCCTCTCTGCCACAGACCCCAAACTGGGGAAGGTTGAGAAGGGCCAGGTGTGTGTGTGAGCGACAGAAAGGAAGCATGCTAAACACATGTACCTAAAAGGAACGCCCAGCTTTACCAGTTTCTGAATAATTTTGAATAAAATGGACACTTGGCTTTATTACCATTTCCAAGTGATACAGGCCGGGGTCTCTCCCTGTAGCCCTGAGCCCCTGGCATGACGTCACCCGCTGCTGCTCCTCTCCCTGGGGCCTTGGGGCCCTGGGGAGCAGGGGGCTGCAGATGGGGCCAACGCACGTCCCCAGGGAGCCTGGAAGGACACTGTCCCGCCCACGAGGGCCAAGTGCCTCACTGGGAGATGACACACGGGCCCAGGAAATGGCTCACGGGCCACATGATGCTGGACGCCACATCACAGGAGACACCTGTTCCCCCCGGCATTCCTGGGGTGCTGGCTGGCTCCCTGCGGGAGTGGGCGGTGCATGCAGGGAGCAGGCCAGGCTGGCTCACCTGCGCGCCCCTGGGCTGGTCCTCGGCCTGCCTCCTGCCTGCCTGGGCCCCGCAGGGCCTGGCACCAGCGGCCCAAGAGGCAGGGGACACACTGGAGTCTCTGTAGCTCCAGGTGCTCCTGGCCTGGCCTCCGCCCTTCCCCACCAGAAAACCCGTAGATTTTCCCTCTGGGGAGTGTTCAGGGCTGGAATTCAGGTGAATTTACTGTATTGTAACCGGGCAGGTGGGTGTGGTTGAGGAAGCGTCTCTGGGGGACGGGCTTTTCTTTGAATCCCTTGTCTGCTCGCTCGGGCTTCTGTCCTCCATGATGTGAGAGCAGAGCCTTTGTTCTCCCCTTCTGCTTCCTGTCATCATGCTGTGAGCTCAGCAGACCCCAGCCTCCCATGGACTAAACGCCCGACTGTGCGCCGCCCTGACAGGTGCCCATCGCTCCTTCTTACCTCCCGGGATTGCGGGGAGGCCAGGCACGCCAGGACAGCGACAAGATGCCTACTAAGTACTCATTAAAAGCAACTGTGAGCCAGGCGCACGCTTGCAACCCAGCACTGGGAGGCCGAGACAGGATGAGCTCAGGTTCGCAGCCAGCCTCAGCTACTTAGGCCCTCCCTTTGCAACTCAGTGAGACCCTGTTTCAAAATAGAGAATAAAACAACAGGTCTAGGGGTGTAGCTCAGAGGTAGAATGCTCTTGGGTTCAATTCCCAGTACTGCAAAAAAAAAAAAAAAAAAAAAATCTGCAGGTGATCCCAGGACTCATTCCCTGTTCTCAGCTTCCCAGGGTGGTCTGTCAGCTGCTCAGCCTGATGGCAAACCTTGGGGCCACCCATGTGATGTTAATTCCACAGGAATGCGGGGTGCTGGAGTCGAGGGGTTGTGGAGCCTTCCCTCCAGAGCCAGCGAAACTAAGAGGGGCAATTTGCAGCCTTCCCCGGATGTCCCGGTTCCTGGCATCTCTCAGCTCCTGGAGTCTCCCTGGCAACTTTGGTTCACTCCCAGTGTCACAGGTTTCCCTTCGGCCGCCCACAGAGGCCCTGCCCCTGCATCACGGTGCCTGGCCTCCCAGGTCCAGAGCTGGGATGTGGCTGGAGGAGGGTCACTGGAGGATGGCCTTGGGCGCGAGGACTCTCTGTCCCTGACCCCCTCTTCTTTCCGGCTTCCTGGCTGTCGTGAGGTAGGAGTGGCTTTTCCTCCCCCACCATTCCCTGAAGTCCTCCTTAGAGGACTGACCTGTGCCGCGTGAGCCCTGTGTGAACCTTTCTTTCTCTAAGTCGTGCGTGCTCCTCAGGTACTTTGGTCACAGTGATGCGAAAGCCCCTCCCAGCTACAGCGCCTGCCTGTGGGGCTCAGCGCACTGCCTGCCTGCCTATCTGACAGGAGATCAGGGCCCTCTCCCCAGCCACTCAGGTCTCTCCCCTGAGCCTCCGTCTAGGGGTTCCCACCATGACTCCATGAACAGCTGCTGGTTGCCATGGGAATCCTATGTTCTTTATTTCTTTTTTCTTTTTCTTTTTTGCAGTACTGGGGATTGAACGCAAGTACATTCTACCTCTGAGCCACACCCCAAGGCCTATTTTTTTTATTTTTTATTTTTATTTTATTTTATTTTTTGGTGGTACTGGGAGTGGAACCCAGAGGCTTTCTACTTCTGGGCTATACTCCCAGACCCATTTTAAACTTTATTTGGAAACAGGGTGTCACTAAGTTGCTGAGAGCCTCACTAAGTAGCTGAGGTTGGCTTCGAACCTGTGCGATCCTCCTGTCTCAGCCTCCCAAGTGCGGAGATTTCAAGCGTGCGCCACCATGCCAGGCTTATTTTTTATTTTTGAAACAGGTTCTCACTAAGTTACTGCACGCTGGCCTTGAACCTGTGATCCTCCTGTTTCAGCCTCCCAAGTGCTGGGATCACAGGCACACGCCACAATGCCTGGTGTGCTGTCTTTTCTCCTCAGGATGCTGGCCCTATTAGACCAAGGCTCTACTCTTAGGTCCTCTTTTAGTCTGAATAACTTTCTTACTCTAAATATAGCCATGGGTGTGTGGGTGGGGGTAGGACTTCAAGCACTCTGGGACACGTGCATTTGGTCCATAATGGCTGTGATTCTCTACAGCAGATATCATCTTGCTTGGAACCTCAGGGAACTGGGCTGTGATTTTCCAGCTGGGGTTTGCATAACTCCAGCCAGCCACCCTTTCCCGACCCCACTGCATGCAGTATCAGTGGATCTGCGGGTCGTACAGCCCCCAGCAGGGCTGCTCCTACCACAGACTGGCCCTGTGCCGAGCCTGCTCAGAGCTGGCGGCCTCGCCGCCACCCGAGTCCCTGGGTGAGGCCCGTGTTGCTCTCAGAGCCCGAGCAGGCGTGTCCGGATGCCAGCCTCTCCGTCATGGCAGCAGGCACGATGGCCTGGCTTTGACCTTGGAAGGGAAGCCCCGCCGCACCCTGACCACTAGACCTCTAGGAATTTTGTAGATGAGGCAGTCTCTCGGCATCTCTGAGTTTCCAGATGCCAGTGCTAGGTGAGAGCAGCAGACACGCAGCTGCTCCCTGAGGCCACCACCCCCTGGGGAGCGCGGAGGCCTCCCGTTCAACTGGCCCTGCAACGTCATGCCTCTGAGGAAATGATCGATGGAATCTTTGAAGAATGTCCAGGTGGCCGCGGTCAGCAGGAGGAGGAGGCAGGGTGTCAGCGGGGCGCACAGCGGGCTGGGACCATCCCCGAGGCAGCGTCGTCAGCCGGCACCAGCCGAGGCTCTCATCTGCTGCAGCCTGTGGCCCGGCTGCTGCCTGGTGCGGTCTCTGGCATACTCCAGGTCTGTTCCGATTTAGTTGGCACAGTACTGGTGCCTAGGTGGTGATGAGAAGGGGCAACCCCCCTGAGCCCCTCAGATCCTCCAGGAGATACCATACCCCCCCACCCCGTGCCAGACGATTTTGCCTTATGGTCCCGGCTGTGAGATGTTTCCTAGGTGCCTTGCTACCTCCTCGCTGTGACCACGCAGTCACTTCTACCACAGACCAAGGAGCCGCTGTGCTCTACGGGCCGAGGGCCCAGCACACATTCCGAGGCCAGTGAGCGGCCACCGCGGCTGGAACCTTGGCAGAACCCAGGAGTTGCTGGCGAGGACTCAGGTGCACAGCGTTTGCCTCGTGCCGGCCTTACGGTCCCTAAGCCTCTGGGCCCCCTTCCCGGAGCCGTGCTGCAGCTCTGGGGGAGGGGCTTCATCTTCATTAGCCAGAGCACTGCGCCCCGGCTCCTTATTGGTCCACATCCATGACCCCAGTCGCCATCTTTCATTTATTCCACAGGAACAAGCTGGGCCGCCGTGGCAACGGCCATCTCTTTTGCCCGTGGAGGGACGCCATGCTCTAGTAGCGTCTTCTCGGCTGTCTCTGTCCCGCACCGCGACACCCACAGCCTCTCGGTTCTGGGCGGTGGAGCACGGCCCTCTGACCTATGATGGAAGCATCCTTTTCTGTTCATCGCCATCGGCGACAGCCCCGCGGATGTGCTAGAGAAGCTGGTGTCCCGACCGTGCTGTCCCTGCGGCCTGGGTAACTAAATGGGCCTTCCTAGACTCCTGTGTACAGTCTCTCCAGTCTGGCGTGCTGTGGACTTCTCAAAACACAACACAGGAGCTCGAGGGCCACGTAGAAATGGCTTTACATTTCTGAAGGGAACACTTTCCCAGCCTAAAGTTCTATACCCGGCCAGGCTAACCATCTGATTATTGCTCCGGTGGAACGTCGAGTACCCGGTGGTCGCTTTTCTCACTCGTCACTGGAAGGACGTACTCCACCAAAACAAGAGGGGAACCAGGAAAGAGACGCCATAAAGGAAGCAGGATGCTCTCTCACAGGAAAAGTCGGCACCCCCAGGATGAGTACAACGGGGAAGATCATAGGGCGTCAACCCTGCACGCCTCGCGGCCCGATGTGGAGTGGACCAGAAGCTTCTGAAGCATTACAAACCCTGTGAGTCGAGCATCCCAGAGGCCTGCGGGCCATTCCCTCTGGGTCCAGAGCAGGTGGGTGCGGGGAAGGAAAAGCCCCTGTGGAGCCAGGCATGGTGGCACATGCTTGTAATCCCGGTCCTCGAGAGGCTGAGACAGGAGGATCACAGGTTCGAGGCCAGCCTCAGCAACTTAAGCCCCTGTGGGTCCTGGGGAGACACTGATGTAAAGTGCTCTGAGCATCCCCAAGTGGAAGTGCACCTTTGAGACTCTGCACCAACCAGGGATGACCTGGGGCAGCTGGACTCTTGCTTGGAAGGAGTTTCTTGACCTTTGCTGCTGGGAGGATGAGGTCCGGGCTCACTGCTGCCACTGAGGCGTCCTGTGCCTCCTACGAGGCCGGACGTGGCCTTGCATGCAGGCCAGAAAAGACGTAGCAGAGGAAGCAGGTGAGGCCAAGGGCCAGGACAGGGAGGGAGTCATAGAGTCCAGAGCAGGACAGCGTCTGGCTGGCACTGGGTTTGGGTGGAGAGTTCTTTTAAAGCTGAGAGACTTGTTTGTATAGGTGCATTTCCTGTTGATGAAGAAAAATAATTTGAATTTTTGATTTGGGGGGTTGGGGGACCCGAGTCCTCCTGGCCTTTGCACAGGCTGTGGCCCTCCAAACCAAGCAACTACGAAGGGAAAAACAACTACGAAGGGCAAGATGCTGAGCACACCGGTGGGGGCGGGGCTGAGTCTGGGCAGATAGGCAGGTGTCTGTAAGTGCTGAAGTCTTGTTTTGCCTGGGGGACATTACCCAGGGTCAGGGGACACTGACAAGGGGTGGTTCAGAAGCTCACAGGACCTTCCGCTCCTCCTGGCAGGTGACTGCGCAACCCGGGGGCCAGGCGGACTTCTACTTGTGTCTCTGACGTTGAAGAACAAAGCCAACCCAGGACCGCCGCCCAGCCCGCACGCAGGAATGCACCTTGGGGCCCCAGACGTTTGGGGCTCAAGCCTTGGCCCTTGCCTAGGATAGCTGGGCCCTTCTGGCCTGGTGGGGAGATGGCTCTGGGCAGGTCTGCGAAGCTCTAGCTCCCTGTCTGCTGACCAAAGGGACCGCCCATCCTGGACTCTCTGCCCACAGATGGGAGCACTGTGGAGACCAGCTCTGGGCTGAGGGGGCCTTGACTGGGACAGTATTGAGCAGCCAGGGCCCAGGGCCCAAGGCCGCTGCACCACCCTGCCTCGGGGGCAGGGCCACTCCTGAGCATTCAGAGACCAGGACAGCTCTCCTGAACACTTAGGGCAGTCTCTTGGTAAAAGGCTAATTTTCCCCCAGTGTTTTGGGGTTGGAGGCACACATCTTGTTGGTGATGGGTGGCAGAGAGCCTCTGTATCCTGGCCCCCAGCATCTCCCTGCAGGGAGACTCCCTGCCATGTCGGGAGAGGGCGCCACCTGCTGGCATCACTGTGAATTGCAGCCGGGGACGACCCTGGCGCCTGCCTTTGAATCTGGAGTTTCAAAGTAGAGTGGGGCAGCAGCCATGTCCTCCACGTGAATCAGCCCCCAAAGTGGGAGAACTCAAGTCTCCCGGCCGTGGAAAAGCTCTAGATTCTCAGCTCAGGGACTCCCTCCTACAAGGGCAGAGACGGAGCCTGGCAGTGCCCCAGGGTGCCTCCACCGCCCACAGGTGCCCACAGGCCCAGGGGGGCTGCGGGGGTGGCGGAGCGGGTTTGATTTAGGTGTCTTTGGGTGCGGGGAGCTGGTCCTCTTGTCTCTGTCCGCCCTCTGCTGAGCCGGGACAGGCCCCAGCTGTCCTGGGCGTCCCCACCCAGCCCTTCACCTCCCACACTGTTTTAGGGGCACCTCTGAGCTGGGATCCCACACTTGGGGCCTGATGGCTCCCAGCTGTCAGGCTGTGCTGCTAGAAGTGGGGCTGTGTGGAGACCCCAGGGGGGCAGTGATGTGGGAGGGGAGGTGGGGGGCCCTGGGCCAAGCCAGAGACCCTTCCCCAGCACCCTAGGAGCCCAGTGGGGGTGAGGCGCCCTGAGTACCGTGCAGGGGGGCCCTTCCCCAGCTGGGGCGGGGCTACTGTTCATGCCTCCAGGGCTGTGCGGGGGGGGGGGGTGAGGAGGAAGAGGAGGAGCCTAGAAGGACGCTGCCAGGTTTCTCTGGCAACCCCTGGGCGGGGCGGCGTCCCTCCTGGCCTCCTGCACACCTGGCCACCAGCTCCTGGTTGTTCCTTCTGACTCCACGGCTCCACTGTAGCTGCCGCCCGGCGCCTTCCCACAGCCACAGAGACCCGGAGCCTCCAGCAGGTGTGTGCCTGAGTGGGGACTGACCCGAGCCCTGCTCGGCTGCCTGCCCCAGGTGCCCAGGGAAGCGGGGCCCTGGGCAGGAGAAGCCGCAGGCAGGGATGCGGTTGGAGGGGCATAGACTTTCTTTCCTGGACTTGGCCATGCAGACTGGCCACCCCTCCTCTGCCCAGCTCCCGTAGGGGCTCCCCTCCTCCAGCCTCAGGTCCCACTGTGGGGCCTGGGCACTAGCGGGTCATCAGACAAACTGGATCTCAGTTTCCTGGTCTGCAAAATGGAAATAAAGATTGCCCAGCCCCAGATGGGGCTGATGGAGGGTCCGAACTTGGCCCCACCTGCAGCCCATTGTCTTGGCCCTGGGGGAGGGGCTGCACTGGCCAGGAGGCCTGGCCAGCACCACACCCTCTGGCTAAAGTGCTCATGGTTTGGCTCCCTGGCTGACCTGTACTGCTGGGAGAGCCCCCTGGTCCTTCAACTCCGGACTGTGAGTCGGAGGGCCAGCGCTGTGCCCCCCAAGGCCATGGCCCCCAGGTTCCGAGCCCTTGAGGGTGGTTTCGGTCTGAGAAAGGAGGGTCTGAGGAAGGAGCATCCATGTTCACGGGCTCCTTGCATGGGACTCCGTTCCCTTGCCCCCCAGTGGCAGGGCTGCTCTGAGGGCTCTGGTCTGAGGAGGTGTGCCAAGGCCCTGCTCTGCATTGTGTGGCCCTGGCCAGTGCTTCCTCATGGGCTGTGGTGAGAGGTCCAAGGTCACCTGGGTGGCCTGCTGTGCATGGGGCCAGGACGCCCCCCGGGTGGGGGGCGGCTCAGGCCTGCGTTCCATGCTGCTGGGGTGGGGTACCTAGCGGTCTGCATCAGCAGGGGCTGGCGCTGGTGCTGACGCCCCTGTGGAGAGCAGGGCTGGCGGGCTGGGTGTGGGGCGGGGCCTGCAGGTGGCAGGGCTGGACGCCCTGCTTGAGCGGGTCTGGAGTGCTAGGGCTCCCTGTTGAGCTTCACCTGCTGGTGTAGCCCCACGTTGGCGGGAGTGGACGTAGCTCTTCCCCACGGTCCCTGGTCTCTCAGTTCAGGAGCGGGCGCGAGGGAGGGGTGCTGGCGCAGTGTGGGTTTTGAGCGCTCCTCTTTGAGGATGCAGCCATTTGTCCACCCACGTGATTTATCTCTGCCTCGCCTCTCCCCTCTCGGTGGCCAGCGCGTCCCCATCTGGCTTCCCCAACGACACCTCCACTAAAGAGTCTCCCTGCATCTCTGCCCCCTGTCACCCGGTTCCCGCCCCTGCATCTGCTGCCTCTGTGTGGCCCTGGCCCCTGGGGCCCAAGGCCAGACGCAGGCGTCAGTCGGGCTCCCGGGGCCGGAGGGACACGTGTCTGGGCCGAGACACCCACGCAAAGCCCCTGAGCCCTGGGCCCTGTGCCCGCTCTGGTGGTGTGTGTTGGCGGTTGTGTGTTGTGGGGGAGGCCTGCGCTCTCCCTTGGGGTGCCCAGCAGCTCTTGCCAGCTGCACACCGTTTCCTGGTGTGACCTGCTCCAGCCCTGGAGAGCTGGTTCTGTTTCTGGCGCCGCAGCCTGGTGGGCTGGGAGTGCAGCTGCGGCAGCCGGAGGTGCTGGTTGGGCTGGGCAGTTGGGTGCCAGCTGAGTGGCGGGCCTGCGCCCTCTGTGGCCGTGGAGGGCGCTGCTGCGGTCTCCAGGGTGGGGTGTGGTGCCTCCTCCCTTCACGGCCTGACTGCCCCACGCCTGCCGGGGCCCTGGTGGGAAGTAAACAGCGTGCTAATGAGCGCGGGTGCTGCCAGCTTCCAGAAGGAAGGGCCTCCCCGCCCGCGGCCCACCCACCTGCCCGCCAGCCCAGACTGCAGCTGATTCCAGGCATATGCTGCGCTTTGCACAGTTGCAGGGAGCTGGGGTGCTCTGGTCCCACGGCCGAGGGAGCCGCCACTCATGAGGGGGACTGGGCGGTGGCTGCGGGTCGGCGCTTGCGGGCGAGGACAGGTGCAGCGCGTCCTCCCTGGGTCCTCTCATGCTCGGAGCTCAGAGGAGAGCTCCCAGAGCCCCGTGCCTTCTGACTCTCCAGGATACTGCCCCAGGAGGTTGAGGTGCTGCTGCTTTACTGAGGGGCTGGACAGATTGCCCGAGGTCTCAGCCACCACGCTCCTCCTCCACCGCTGGGCAGGGAAGGTGAGGGGCTGTGCCTCGAGCCCCTCTCTCCTAAGAAGCCAGCCCAGTGGGTCTTGGGGCTCAGCCCACGCTCCCACAAAATGGGGGTCACTGGATTCCCTCGAGGGCACCGCAGGAGGAGCCAGTGCCCGTGTGCCCCGTTAGTGTGGCCAGTGTTCGCTTGTGAGTGCCGCTAACAGCAAGGCTGCCCCCAGGGCCCCCCCAATAGGAGAGGAAGGCATGGGGGTCTGGCTACCACGCAGGGGTGGGGTGCGAGGCAGACCATTTTCCCAGAGAGCTCGGGGAGGCATGTGTACTGTGAGCTGGGCTGGAGCTCCACGTGGGGCAAATGCCGGGAGTCCAGGAGCAGGGTCTGGCCTGCACAGGGAAGCTCCTGGACTCCGTCTCTGGCCTCTGCCCAGTGGCCTTCTCAGGGCCTTGCTGCTCCTGGCTGCCCTGCCTGCAGGTGTGGCAGTCCAGGGGGCTGCAGACTGGGGGTTGTGGGCCATGCAGTGGGCTGGACGTCAGCAGAGGGCGCCTTGCTTCTTGGATCCTGCACGAGTGCCCCCTGGGTGGGGGTGCGCCAGCCCGTCAGGGCCTCGCTGAGCTGCCCAGCGCAGCCGGGGGAGGAGAGGGGCGAAGGTGGCGGTGGAGGCCTGCTCGCTGGCTGCGTTCCCACACCCAGGCGTTTGTGTTCAGTTTGGATCTCCTTGACGGTACGATGTTCACTCTGCCCCGGCCTGCAATGATGCCGCTTCATCCAGAGGAGCCAGGGCTCCAGCTGTCGGGGGACACAGCGCAGCACGGGGCCACCGGAGGGCCACGCCCAGCCTCGCTCCTCTCCCGCGTGGAGCGACCCTGTCCTCCCTCTGCGGGGTACGCCTGGGCTCCAGGATCTCTGCTGCCCTGGGGGCCAGCAGGCCTGGCGGGGGCAGGGGAGCAGTGGCCGTCATAAAGGGGCAGGCCTCTGGTGTGGGACGCTCTGGGCCACATCTGCAGAGCAGGCGGGTGTTGTCAGTGGCAGGCGTGGGGAGGCTCCTGGGAATGGGGTGGGGAGAGGTGGAGCCTTCCTTGATGGTTGCCTCAGTGGTCCGGCCTCCCAGGGTGCTGTGGTGGACAGGTGGTCACTCTCTTGTGCTCAAACTTCCGGTAACATCTGGAGCCCACTCACGGGAGTGGGCCCATTCCCAGCAGCACTTACTAGAAGGTTCCAGAAGGTGTTGAGCTACCTAGGGCTGCGGGGTTCCGAGACTCCCTGCTGTGGCCCTAGCTCTGCTCTCTGAAACTTTGATCTCTTTCAAATATCAAAAGCCAGGTGTGGTGGCGCAGGCTTGCAATCCCAGGATTTGGGAGACTGAAGCAGGAGGATCCCAGGTTTGAGGACAGCCTCAGCAACATACTGAGGCTCTCAGCAACTTAGCGAGACCCTGCTGTGAGATTTAAAAATAACAAAGGTGGGGGTGTCGCTTGGAGATAGAATGCCCCGGGTTTGACCCCCAGTAACACACACACACACACACACACACACACACACGCACACACACACGCACATGCACGTTATCACGGAACATGCACAGGAGTGGGGTCCAGGGGTCATGTCCCCAGGGGAACACGTAGTAGGCCTGGCAGGGATGGACTCCAGGCTGGGCAGATCAGGCCACCAAGCGCGGTCTAGGGCCTTGGGGCTGGCTTCAGGAACTCTCTGGCTCTGTCCTGCAGAGGAGGGAGGTGGGAGGGCATGGGAGCCACCTTGAATTCCAGGCAGGGCCTCTGCTCCAGCTGTCTCCCAGAATTTACGCCCCTGGTCTAGGTCAGGTGCTTAGAAAAAGCCTCTGCTGGGGCTGAGGGGGCTCCGTAGTGAAGCAGTCGCCTGGTGTGCATGCGGTCCTGGGTGCCATCCCCAGAACCTCAGAAGAAAAAAATATCCTTGGTTATTCCTGCCTAGAACCAGGGCCTTTGCCGTAGACCCCTTTTCTCTACGGATACTCAGAAAGGGCCCCGTTCGGGTGGTTCCTGGGTCTGGCACGGGTCGCTGGGCGTCTCTGCACCTTTGCCGCCTACTTGCTGCGGGGGCGCTGGGATTTCAGTCCCCACTCACCTCGAGGACTATGCCGAGCCCGGGACCAGTTACCCACAGAGTCCACGTCCTTCCCACCACACTGGCCAGCCAGGGCCATCACAAAGGGGACCAGAAGCACCCGGAGTGAGCTCCTTGAGCTGTGGGGTGAAGGAGACAAGCCCGGGGCTCCTGAGCTCAGCAGCATCTGGGGCGCTGGCAGGAGCCCAGGAGGATTGAAGGGCTCAGGCCTGTCGCTGAGTGACCAGGGTTATTATGCTGTCACGGGCCACCTGGAATTCTCTCCCGCCCCACAGAAAGGCAGCTCACTAGGAAGCCCCCAGCCACTGCCAGCCCCAGGCCTGCACCCCTACCCTGCCCGGCTTCAATGACTGCCCCGGCGCCTTCCACTGTAGGCTGGGGCCAGCACAGGCCAGTGTCCAGAGCCAGGCAGCAGCCAGCCCGTCCTGAGCAGTGTAGGTGCCAGGCCGTAGACCCCCAGGCCGCCATGTGAGAGGACCTTCAGATCAGGCTGGGCAGAGACTGGGCTCACCCTGCACTCAGCCACCTTGGCCCAGCAGCCATGCCCACCCGGGTCCTGGGCACACTGCCCAGCTGCCTGGGGGGAGCGTTCCAGCCGTGCCCCGAGGCAAGCCAGCAGCAGGGCCTCTTCTTCCTCAGCACCCTGGGCAGAGCGTCTGCCAGGAGGGCCAGCCCCAAGCCCAGGTAGTGTTCGTGTGGCTTTGTGCCCCGGGGTCATAGCTGCAGGCTGCTGAAGTCACCCCGCCCTGGGCATCAGCCCCGGTAGAAGGCACCAAGCTGTAGTGGGTGCCTGTGCGAACCCCAGGCCTAACCCTGCTGTGCATCCTGGGCTGACTTGGCCTCACCGTGCCTCAGTTTCCCCATCTGTAAACCGGGGTAATCGCGGTACCTGCCTCAGGGGGCTGTGGTCGGGATCCAAGGAGGAGTCTGGGCTCGCCCCGGAGGTCAGCATTCCCTTGGTGCCCCTGTCCTTCTCGGGATGTGGACAGAGCGGGAAGCAGGAGCTGGGTGCTCAGTGCTGGCCTTCAGCTTGACCCACCACACCTGTCCCTCTCTCCAAGGGAAGATGAGCTCCGTCCGCTTGTGGCTGAGGACGACCTCATGTCTGCCCTGAGGTGGCCCGGGCTGTCTCAGAAGCCAGGCACACCTGGAGCCGCCCCCCTCACCGCCTGGTCTGACGACACCCAGGAGGCGTCCCCCAGGGAGAAGGCCTGCAGCCTGCCTTGGTGGTCGGCAGGCCAGGAGGCCAGGGACGGGGACAGTTCGGTGTCATCAGGCCGACTTTCGGGCTCCTCGGGGGGCCACCAGTTGTGTGCCCCTCCCCACGGGCCCTGGAAGGAGAAGCGGCCCCAGATGTCGGGGACCCAGCGGCAGCCCCCAAAGAAGGACCCGCGGCTGGAGCAGTTGAGGGACAAGATCCGGGCCCAGGCGCAGCGGCAGGCGAGCTGCGCCTCCCTGGGCACCTCGGCCCCGTCCAGTGCCTCGCACCTCTACAAAGCCTCTTCACCCCCACTCCGGAGGAAAACCCGCAAGGCGATGAGCGCCCTCCCAGGCCCCGCACGCCCAGGTCAGTGGCGGCTTCCCTGGCACCCGTGGGACATGGCGGGAGAGCAGGCAGATGGGGATGGTCGCTGCAGCAGGTGAGCCGATGGCCAACCAGGGGCACTATGCCTCAGGGCCCTGAGAGGGGCTCGTGGCCTGGGAGTGGAGTGGAGATTGGGAAGGGCTTCTGGCCAGGCTTGGGGTGCGGATGACTCAGTACTGAAGGAGAGGCCAAGCTGGGGAGCGAGCGGGGTCGTGTGTTAGAAGACGGGGCATGGAGGGCTTGGGGCAGGTGTGGGCGGACCTGCGTCCTGGGCCGGGCACCTGTGCATTTGACCCTGGAGTTGCCGGGGCAGCATCCCAAGAAGCTGGCTAGGGACCAGTGTACCTGCTTCCCTCTGGGGCGATGCAGGCCCGATCTAGGTGCCTCTTTCCAAGCAGAAAAGGAGATGGCTCACTTTTTTTATTTTTGCAGTACTGGGGATGGAAGCCAGGGATATTCTACCTCTGAGCTACACCCCAGCCTGATTTTTTTTTTTTATTCTTTACTTTGAAACAGGGTCTCACTGAGTTGCAAGGGGCCTCACTAAGTAGCTAAGGCTGGCCGCCAACCGTCATCCTCCTGTTTCAGCCTCCCAAATGCTGGGATTACAAGCGTGCACCATCATACCCGGCTACCTTTATTTACTGAAGATAACAATTTATTTTTTCAAATTATTGTAAAATACCTATAACATAAAATTTACCGTGTGTGTGTGTGTGTGTGTGTGTGTGTGTGTGTGTGTACGTGGTACTAGGGATTAAATCGGGGCATTCTACTTTTGAGCTACACCCCCAACCCTATTTTATTTTTATTTTAAAATGGGGGTCTCACTAGGTTGACAAGAGTCTTACTATTTGCTGAGGCTGTCTTGAACCTGTGATCCTCCTGTCTCAGCCTCCCAATACTGGAATCACAGGCATGTGCTACCACACCCAGCTAAAATTTACCATTTTAACCATCTTTGAGTTTTCTTTTCAATCACATTAAATATATTCGTTATTGGTTGGGCAAAGTGGCACAGACCTACAATCCCAGTACATGAGAGGCTGAAGCAGAATGGAAAGTTTGAGGCTAGTCTGGGCAACCTGGCCAGACACTCTCTCAAAATAAAAGGGCTCAGTGGTAGAATGCCTCTGGGTTCAGTCCCAGTACCACATACACATACCATGCACACACACACACTATATATAATTGCCACCTGTCATATTCAGAACTTTTCCATTATTCCAAATTAAGCCCCTGTCGCCATTAAACAGCCCCAGGCCCCACACCCGCCCGCGCTTTCCTTCCTGTCTCCATGGTTCTAAGGAATCCTAGGGGTTTCGTTTTTTTTGTAGCTTTTTTTTCCCTTTGCGGTACTGGGATGGAACCCAGGGCCATTCTACCTCCGAGCTACACCCCCAGCTCTATATTTGGAGACAGGGGCTCACTGAGTTCCAGAGGGCCTCACTAAGTAGCTGAGGCTTCTGTGAACCCGCGATCCTTCTGTCTCAGCCTCCTGAATGCTGGGATGACAAGCGTGCGCCCCCATGCCCGGCTTTGTAACTTTTTTTTAAGCTGGTTCATTGTTTTGGAAAGGAAGGACAAGATAAAAGCTGTCACCGTCCCCTCTGTGCCTTCCTCCCAGTTTCCCAGCTGGGCGCACCCCTCTAAGCCATCGCTTCTCTGCCACGAGGGGACTTAATGCTGGTGCCGTGCCCGTTCCTGAGGCCCAGCAGGAGGTGTGCCGAACGCGGCTCCCTGCAGCTCCAGGGAGCCGCTGAGCAGAGCTCCAGCTTTAGGTCAGGAGGAGATGCGTCCAGTGTGCCCAGATGCCCGTAGGCTGCGTCCTCAGAGCTGGGGCGCTGGCCAGAGGTGCAGCTTCACGGCTTTGGAGCAGCTGCGTCTGGCCCCTTCCCTGGGAATTAATTCTTCATGGAATTCGGATCCCCACGCTCACATCTGTTTGCTCCAGGTTCCAGCATCCCGTGTGCGACTGAGCACAGAGCCAAGGATGAGGTGCCCCCTGGCCTGGGGCGAGAGTTCTCCAGGGTCACCCAGCACCAGGCTTTGGGTGAGTGGCTCTGGGCTGGAAGCTCAGGCGGCCATGGGGTGGACACTTGCTGGGCCCCGCTCACAGACAAAGGCAGAGGGTCACAGAGGACCTGGGCTGAGAGGAGGCCACGCGGGGACTTGGGGCCAGCCTGCCGTTCCCTGGAGCCCCATTTATAACCCGCTGCCTCTCAACGGAGGGAATTCAGAAAAGCCCCGCAGGCAGGGGAACCGGGCTTGGGGTCTGCCCCCTTCCTGCCTCCTCGCAGCCGGCCACACAGGCTAGGGCACTCCAGGTCCCGGCCAGCCCCGGCTTGCCAGTGCCATCTTGCAGATGGGAGGTCCTGCCCGCCGTGGATGGCCCTGCCTATCCCTGGGGATGCTGGGGGTGGGGCCCAGGGCAGATAGTGGGGCGGAGCCTGGGGACCAGGGGCGGGTGGGTTTTTGCTCACTCGTTTACTGGACAGAGCTGGGGAGTTGGGAACAGGGGCAGGTACACCCTGGCAGCGGGGATTGGCTGAAGATATTGGTCTGGGGCAGTTGCCGCCCAGCACTTGGGCGGGCTCCCTGTTTGAGGGCAGGCTTGCTTGGGGTGGAGTCATCTCCATAGCCAGAGAGAGGATTTGGGGACCCCAGAGTGGGAGAGGGGAGCGGAGGCACTTGGGGTCCCTGGCTCCGGTGGCCTCCAAACGCCCCAGGCTTCTGAGTTCCCCAGCCCAGAGGGCAGCAGGGCTTTCTGTGGAGCTGTGCAGAAGGTGGAGGCAAGGGGTAGGCTGTGTTGGCAGCCAGGTGGAGCCGTACTCCACTGGCACCACCGGGCAGCGGCCACGGCAGGTGCAGGGTGCCCAGCCCCTGGGAGGCATGGGTAAGGCGACATGCAGGCCGGGTTCCAGGGGCAGGCCTCCCAAGCCCAGCTCTGCCTGCCCTGCCTCCCTCCCCCGGGGCCAGTGCCCATTCTCCCCACTCCTGCCCCGGGGAGGGTCGGGGCCCCTTGTCCTCAGGACCCAGCCCTTTGGGCAGTGGGGGATGTTGCACCCTTTGGAAGGAAGCAGGGCGTGGAGGAGAGCCTATGTTTCAACTGTGGTACAATCCCCAGAACATAAATGTCCCGCCCTCACTGTTTCTCGGTGCACAGCTCAGCGTCGTAAGGACATCACGCTGTGGTGACGCCGTGGCCACCATCTGTCCGCAAAACTCTCCCTTTCCCAAACTGACGGCCTGACTCCCCCCAGCCCCAGCCCCAGCACCCACTCCTACCTTCCGTCTCTGCATCTGAAGGCTCCGGGGACCGCTCCTGAGTGCAACCCTAGGGCGCTTCTTGAGTGTCTCTGGTCTGAGGCCGCAGGGTCGGGGCGTGGAGAGCCAAGGGAGAAGTCAAGGGTGGACCGGCAGTGTGGGGTCCCCTCTGTGAGCCTGGCTCCCAGGGTCACCTTACATGGCTCACCGGCCAGCCGGGTTTTGGGTGTTCCCTAGACACAGCCCCAGTACCAGTGTACACAGAGATCAGACGAGGTCCTGTGGCGGCGGAAAATGGGCAGGTGCAGTGCGGGACAGGCCCCACGCCCTGGGTGCCTTTGGGGCTGGGCCCTGCGCTCACTCACTCACCCAGCACCCAGGAATGGGGACGCAGGTGGTCCTGCGTTGCCGTGCGTCTTCCTGCTCACCTCTGCTCCTCCCTCCCTCTCTCCTCTCTCCTCTTGCTCAAGTTCCCAGGGAAAAACCCAAACGGATCAAAAGCAGTCCTTGCAGAAGAGAGAAGGCGCCTGGGTCACCCTCCGCCAGCAGAGCTGCCAGAGGCAAAGGTGAGGTCAGCGGTTCGGGGCCCTGGACTCTGGTCTCGGCTGGCGGCCAGCCCCTGATTCTGCACGGGGGTGTCGGGCTGGCAGGGTTCGCTGCATGTGCAGGGCTTGGGGTCCCCTTGAGCATCAGTGTGTCATCTCAGGAGCCTCGGGGCGGCCTGCCTGTGCAGGGGCGTGAGCCTGAGGATGAAGGGGAAGTCCACAGCCCTGCGCCGGCAGCCGTCCTTAGACCCCGAGTCTGAGGACACAGGGCTGTGAGCCACTGCTCTTCGGGGCAGTAGTGTGTTCTTGAGGGTGCTGGTGGAGGCGGGCAGCGCCGCGCCTGGGTGACCAGAGGCATCTTTACCTCTCTTTAACCCACCTAACCAGCCGCTACACTTTGGGCACCTCCCAACGCAGGAAGTGTGTCAGGGCACAGGCTTCCCACCAGCCTCGCTGGGGATCTGGGGACTCCAGGAAATGAGCTCAGAGTGCGCACTTTCACACAAGCCCTGGCTGGGGAGCGAGGCCTCGGCCATCCCACCTTCTCGAAGGCTGGGTAACTCAGAGGGTCCGGCAGGGAGGGGTGCCAGCCGGCCAGAGGGCGCTGTAGAGACTCTGGGGATAGTGGGGCCTGGGGGCATTAACTCAGGCATCTCCCTCTCTGTGACCAGGGCCTGGGGAGCTCTTCAGAGCTTGCAGACGGTACCTGAGAAGGGTCCCTGTCTTCTGGCTGGATCCCTCAGCCCCAGGGGTGGGCTGGCGTTTGTCTGTGGGGCTCTGTGGGAAGGTGACTTCCCCAGGAACACCGAGGCCAGGTGTTCCCTGCTCACAGCTCTCCTTGGAGGGAAGGCAGATTAGCTCCCAGCTTGTCAAAGAGGACCCCGAGGTTCAGGGAGGCTCAGCAGCCTGCCGGGGCCACGGGGAAGAGACCCGCCCAGCCTGAGGCCCGTGCTCCTAACCCAAGAGCCAAATACACCTGGGCCGCACTGGGCACCTTGCCGAGGCCCACCCTCCAGGCCTGGGCTCCGGGACGCCACCGAGACCCCCCAGGGGCACCGGGGCTGAGGTTGGCTTTGCGGAACCCTTACCTAAGTGTAAGTGGCACCGGTGTAGGTGCAGCTCCTGAGCTGCCCCTGTGCATCTCTGTGCCTCAGTTCCCCCACCAGGTGAGCTCCTGTCCTGGGTCCACCGAGGTGGACAGCAGGAGGCGTGCGCCCCGTTCCCATCCAGGCACCTGTGTTTCTGTCCCGGGTGTCAGACACGCACGTCCTTTGCTCCCAAGGGAATAAACACTCCTGCTGTGCTCAGCAGAGGGACCTTGGGTGAGGGGGACACACAGCTGGCCAGCATGGCCTCGGGCAGACCTGTCTACTCAGCTGGCTAGGAAGGAAATTACCTACTGGAACCCAAGAGTGAGGGTCACCGCCAAGCTCTAAGAAGGTTCCAGAAGGCACCCTGAAAATACCCACAATATGACCATTTTCTGAGTCTTCTCCCCTCCCCTCAGCTTTTTGGGTTGTTTTGTCTTAATGGCTGGCTTGAAAAACGACCTGCCTTGTGTCTGACACGGGGTCAGAAGGCAGCATCCATCACTGCCGGAGCCGTGTCACCCCGGCGGCGCTGACCATTAGTTTCTGTCTGTGCTGGAGTCACAGCTGGGCTAAGGAGAGATGAGTCCGGGTTCAGAGGTCAGAGCCACAGGACTGGGGAATTGGATGAATTAGAAATTTGCTGTAGTTAACAAAAAATTAAATCACAATAGTTATAAAATATTCATCCATCTGGGCCAAAGGAAAGTGAAGCCCGATATTTAATTTCAGCAGGCCGCGCCTCGCTTTGCATTTTTTATCATAGATTAGGTCTGCCACAGCGTTGACAGAGCACTTGGGGGCGTCGTTTACATCCACAGATTAAAAATCCGCTCGTAAAAAAATTAATTGCCATTAAAGTGCTCAGCGGAAGAAAAAATGTGCCCGTCAGGACCCATTTATCGACCGGGACCCCTCTGGTGGGCTAATGGGGAAGTCAAGCGGCTGTGATGAAGGGGCCCAAGGGGCCGCGGCCAGGCCCTCCCCATGGCCGGGTCTCTGGCCCAGCTCCCGCCCCTCGGAGGGAGAATGGCAGGTTCTGTGCGGCGGAACTGGGAAGCCCAGATACCACTATCCAGACGGGGGGCGTGGACTGGGGGGTCCTGCCTGCAGAGGGTGTGGCCAGTCTCTACCACTCCCATGCCGGGATTAAAAGCTTGTGCCTCCACACCGGCTCCCGGGCTAGCATTTGCTGAGTGCGATCTGAATTATGATCGAGCCTTGACAGAGAGCGTCTATTACGTGACATTTATTAAAGAAAGCCCTCTTGCGAGGGGCGCCCTTCGCTGACCCACCCCTGCGCCGCGGTGGCCTCTGCTCCCCGGCTGTCCCTGTCCAAAGCGCGCTCTGTGCGCAGGCCGTGGGGTGCTTCGGGGACAGAGCTCGTGGGAGTAATTACCCACCTTTTACTGAGGGTCAGCGTCCAGACGGTCGTTGGAGGTCTTGCTGCCGGGAGCCTCGCCCACACTGGCTAGCGGCTGGGGGCTGACTGCCCCGGGGCCGGGCCCTGAGGGCTTCCACGTGAGCCTTCTGGGGCGCGCCAAGTGGTCTCTGGGGGCTGCACGGAGACACCGACGTCCCTACCTGGGCAGGGCTCAGAGGGCCGCGGGTACACAAGCTGCGTGTGTTTTGTTTAAGATGCCGAGCTGGTTGGTGTCCGCGACTGGAGGAAGGGTCGCGCTCTGGCGAGGGCGCTGCTCGGGCCCCCGCCCGCCCGCCCCCGGCTGCAGAGCAAGGCTCCCTCGAGAGACCCGTCCCAGGCCACCAAAATAGGTACATCCGCCTCTGCCGGCCTGCCGGTTTGCTGTCACGGGGTTTGGGGGCCTGGAGGGGGAGGAGGCAGCTGGAGTACCTCTCCCAGACAGGCCTGTCACTCACCCTCCACACCCACCCTCAGAAGCCGGGCGTGGTGGCGCACTCTTGTCATCCCAGCATTCGGGAGGCTGAGACAGGAGGATCAGGGTTCGAGGACAACCTCAGCTACTTAGTGAGGCCCTCTGCAACTCAGTGAGACCCTGTTTCTAAATAAAGGATAAAAAATAGGGCTGGGGGTATAGCTCAGAGGTAGAATACCTCTGGGTTCAATCCCAAGTACCAGAAAAAAATAAAAATAGTAACAAGAGAGGGTATTTGGGAAATAATTATCTTTTTTTTATTTAAAAAAAATTTTTTTGGTGGTACTGGGGGTAGGACTCAAGGGCTTTTTCTACCTCCGGGCTATACTCCCAGACCTATTTTATACTTTGTTTGAAAACAGAGTCTCATTAAGTAGCTGAGTCCGGCTTTGAACTTGTGGGATCCTCTGTTTCAGCCTCCCAAGTGCTGGGATTACAAGCGTACGCCACCGTGCCAGGCACGGTAGCACGTGCTTATAATCCCAGCACTTGGGAGGCCAAGATAGGACGATCGCGGGTTCGCGGCCAGCCTCAGCTACTTAGTGAGACCCTATTTCCAAATAAAAAATAGGGCAGGGGGTGTGGCTCAGAGGTGAATGCCCCTGGGTTCAGCCCCAGTACTGCAACCAAACAAAATAAACAAAACCTAAGCAAGATGAAGGAGAAGCGGTCCACGCCTGTGATCCCAGTACTTGGGAGGCTGGGACAGGAGGATCACTGTTTCAAGGCCAGCCTCAGCAACCTAGCAAGACCTTCCGCAAATTTGGGAGACCGCTTCAAAATAAAAAATAAAGTAAAATAAAATAAAGTAGGGTTGGGGATGTGGCTTAGAGGGTTTAGTCACCAATACTAAATAATGATAACAAAGATGATGATGATAAATCTTAAAAAAGGATTTCTGTCCCCTAGAGGCTTCCCCATCCGTTCCTGGTCTGGTAGTCTGTAGCAGGTCTGCCTCTGGGGCTTTTTTTTTTTTTTTTTTTTTTTTTCAGTACTATGGATGGAACCCAGGGGCATTCGTCCTCTGAGCTACACCCCTGGCCCTATTTTAATTCTTTTGATTATTTATTTATTTATTTTTGCGGTACTCCATGCATGCTCTGTTAGCCCAACATCCAGAGTGTAGCTGAGTTGGTGGAAGCCAGGCCAGAGGCTTTGCCCATCCCTTGGCCTGCCGTGCCTGACCTCGGTCACTGCCTGTCATTGCAGGAGACAAGAAAGCCACAACCACCAAGGACCCGCCCAGCCACGCCTGGTCACTCAGACCCTTCTCTGCCCGCGGCGACCAGCAGCTGTCTGGGAACACACCCAGCCTGGCCTCCTGTGATCAGCCTGAGACCATTCAGACCGCCATGGCCATCTTGAAGGACCTCCGCCGGCAAATCCAGGCTGGGCTGGAGTTGGCCCAGGGCCCCAGAGCCGAGCGGAAGCTCCGGCCCAGGAAAGCAAAACTGCAGAACCTGGCAGAGGAGAGGAGGCAGCAGGCTCCCCGGAGCTCCTTGTCCAAGGGTCCCCGGGCCCTGGCGGAGGAAAGGCGCCCCTCCTTAGACAGAGCCGGGAGCTTCTGCACCCGGCAGCCCTGGAGTGTGTTGGCTGAGCCGGAGTCTTGGCCGCAGAGGGCCGGGGTGGCCAGAGGACTGGACTCCCCCTTCCAGAGGCCTGGGAGCCCCCCTGAGAGGCTGAAACCCTTCTCGCCACAGCCCTGGAACATCTCGGCTGCACAGGCCTGTCCGCGGAGGGCCTGGGAGGCTTGTGAGGACTGGGAGGTCCCAGTCCCCAGGCCCTGGAGTGCACTGGAAAGGCCACGTCCTGCCTTGTGGCGGCCCTGGACCAGTTCCCTCACTGAGTGGGCAGAACCCTCCAGTCCGACATCCACCCAGGGCTTCCCTCAGAACCCACCTGAGAAGCGGCAGGATGCAAGGCCACCCCCACCCTGTCCCAAGCCTCTGGGGCCCCTGGGCCAGCTGCACAGCTCGGAGTCCTTGCGGGAGTTCATGCGCCAGAAGGCGCAGGCTCGGCGGCGCCAGGCCCTAGAGCAGAAGGCCCGGGCGGCGCACACGCTGGAGCTGCAGAACCAGAGGCTGCAGGACCTGTACCAGAAGCAGAGGGAGGCCATCCTGGACAAGGCAGTCCCCAGGGTCTCCCAGACCAGCCCCAGCATCGTCACCTTTGTGCCCCGCTGTGCACAGTCTGGGGTAAGCGCCGGGCAGGGCGGGTGCTCAGCTCTGCCACCGGCCAGCGGGGCAGGGAGCTGGGGCAGCCGGGGCGCGGGGATGGCCCCTCAGGGCAGCTTTACCAACGACCATTAGAACCAGCATCTGAGCCAGGCGCAGTGGGCACGCTTGTGATCCCAGCATTGGGGGGGCTGAGACAGGACGATCGCGGTTCACAGACAGCCTCAGCTACTTAGTGAGGCTCTCTGCAACTCAGTGAGACCCTGTTCCAAAATAAAGAATAGAGCCGGGCGTGGTGGCGCACGCTTGTAATCCTCGCGCTTGGGAGGCAGAGACAGGAGGATCGTGCAGGTTCGAAGCCAGCCGCGCGCGCTGGCTTAGGAGACCCTGTTTCCAAATAAAAATGTAAAAATAGGTCTGGGAGTGTAGCCCGGAAGTAGAAGGGCTTCCAGGAACCCCAGTACCACCAAAAAAAAAAAAAAAAAAAAAAAACAAACACCAAAATAAAGAATAGAAAATAGGGCTGGGGCGTGTAGCTTGGAGGTAGACGGCCCTTGGATTTTACCTCCAGTACCACAAAAGAAAAAAGAAAAAAGAAAAGAAATGCAGCATCTGTCAGGGTTTCTGGGCCCAACTCCATGGAGGAGGCAAAGACAGGGCACCTTTGTCACTAGGTGGGTGGGGCAGAATTCCAGCTGAACTCAGTGTCCCCTGGTTTGCTGAGGGCGCTCTGGGAGAGCCCTGTTGCCCCTGGCCTGGCCAGTGAAGTGGGACCCTGATTCCTTGTAAAGCTCCCAGCTCGAGAGCTCTGGTGGAGGCTGAGTGCAGCGCTAACCCATCCCTCTCTGCTTCAGGGCCTGGCGTCTTCTGTGCCAGAGTGGAGCAAGGTGACGTCCGGCACGGTGCTGGGGGACCAGGAGGCTCCAGGCAGGTGGGTATGGGCGTGCCGTAGAGGAGCCCGGCAGAGGATAATTCTGGGGGTTGCCTGACATTGCCCACAACAGGGAGGCTCCTGGGGGCCTCCCCTCCACTGTCCACCGCTCCCCAGGTCGCAGGAAGTAGGTGGCTGTCTTCACCCAGGGAATTGTGCTGAACCCAAGCCAGCCGCGTCTCCGTGCGTGGCCCAGGGCCCTCAGTTCACTCACATAGGCTCCACCTTGGTCCGGCCCCAGGACGGCCCTTACCCTGGAGGAAAGCACACTCTCTGGGCATCACCCCGCCCTCTCTGCAGCTCCTGGGAAGCAGCTTCCAGCCGCCAGCGCACTGGCCTCGCGCTGGCGTTTCCTATATAGGCAGCTGAAGACAACGGGTCAAGCCAGTGCAGGAGTGCGTGCCTGTCAGCCCAGCTCTTGGAGGCTAAGATGGGAGGATCGTAGGTTCAAGACCAGCCTCAGGAACTCAGTGAGACCCTGTTTCAAAGTAAAAAGTAAAAAGGGCTGGGGAATATAGCTCAGAGATAGAATGCCCCAGGATCCATCCCCAGTATCCTCCCTCCAAAAAGAAGATGATGGGTCTGCCTGGCTTTTCTCAGAGCACCCTGTCCTTGAGGTGCCTCCATGTTGCATGTAAAGCAGGATCTTATTCCTCTTATGGCTGTTCTGCCGAATGGGTGTGAAAACAAAGCCATTCTCACATGATCAAAAGTACAAAACAGCCGGGCGTGGTGGACACCTTATAATCCCCGCGCTTGGGAGGCGGAGACAGGAGGATCATGGTTGGAGGACGGCCTTAGCTACTTAGTGAGGCCCTTTGCAACTCAGTGAGATACTATTTCAAAATAAAAAGAATTTAAAAATAGGGCTGGGGGTGTAGCTTGGAGGTAGAATGCCCCTGGGTTCCATCCCCAGTACCGAAATAAATAAATAAATAAATAAATAAATAAATAAAAGGGGTTGGGGCGGGGGTGAGCCACAGAGATAGAATGCCCCTGGGTTCAATTCCCAATACCAAAAACGACAACAAAGAGAGTCATAAATTTATATTTAAAGGGGAATTTATTTGGTAAAGAAAAGCATGACAGAGCATCTCCTGGGCCACTTGGCTCATGCAATCAAACAGGCCAGAACATTTGTATTTTCCAAGCATAAACACTCAGGTATACTGATGCCAGTCACAAGGACGTATCAGTTATGAGCAGATAAACCGTATCCATAAAGAAATAGGCCAAGAGTGAGATGCATAAACGGCGCTGTGAGTGGCGATCATGTTTGCCCAGGCTTATAACAGAGGTCACCTGGGAGCAGGCCTGGGCGCCCACACCTACAGTCCAGCTCCTTTGGAGGCCGCGGCAGGAGGATCACCAGTCTGAGGCCAGGCTGGACAGCTCGGTGAAAGCCTCTCCTTCAGTACAGAGGGGCTGCAGGTCTGGCTCGGCGCGGGGTGCGTGCCTGGCACGCTCAGGGCCTGGGTTCCACCCCCAGAACCACAGCAACCCCCACCCGTGCTCATCTGAAGCCCCGTGACGGAGAGGTGTCTGAACGGCAGGTCACTACCACACGTGCAGCCCAAAGCGCCGAGCTCGGGAATCGCATCTCTCACGGCGGCAGACGTGCACAAAGGACACTCTCTTCGCGAAGCGAGGAGGCGCGCACACCTCCGCCTGCGTGCACGGTGCTCGCACACAGTCAGCCCGCGCGGCGCATGCTCCCGAGCCAAGACCATAGGAAGAGCAAGAAGCAGGTGGAGCTGTCCGTCTGCAGAACTGGACACGACGCCGGCAAGTACAGAACGCGGCGTGGCGGACGCGAAAACCAGTGCCGACGATTTAAACTCGTGGGGAAGAGCTTTAAGAACAAGAAAAATACCCCAAAATGAAAGGAAAAGGGGAATCTGACATATGTCAAGATGGATTCCGGGGCCACAGTCTGGGCAGTGGCGGGAGGTGGCCTGGAGGAGCCAACGGCCACATGCTGCAGTCCAGCACCAGCGAGGCGCGGCTGGCCGGCCCTCAGGGCGACAGCGACCTTCAGAGCCACTTTCTGTCTTGGCCTCCAGGTCCTGGGGTTACAGGCGAGCACCACCACACCAGGTATCTGTGGACTTTTTCTTTCCTGCAGTACCGGAGTTGCAAAGGGCCTCACTAAGTAGCTGAGGCTGTCTGCAAACTGTGATCCTCTTGTCTCAGCCTCCCCAATGCTGGGATTACAAGCGTGCACCACCATACTTGGTTATCTGTAGACCTTTCTTTCTCTTTCTTTCTTTTTTTTTTTTTTTTTTTGGTACTGGGGATGGAACCCAGAGGCTTTCTTTCTACCCCTGGGCTATATCACCAGACTTATTTTATATTTTATTTATTTTATATTTCACCAAACTGCTGAGAGCCTCACTAAGTAGCTTTGAACCCGTGTGATCCTCCTGTCTCAGCTTCCCAAGTATGGGGATTACAATCTGTAGACTTTTAAAACTAACGTCTGGCCTCGCATTCCAGTGTCACACACCTGAAATCCTAGGACTTGGGAGGCTGAGGCAGGATGATTGCAGGTTGAGGCCAGCCTCAGCCACTTAAGTGAGGCTCTCAGTGACTTAGTGAAGACCCTGTTTCCAAATAAAAAATAAAATAGGGCTGGGGTTGTAGCTCGGAGGTTAAAGGCCTCTGGGTTCCATCTCCAGAGACAAGGGCTAGCCCCCCAGGCCCCGGCCCGGGCAGCCGCTCCTCTAGTGCCTGGTGCGGTGAGGCCGGCGTCCGCGGGAGGCTGTGTCCTCCTTCCTGTATGCCTCCTTCCTCTTTTTACTTCCACTTTAAAAATTGTGCTAACATACGCGTAACAGAAAATCCACCATCTTAACCATGGTTTTCGATCCTCAATCCATCTGGGTTTTATTTTTAACTAAGACAGAAAAACATAAAGATTTTTTATTCATGTGAAGGAGGACCCGTGAGCTGTTTCGACATATGTATACACATTGCATAATGTTTAAGTCAGGTTAAACTTATCTCCTCAAACATTTACCACTTCTTTATAGTGAAAACTTCAATATATTTTCTCCTAGCCTTTTGAAATGTACAGTTTCGTTGTCATTATCTGTAGTCATCCTACAACACAGTAGCACACCAGTTTTTTTTGTTTTGTTTTGAGTTTTTTTGGTACTGAGGATGGAACCCAGGGGCATGTACCTCTGAGCTACATCCTAAGCTTTTAAATATTTATTTATTTATTTATTTATTTATTTATTTATTTATTGCTGTACCGGGGATGGAACCCAGGGTCATTCTACCCCCAACGACACCCCCAGCCCTATTTTTTAATTCTTTATTTTGAAACAGGGTCTCACTGACTTGCAAAGGGCCTCACTAAGTAGCTGAGGCTGTCTGCGAGCCGTGATCTTTCTGTTTTAGCCTCCCGAATGCTGGGATTACAAGCGTGCACCTCCATGCCTGGCACTTTAAAATTTTTTAATTTTTGTGGTACTGGGGATTGAGCCCAGGAGCATTCTACTTCTGAGCTACACCCAAGCCCTGTTTGATATTCTTACTTGGAAACAGAGTCTCGCTAAGTTGCGGAGGCCGGCCTGGAGCCTGTGATCCTCCTGTCTCAGCCTCTCAAGTACTGAGATTACAAGCTTGTGCCACCACGCCTGGCTCAGAACTTCCTTTTTAGGGACAAGTAACATTCCATCACCACTCCTGTTTATCCTTTCTCCTCTGTGGGCACGTGGGCTGCTTCTGCCTTCAGTGATTGTGACTCCTGCTGCTGTGAATGTGGTGTGCAAATATCTGCACATGGCCCTGCTTTTCATACTTTTACCCAGCAGCGGACTTGCTGGGTCACGTGGTCATTTGTTTAACATTTGAGGAAGAACCAGACTGGTGGGCGCAGCAGCCGCGCCATCTCCCGCTCCGGGCCAGCCACACGGTGCGGTGGGCTCCTCCCGTGCCCCCCGCTTGGTGGGTCCCTCGGTTGGTTCTATTTACAGCGCTTGGGGTCTGCTGTGCGGATGCCCCGCCGCCCCCGGCTTCATCGCAGGCGTCTCCGGTGCCGCTCTGCTTCACACACAGGCGTTTGCACACACAGGTGCGTGTCTTGCGCACACCAGCCATCGCGGCCCAGCAGGGCTGAGTGTTTCCTCTTCTCTTTTCTATAGCTTCTGTCTGTGTTTGAACACAGCCTGGAACCACGCTGAGGCCCTGGAGACCGGGGGCCCCCGGGACGGCAGGAGAACCCCTCCGCTGCTGACCGCCGCGTCCCCGCTGGGTCCCCTGAAGCTCGGGGACCTGTGCGTCTACCTGGACCCCCAGGAGGCTGAGCGCCTGGGCTGCTCGGGCTCGCTGCACTTCCAGCACAAGCAGGCCCGGCTGCAGG
This sequence comes from Muscardinus avellanarius, assembly GCF_963383645.1. NCBI lineage: Eukaryota > Metazoa > Chordata > Mammalia > Rodentia > Gliridae > Muscardinus > Muscardinus avellanarius. The sequence goes on from NC_137799.1 coordinate 1,622,547, forward strand.
CGCTGGAGACCATGGCGGACGTGCTGAAGCAGCGCATTGACATTCTGACTGCCAAGCTGCAGGGCGCAGAGGCGATGGATGCCACCCGGGGCCTGGCGCCGGGCCTGCCACGTGTGGGCCCCAGCTCCCCGCCCACGGACCTTGGCTTCACCGCCCCGGCCTCCCCCGGGGCCCTGGTGCCCAATGGAGACACAAGAGCGCCCCAGGACTGGGTGGGCATGCAGGCCCGGCCCCTCCTCCCCCCTGCCTGCTTCCTGGATGGCGGTGCACCACTCTGGAGCCCTCGCTGGGCACCGCGGAGCCTAAGCCTGAGAGCCGACTGTGACAGGCATCCCCAAGGTGTGGCTGGGCCTTGGGCCCGAAGACCGTTGGGCGGCCAGCAGGTCCCATGGGTGGAGCTTCAGGACCCCGTTCTCCCGCTGCCCCGTGGTTCCCTCTCTGGAAAGGGCGCTAGGACCACCATAGCCAGGAGATTTCTGGGAGTCGGGAGGGCCGACAGTGGCCTGCACACAAGCCACAGCGTCACTAGGCCCAACCCGTAGCCCACGCGCCTGCATTTCCCACCCTGCCTCCCATAGGGGACAAGAAGGCTGGGCAGGCCCCCGTGGCTCTTGGGGGCCCGCATCAGAGGTGCCCGGGCATTCCCGCCGTGGCGTCTCGGGTCCCCACCGCCCTGACTCATCAGGAGGTCTCTGTGCTTCCCACAGGTGTCATGGAGGAGGGACGCTGGGAGCTGGAGAAGAGGCTGCAGAGAGATTCCCCTTCCTTCCAGGCCCTCGGCGCCTTTGCAGGGAGGTAAGCCGGGCGAGCCCACGGGGCGGCTGTGCCACGCACCTGGGGTGCCCCACGCTGGGCCAGGAGTCTGGGTTCCTGGCTCAGGACAGGGTCCCGTGGCTGTGATGCTGGCCCACGACACCTCTTGAACCAGGGCACCCAGGACGCACCCCACGTGCTCTGAGCCCTCGGGAAGCCAGCATCTGGCTCTACTTATGGCTGTGGGCAGACCGCCTGTACCTGGGACCACGGCGCGGGTCTTTCTCCTATCCCAGGCCCAGTCCTCATGACGTCCTCAGGGCCGTCGGTCCACAGACCCGTGCGCCTTCTTCCATCTCTGGCTGGAGATACCGGCTGGGCCACAAGGCAGAGCATGGCAAACACCTCAGCTCCAGCCTGGCCTCGAGCCCTTCTCCAGACCCATCAACATGCTTGGGTCTCCTTTCCTGAAACTCCCCCTCCCAAGAATGTTCCTCCAGCCGTAGGGTGACAAACGTCTATAATCCCAGTACTTGGGAGGCTGAGACAAAAGGATCGCAGGTTGCAGGGTGTGTGTGTGTGTGTGTGTGTGTGTGTGGTACTTGGATGGAACCCAGGAGCATTCTACCTCTGAGCTACACCCCCAGCCCTATTTTTTATTCTTTATTTTGAAACATTCTCACTGACTTAGTTGCAAAGGGCCTCACTAAGTAGCTGAGGCTGTCTGCGAACCCAGATCCTCCTGTCTCAGCCACCATGCCTGGCTCTTATTCTTTATTTTGAAACAGAGTCTCACTAAGTTGTGGAGGCCTCACTAAGTAGCTGAGGCTGGCCGTGAACCTGCGATCCTCCCGTCTCAGCCTCTCAAGTACTGGGATCACAAGCGTGCACCACAGCGTATGGCGGGATTGCAGGTTTGAGGCCGTCCTCAGCAACTTATTGAGGCCCTCTGCAACTTAGCAAGACCCTATTTCAAAATTTAAAAAATAGAGTCAGGGGTGTAGCTCAGACGTAAAATGTTTCTGGATTCTTATTCCTAGCGCGCGCGCACACACACACACACACACACACACACACACACACTTTTCTACCCCATCACCTGCCTGCCCCCTCCTCCCTCGCCCAGGCAGGATCCTTGTCCAAGGCCCCTGTGGGTCAGCAGCACCTGCCCCATCTCACCAGCACCCGCCTGCCGCTTGTGGAGGTTCTCGGACCCCCCTGGCTCTGCTCCCCCCTTTATCTTCATACTGAAGCACCCTGGGTATGAGACCCTGAGTAGCCCCTCCTCAGGCAGCAGAGTCCTGACTAGAGAGAGACAGAGCCCAGGGTAGGCGGTGGCCAACAGACCCCAAGCTACAGGAACGCCCCATTGACCTCAGCCTGGGCGTGGCAGCCAGGTCAGCAGGCCTGGGGCTGCCCCCATCACTCAAGGAGGGGCCCTGCGAGGCTGAGGCGTGGTTGCCCGTGTCTGAGCCTCGCCCTGGCAGTGAGGGAGGCATGGATCAGGCGGCTGTCACGTGGAATCCAAAGATGGCGTTGCTTTATGGCCTTTCCCAGGCCCCAGGGATGAGCCTGACTCACCCCTCTACGCAGGGCTGCCTCAGAACATGGGAGGCGGGTTCAAATCCCAGCTGTCAGCTGACCTTGGGCAAGGTCACAGCCAAGCCTCGGTGCACCCTGGGAAGTGGGTGTGCTGAGCAAACCCCTTGCAGGATGGCAACAATGAGCTTGGCCCCACCCTTTCCTGCTAGGACAACCCCCGGCCTCCCCTCCCACCTCTCCTGACCTTCTCCCCCCACCCCCGTAGTCCTGGGGATGGAACCCAAGGGCATTCCACCTCTGAGCTACACACCCAGCCCTATTTTTTATTCCTTATTTTGAAACAGGATCTCACTGAGTTGCAAAGGGCCTCACTAAGTAGCGGAGGCTGTCCGCGAACCCAGGTCCTCCGGTCTTAGCCTCCTGAGTGCTGGGATTACCTCTTGACCCCTGACGTCTCTGGGAGGCCGGCTGGTGTTTGCTTCAGAGCCAGGGTTGCAATGTCACAGAATCGCTGAGACCAGCAGGGGGCGACATTAGGCCGGGCACCTCCTTTGCTATGGCTCCCCAGGTGGCAGAACTGGGTGTGTAGAAATTGGGAGCCATTGCTTCTGGTGCCCCAGGCTCGGGGGTGGACAAGCTAGGTCTGTCCCCAGGAGCCCTGGCCCAGAAAGTCCTGGTGCTCTTGGGCCAGAGGGTGCAGGCATGGCCTGGGTCTCCCTAGGTGATCCCACCCAGGGCAGGGCACTGGTGGTGCACCCCCACCCCAACTGGTAAAGGGCAGATGAGAGGAGGCGGGAATCATGTTTAGGAGCCCCAGAAGGAGGGTACTCTCGGGGCCCCTGGGGCCACCTGTCCCTTCTGAAGTGGTGTTGCCCCTCCGCACGTGGCCTGTGTCTGCCCAGTGGGCCCCATACCTCCCCCAGGACCAAGGCCAGTGCTCCCTTCTCTGGGCTTGCAGTTCCCTGAGGCTCCCTGGGCACACCGTGCCCAGGTCTTGCCCGCTGCCTGTCAGGATGTTTCCCAGTGGGGTAGGGCTCCTCCCACAGTAACCAGGCCCTCAGTCTTGCATGGGGGCTGAGCCCATGGCTAGCATCATTTTTGTGTGTGTGTGTGTGTGGTACTAGGGATGGAACCCAGGGGCTTTCTACCTCCAGGCTACACTCTCAGACCTATTTTTTATATCTTATTTGGAAACAGAGTCTCACTAAATTGCTGAGAGCCTGACTGCCTAGTTGAGGTGACTTTGAACCTACATGATCCCACGTCTCAGCCTCCTAAGTACTGGGCTTACAAGCGTGTGCCACCACACCTGGCCCGCCGGCATCTTAAGGTTCCAGCTGGGCTTGGCCCTTGGGCCCGGCTTGCCCCATGTCTGTGAACATCTTTTTAAACCTGTGCTCCCACACAGCCCTCTGGTGGCCTCAAATACATCCATCTGCCCCCAGGGACCCTAAGCTCAGGGCAGGGGCTGGGCGGTGGGCTCACCACCAGATCTCGGCATACACAGCACCAGCCCCCAGAGACAAACACCTGTTGACCCCCCTGGAGAAGGACAGGTACCGTCCCCCATCTCCATGGCCTCAGATGCGGGCGGCACACAGGTCACTGCCTGCCAGGAACAGATGGTGCCCGATCAGAGGGCGGGGTGGGAGGGGCTGCGCTGCCCGCATGCACGCACACCATACCAGCTGCCCTGCCTGGCTGCACGCCCATCCATCATGGACGCTGCCCCTGGGCAAGGCCCAGCGCCTGCCTCCTGGCCCTGTTTATTGGTAGAGCTGGCTGGCAGCCTGGGGAGGGCCCCTGGCCAGTCCAGCTGGGCCTGCCTCCTAGGACATGCTGGGGACCTCAGCAGGAGCAGCGGCCACCAGAGAAAGGGGCTGACTTAGCCACGGGGCCGGTGGTGCTCATTGTGGCACTCACCCACCCTGGCCTGGTGGGCAATGCCCCTAGTGGTTGGCAAAGGTGACTGGGATAGCTGGCCAGCAGAGGGGCTTGACAGGGGCCCTAGCCTCAGGCGGCGGTGAAGGCCCACCCCACGCTGCTGCTGCTCCCAGGCCAGAGCCTTGGCCTTGCCCGTCCTGACACAGGGGTGGCAGTGTGCCCAGGGGGCTGCCCTTCACTGCGGGCCCTCGGGTCCCAGCCCGGGCGCTCCATTTGTGGGTTAGCGCTGCTGCGGGCCACGGGAGCCCCGATTCCTGCTGACGAAGGCTCTGGCCCCTGGCCCGGGCCCTCTCCCTCTCCAGGACTGCAACCTTCTCAAACGTGTGCTTGTGTGTCCCCAGCTCGCGCAGGGTGCCAGCTGCACCAGACCCCACCTGCGGCTCCCTTTGGCTGGAGGAGATGCCATTGGCCAGAGGGGCAGGCCTGGTAATGCCCTGGAGCACGCAGAGCTGCGGTAAGGGCGAGCTTGCAGACAGGCCCTGGGCTGGCTGATCGGGTGGCCAGGGTGTCCCCGAGGGACGCCCCCCGCGGCCTGGCATGGTCCTGCAGGGGGGAAGACCCTCATCTATGTGGACGGCGTCCGCGTGCCGGAATTAAAGTGTTTTGGAGGCCGCAGGCCCCGCTGGCTGCTCTGTGCTCCCATCAGGCCTGCTGGGCTTGGGTGGTCGGGCGAGTCGGCAGGCCTGCTTTGTGAACAGCGCTGGCCTCGGCGTCCTGGCTGGGAGCTTCCTCACATCCAGCAAGGATTCAGCCTTGTCTTTGACTACCAGAGAACTTCTGCTCCTGGGTTATAGGGGGAGAAACGCTGGTTCCTGGCAGGGGCCACAGGTCCCCGCCTGTCTCCCCAAAGCTACCAAGGCTCTGGGGAGGCCTGCTCCATGCTTGAGCTGGTCCTGGCAGCAGCCTGTGGGTACACGGTGGGGCCCCTGCCCTGCGTGGGCCGGGGCTGGGGAGGGCAGCAGCGCTGGTCGGAGCACCAACTCCAAGCTGCAGGGACACCCTTTGCTGACTCAATGTTATTTGATTTTCCTCAAAAGAACAGGCTTTGAATATGAGGCTGAGACAGGAGGATCGCAGGTTCAAGGCCAGCCTCAGCAACTTAGTGAGACCCTGTCGCAAAATAAAAAGAACTAGGGCTGGGTGAGGTGACACACGCCTGTAATCCCAGTACTTGGGAGGCCGAGGCAGGAGGATCGCAGTTGGAAGCAAGCCTCAGCAACTTAGCCAGACCCCGTTTCAAATAAAAAATAAAAAGGCACGGGGGAGGGGTGTAGCTCAGAGGTAGAATGCTCCTGGGTTCAATCTCCAGTATCAGTAAATAAATAAATAAATAAATAAATAAATAAATAAAATATAGGAGTATGGCATGATCGTGGCTGGCTGTGAGAGACAGGCAGATAGAGAGTTCAGAGAGAACATGGGTCCCCAGCCCTGCCCAGAGTTCAACCGTAGGCAGGAAACGTGCCTCGCCCTTCTCGGCCGTGGGCAGGTGGCCGAGAAAGGCCTGCATAGCAGAGTCCAGGCTGGCCCTCTGGGTGGGTGCCTGGGCCAGAGTGGGCAGGGGTCTCAGACCTGGGCTGAGGCCCCCAGTGGATGCGCTCGGCAGCGCCCTCTCTGGGCCTTGCAGCCGGGCTGGCTCTTCCGTGGGCTGGCGGAAGGGGCCGCGTGCGCGCGTGTCCAGCCTGGGCGGGAGCTGGGGGCCTCAGGCCGGTGCTGCTGACCCTCAGACTCCAAGGTGCACAGGCTGCTGTCCCTCCCACACGGCCGGCCTGGCCTGCGTCCGGCTCCAGCCCGAGTCCTGCCCTCGCGCTGCCCGTTTCTGGGGCACTGGCAGTAAGAAGGTGAGCAGCCGAGACACCATGCGCTGGGGTCTCAGACTCTGCCCGAGGGTGGAAAGAGGGTATCCTGGGGGCCGCAGTGGGGAGGCCGAGCGTTCCCAGCCTGATTTGGCCCACTGGCCTTCTGTGCTAGAAAGCCCGAGACTTGGTAATTCATCATGAACTGGAACTTGTTGGCTCAGGGGCCTGGAAACTGGAAGCTTCCGAGCAAGGCCAGCTCTGGGAGGGCCGGCTCGCTGCGGGGCCAGCTGGTGGGGAGAGGGCAGAGCTAGCCCCGTTGGGAAGCCTCCTTAACCCACGGGGTGGAGGCCTCGTGGCCTTCAAGGTCCCACTCTTAACAATTAAATGCCAATGATTTGGAGGGTCCATTTAAACCGGAGCACAGCCCCTTCTCTCCCCAGGGTCTGCGGCTCCCGGGGGCAGTGCGCTATCCAGGGCACCCAGGCAGGAGCACAGCCCCTTCTCTCCCCAGGGTCTGCGGCTCCCAGGGGCAGTGCGCTGTCCAGGGCACCCAGGCAGAGTTGGGGCTGGGCCCCCCCAACCTGCGGATCTGTATGCCGTCCTTCCTGAGATGGGCTGAGCAGGGCTGGCCTTCGTGCCGGTCCAGGGCGATGCCTGACCACAGCAGGTGGCCACCTTCTGGTCAGGATCCTCAACAGGATGAGGTCAGCGCCAGGCCGGGCCCTCCCCACAGGACAGTGCTCAGCCTTCCCCTCAACTTGTCGCCAATCTCTCCATAGACAGTGTCCCTCGGGGACAGCTTTACCATTGGACAGCACCGTCCAAGAGAACCTTCTAGACTCCATCACTCCGACCAGAGCCACCCAGGGAACCTTCTAGACTCCATCACCCCGACCAGAGCCATCCAGGGAACCTTCTAAACTCCAACACCCAGAGCAGAGCCATCCAGGGAACCTTCTAGACTCCAACACCCAGACCAGAGCCATCCAGGGAACCTTCTAGATTCCATTACCCAGACAAGAGCCATCCAGGGAACCTTCTAGATTCCATTACCCAGACAAGAGCCATTCAGGGAACCTTCTAGACTCCAACACCCAGATAAGAGCCATCCAGGGAACCTTCTAGACTCTAACAACCAGACCAGAGCCATCCAGGGAATCTTCTAGACTCCAACACCCAGTCCAGAGCCATCCAGGGAACCTCCTCCTCCTCCTCCTCCTTCTCCTCCTCCTCCTCCTCCTCCTCCTCCTCCTCCTTCTCCTTCTCCTTCTTCTTCTTGGTGGTACTGGGGTTCCTGGAAGCCCTTCTACCTCCGGGCTACACTTCCAGACCCATTTTTACATTTTTATTTGGAAACAGGGTCTCCTAAGCCAGCGTGCGCAGCTGGCTTCGAACCAGCGCGATCCTCCTGTCTCTGCCTCCCAAGCGCGGGGATTACAAGTATGCGCCACCACGCCCGGCCATCCAGGGAACTTTCTAGATTCCCAACACCCAGTCCAGAGCCATCCAGGGAACCTTCTAGACTCCAACACCCTGACCAGAGCCATCCAGGGAACCTTCTAGACTCCAACACCCTGACCAGAGCCATCCAGGGAACCTTCTAGACTCCAACACCCTGACCAGAGCCATCCAGGGCAACTTTTAGACTCCAAAACTTAGAACAGAGCCATCCAGGAGAACTTTCTAGGCTCAACACCCAGACCAGAGCTACTATGGGAATATTCTAGATTTATCTATTTATTTATTTATTTATTTATTTATTTATTTATTTAGTGGTACTAGAGATGGAACCCAGGGGCATTCTACCTCTGAGCTACACCTCTAGGCCTATTTTTATTTTTTTATTTTGAAACAGGGTCTCGCTAGGTTGATGAGAGTCTCACTACTTGCTGAGGCTGTCCTCAAACTTACAATTTTCCTGTCTCAGCCTCCCAAGTACTGGGATTACAAGTGGACACTACCACAATCCATGACTTCTAGAGTTGCAGTTTTACCCTCAACCTGTCACCATTAGACCAGAGCCATCCAAGGGAAACTTTTAGACTCCAAACACCTAGACCAGAGCCATCTAGGAGAAGCTTCTAGATTCCAGCACCCAGACCAGACCTATCCAGGGGAACCTTCTAGACTCCAATACTCAGACCAGAGCTGTTCAGCAGAACCTTCTAGATTCTAACACCAAGACCAGAGCCATCCAAGGGAACCTTCTAGATTCTAACAAACACCTAGACTAGAGCCATCCAAGGGACCCTTCTAGACTCCAATACCTAGAACCAGAGCTGTCCAGCAGAACGTCTGGTCTCAACTCCTAGACCAGGGCTGTCCACGAAACCTTCTGGGCTCTAACACTTAGAAGCCACCCAGGAACCTTCTGGACTTCAACACCTAGCTCACACTGCTCCAGAGGACTGTCTGTGCTGAGCGAGAACGTGGTGGCTGCTGTTCGCAGCTCCTCAACTGCTCTGGCCTGAGGAGCTGAGTCTGTCAGGAGGAGAGCCGTCTGCCTGGGAGGATGGTGTCCTCTTGGCAGCTGGGCAGGGGTCAGGCCATCGGTGACCGAGGAGCTTATCTGTGGGCCAGCAGCGGCCCCATCGCCCAGGCCAGAGAACATGGAGCCCAGGGCTCGCTGACTGTCTGAGTCCTCCTCACCAGGACCCGGGCTGACCATTGGGGTCCTGCTCATGAGGACCCAGGCTGACAGCAGGCAGAGGGTGGACTACAGAGGAGACCCCAGCCCCTTCTCCCCTGCAGCACCTGATGGCAGCAGCCTGTGCGGGCCAGGAGCACCAATGGCCAGCAGTCAGGGCCAGGGCCTTGGGGACCACCAGCAAGAGAGAGACGTCCCTCTGCTGCCCCGGGCACTTCATAGTCCGTGGAGGAGGCCCGCACTGGAATAATCCCAGAAGTCCCGAGAGCCCCTGGACTCGCCCCTCTGTGTTAAGACCCCCCAGCGTCACCGCCATTGGCGATGGCAGCGGTTACTGCCCGCTGGGCCTTTGCTGCGCACCTTGGGTCCTCATACAGGGAAGTAGAAAGCTTGTCCCCACGAGGCTCTGGCTGACCAGTGATTGTCCAGGTCCCCAGCAAGTGTGAGGCTTGGATCCAGGTCTGTCGGGTGGCTCCTTTCATCTCTGCATACTCAGAGATTACGGTGAGGTCAAGAAGAGCGGCCTGGGCTAGGGGCTCCTGGTGGCTCTGAAGCCCCCGTGTCTTCCCGTGGGGCCATGGGGAAGGGGCTCTTGACGTGGCCCGTGCCAGCCTGGCCCCAGGAGTTGGTGCTGGCCCTCCTGGCCTCCGGGCCTCAGTTTCCCTGCAGGTCAAGAGGCTGCATTAACTTGCCGTGGCCGCGGTGAGGAGAGAGAGAGGCCCCAAAAGGTCCCCTGGCTGCTCAGCCGCCCCTCCTCCGTGGTCTGCAGGTCGGCGAGAGCCCGGGGGGCCACCTTCTGGAGACCCACGCGCCGGGCACCTGGCCAGCTTCCGGCAGAAGTCCTCCAGCTTCCTCAGGTCACTGAAGGTATGTCCCACCCCATGACGTCAGGCTGACAGCAGTGTGTCCCCTGTACGCCTCTTTGGGTTGGGATGAGCTGGGGCAGCCTTTGTCCCTCAAGACTGAGTAGAAGGCTCCAAAGCACAGAATTATAGGATTTAGGGGCAGGGAGATCCTCCGCTCCCTGCTCCCCCAGAATAAAGGGAGCAGGGCTGGGTGTGGGAGGAGAGAGGCTTGAGCAGGGCCCCGGAAGCCCCAGGCAGCGAGGACAGCTGGGTTGCCTGGCAGGATGGGCCCTGCCCAATTGTGGGGTTTGCCAGGGTGACCTCGGAGAGAGGGTCCTGTGTTTAGCAAGGCATGGGCCTGCCCAGGAACCCTGAGGCTTGGGATCTATTGCAGCTGGACCAGCAGAAGCAGGAGCAGGAGCTGGCCCTTTTGCGGCAGCGGGCAGAGCAGGAGGTCTGGGAGACGCAGATGGCCCTGGATGAGCTGGTCTTCAAACACCGGCTGAAGGTCAGCCGCCCCCACCCCTCGGCCCTGCCCGCCCAGCCCAAGGCCCTTCAGTATCAGTTGCTGCTCTCTTGGCACCGGGGGCACCGGCCAAGCTGGAGGGAACACAGAGCCGCCGCCCGAGAACTGTGGGCCCTGCCCTCACCCCAGGGAAGTGTGTGTGGCCCTCTGAGGACCTCAGCTCTAAGCAGTCCTCAGAGGCTGGACCTCCGGCCACTCATGTCCTGAGGGCACCTGCACTGGGGGTGCCTATGGTCAGGACCGGAGCTGGGTCATGGAAGGTCATCTCAGCCTCCATGACCCAGGCTTGTGGGGCACCAGAGTTCATCACCCAGGACTGTGCAATCTGCAGGCCCCCAGAAGGTCTCTCAGGAGAGGGGAGAGCTCTGACCAGCCATGCTGAGCCAGCCTTACCTGGCTCTGATCACACACTTGGGCCTCCCTTTCCTCCTCTGGATTCCAGCATCACACCTGCTCCTGGGGGTTGTGCCCGCAGCCGGGCACAGAGCTGGGTTTCCCTTCCCTGGTCCTCTGAGCCTCTGTGACATGGCCCCCAACCCCCACCCTCCAACCCTGGCCTCACTGTGTCTGCCAGGGACCCCACCCTTCTCCACACGGAGGAGTCCAGCCGGGTCCTTGACCCCCACTGGATCAAGAGGCGCCCTGGGAAGCCGCCTCCCTCGCTGCCCACCCGCACGCACCTCTCTGTTCTCACAGGAGCTGATGGAGAAACACTCGGCCCAGGCCAGCTCAGAAGCAGCTCTGAAGCTGGAGCAGCTGCAGGCCTGTGGGGACCCAAAGCCCCAAACACCTTCTCAGGGCATCATGCTAGCCAGGCCCAGGTGAGGCCGAGGCTGAAGGAGGGTGGCGGGTGGGGTATCCCCTCGGCAGGTGCCAGGCTCTGGTGCTGACGCCACTGGTCTCAGATGCATTTTCTCACCTGACAGGTCAGGATCACCCCCACCCCTGGGTGGGGATGCTGCCAGGTCCTCTCGGGTTCTTAAAAAAGGCCGGGTGAGCTGGGCGGATGAGTCAGCATCTGCAGGTGAGTCGCAGGTGCGGGATGGGCTGCAAAGCCTCTGGGAAGAGCATCCAGCCCGTCCAGCCCGTGCTGGGCACGGCACTGGCTTCCTTGGGAGGCCTGGCTTCATGTCTGTGGCCATAAACAGCCTCATATGATTCCGATGAGATCGGGGCTTGGGCTTGAGCCAGGAGTAGGGTCTGCAGATTCCCTGTGCTCTGAAAGAACGTGTATCCCAGCCAGGTGTGGTGGTGCACACTTGTGGTCCCAATGTTTGGGAGGCTGAGACAAGGAGGATTGCAGGTTCAAGGCCAGCCTCAGCAACACTAGTAAGGCCCTATTTCAAATAAGAAGTACTGGGGTGTAGCTTGGAGGTAGACTACACCTGGGTTCAACGCCCAGCACCAAAAAAGGCTGTGTCTCTAGCTGCAGCTGGGTGGAGTGCTCCAGCTGGTGGAGTGCTCCAGCATGGATCAGAGCGAGTCGGTCAGTGGTGCTGCTCAAATCCTCTCTGCCCGCGGGGGATGGCTGCCTCTGACTCCTGCCAGCTGCTGAGAGGTGCAGCACGCACTTGGACTCTGACTGCGGGTTTGTCGGGTTCTCCCTGCTGTTCTGGTTCTATCAGCACGTGGACATGTAGGCTCATGTGCCCTGGTGGGAAAACCTTCTGCACCCCTACCAGGTGCTCTAGCCCTAAAGGGATGTAGACCACGCTGGGTGCCTGCCTGCTTCTGCTTTTTCCTTTCCTCTTCTCTTTCTTCCCTTTCTTTCTTCTTTCTTCCTCTTCCCCCTTCCTTTCCTTCCTTTATTTTGTTCTGGGTATTGAGCCCAGAAGCACTCTACCACTCAGCTACTTCCGTTTTTATTTCAATATTCTTTTTTAAAATTTTTAAATTCTTGAGCCGGGCGTGGTGGCGCACGCTTGTAATCCCAGCATTCGGGAGGCTGAGACAGAGGATCGCGGCAGGCGGACAGCCTCAGCTACTACTTAGTGAGGCCCTTTGCAACTCAGTGAGACCCTATTTCAAAACAAAAAATGAAAAATAAGGCAGGGGGTGTAGCTTGGAGGTTGAATGCCCCTGGGTTTTATCCCTAGACCTGCAAAAAAATTTTTTTAATTTTAATTTTTGTGCTTTTCTTGGTGCATTACAGGCTCATGTCATGATGTAAATCACGTTGACAATGACATACATGGTCGCCGCACTTGGTGCCCCCATCCCCATTTCCCTCCCTCCCAACAAAGAACTGGAGTTGACGATGGTCTATTCACATACGTACACATAGCCAATGGCAGTGTTTCCATTAATGGACCTCAGTCTTCCTCCCCCCTTAGCTCTCCTCCCTGGCTCCCCTGGGTTTCTCCTCCATTATCTGGGGTCCCTTTTGTGTCCCAACTACTCCCCAACCTGTACATTCTAGAGAAAACATGTGACCCTCACTCTCTGTGACTGGCTTATCTCTCTTAACATACTATTCTCCAGGTTCTCCATTTTCTTGCAAATGACACAACTTGGTTCTTCATTGCTGAGTAGAATTCCATTGTGTGTATTTCCCACAATTTTGTAGTCCATTCATCTCTTGATGGACACCCATAACTTGGCTAGTGTGAGTTGCGTGCTCTGAACACGGGTATGCGTACGTTACTGTAGTTCTCTGGTTTCAACTCCTTTGGAAAGGTATCCAGGAGAGGTACACCCAGATCATAAGGTTTGCTCCCGTTGTATTTTGAAACTGGGTATGACTAAGCTGTTGAGGCTGGCCTTGAGCTTGGAGGTAGAATGCCCTTGAGTTCAATCTCCAGTACTGCAGTAACAAAAATAATAATACATAAATAAAGTCCTTCTCTGCTGACGGTAACACTCCATCAAGCCCGGCTTAGTTTTAATTGGCCACTTCCTGGCTCCCGCTTACCCGATGCTGTGAATTGTACCCCAGTGGCGTGTGCTGGAGAGTTTGCATTTCTTCGCACACTTACAAGCTGTGTTCTGGGATGCAGTTATTTGGAATAGGTCCGATCCTTTGAGGTCTTACTCATATCTTGGCTGGGCGGGTCCACACCAGGGCCTGGCCTGAACTCGTCAGACCCCACGACCAAGGCAGGGGTGCTGTGTGTTCTCTGCCCAGTGACCTGTGCGCCCCGCATGGCGGGTGGCTGGGAGCGGCAAAGCCGCGGCTCCTTGGCACCTCTTCCCAGAATTCCCTTGCTGCTTTGCCCTGTGGTGCTGGGCCTGGAACTCGGGGATCCCCCATGCGGCTCTCTGTACTCCAGTGCTCTGTCCGCCTACTCCAGCTCAGCTCTATCTCCTCTGCCCCGGAGTGCCAGGCTCTGCCTCAGTTCCCCTTCCCTGCACTGCAGCCGAGAACCTCTCTCTAGGCTTACGATGTTGTCACTGTAGGTCTTAGCCGTATCAGTGAACACTGTGCTATGTCCAGTGTCTGGGAAATTGTCCTTTCAGAGATGTATGTGTGCAAACACACTTGTATGCACACACACACACACGTATAATTTTTTTAGTTGTTTCAGATGGGATTGTTACTTAATCCTGGTACTTGCTGAAGAAATAATTGGGTCAGGCCTTTGGAAGAAAGAAAAAGAATTGACTGATTTGCTAGTAAATTGGAGAAACTAGTAAACTTAAGAGCCCACTGGCTAAAAGAAAATTTTCACTGGTTTCTCCTCAACAAAGGAATCAAGTTCCTTTTAAGAGATGGCTCTTTGAACCTACGCATGTTGGCTCATGCTTGTAATCCCAGTGCTTAGAAGGCTGAGACAGGAGGATCGCGGTTCGCGGACAGCCTCAGCTACTGCAACTTAGTGAGACCCTGATTCAAAATAAAGGATAAAAAACAGGGCAGGGGGTGTAGCTCGGAAGTAGAATGCCCCTGGGCTCCATCCCCAGTACCACATAGAAGAGATGGCTCTTCAGGTCGTGCTGGTGTTTTATCAGAAGGGATACGATTCAGGTTTGAGTCTCCCTTGAGCCAGTTCTTACTAAGCTTGAGGGCCAGGTTCATGCTGGCCCCTCATCAGAAGGGGTACAGTTTCTATCTGAGTCTTCCTTGAGTTAGTTCTTATTCAGACCCACGGGCCAGGGTCATGGGAAAACGTTAGCTTTGTAACAGGCCATCTGTTGGCTGCTGGGGTCAGAAGCAGCCCCCTCTCTCCATACAGGATGGTAAACCCCAAATCCAATCTCATGTATACTCTCTGGTTGGAAAAAAAAGTCCTTCAGGCTTATTTATTTATTGTGGCACTGGGGATAGAACGCAGGGGTATTCTACCTCTGAGCTGTGCCCCTAGCCCTATTTTTTTTTTTTTATTCTTTGTTTTGAAACAGGGTCTCACTAAGTTGTGGAAGGCCTCACCAAGTAGCTGAGGCTGTCCACAAACCTTTGATCCTCCTGTCAGCCTCTCAAGTACTGGGATTACAAGTCTGTGCCATCATGCCTGGTTATATTATTTTTTTATTTTTTATTTTTTTTTGGTACCGAGGGATTGAACCCAGGGACATTCTACCTCTGAGCTATACCCCCAGCCCTATTTTTTAGTCTTTATTTTGAACCAGGGTCTCCCTAAATTGCTGAGACTGGACTTGAACCTGTAAACCTCTGGTCTCTGCCTCTCAAATACTGGGGTTACAGGGATAGGCCACCACACCTGGATCAGAATATTTTTTTTTAAGTGTGTGGTCTCACCACAGCCAGCACAGCAAGGCAGATGGTTAGGCAGGACACGACTTGGCTACCCTCCTGCACCTGCTCGGGGTTGGAGGGTCACTCATTTCCCCAGGCCTCAGTGTCCCCTCTGTGGAGGGAGACAGGCCCTTGTCCCTGGGCTCCTTGACTGCTGGCCTGATCTTTCTAGGAGGCCTCCTATGGCCAACCCGCCGCCTGCTTTCTCTTTCAGAGCCCGGGCGACCTGACCCCGCCCCCTCCCAGCTGTCCCCAAGCAGGCTCTGTCCTTCGGATCATGACACCCACCAGGTACAGGGTGGGCGGGCTCCAGGGCCATCTCAGGGCCCGTGCAGTGGGCGTCAGTGCCTGGGGGGGTCCCTGGGGGCTCTGGAATGGGAATGTCACACCCATCACCCCCACCTCCAGCTGACATCCACCCAGTCCCTTCCTCCCGCCCTGGGTGACTGGTGGGGCCAGCCTTGCAATAGGGCGCCCAGGGCAGGGCCGGCCTGGGCCAGCTCGCACATTTCTGGGTAGGTGGCTCGCCCTTTCTGGAACCCTCTATAGCACCTACACGTGCACGGCTGGCGGGAGGTCAACATGAGGATCCCACCTGCCCTCAAGGAGCTCAGCCTGGAGGGGCGGGCAGGCTGGGAGGGCTTCCTGGGTGCTCCCCAGGAGCGGCCTGATGCTCGGTGTGCCTCGCCCTAGTGGAGCGCCCCGAAGCCCCAACGCCAGGCACGGGCAGCTTCCAGGGCCTTTGGCCGCTTCACTGTCCCGATGCTGGAGCAGAGCCTGCGGGAGGAGGACCTGCGCGCGCAGCACCAGGCCGCGCTACTGCGCCTGCGCGAGATGGCGCTGGAGGAGAAGGCGCGCGCAGAGCTGGCCTGGCTGGAGCACCAGGGAGGGTGAGCGCACGCGCAGGGCTGGCCCCGCCCTCTTGTTGGCCCCGCCCCTCGCCTCTGGCTAGTCTCTCCTTCCCTGCGGGGTCCCGCCCCTCCTGCTGGCCCCTCCCCCTGCAGGGTCCGCGCTCCGGCTGGCGCGGCCCGGGCCTGGACTTAGTAAAGGGATTCAAATATTTGCCGACGTTTAGGTAGGGCAGTAACGCACTCCAAAACCAAACACCATGCGCAGTTCCACCTCTCTGTGCACAGCCCCCGTGCATCTTGCCAGCTGCGGCTGAGGGAAATCCATGCACGGCTTAGACCGCACTGATCTGCAACATGGGTCAGGTGTCAGGAAACCTCAGCCGGTCGTGGTGGTGCACACCTGTAATCCTAGTACTTGGGAGGCTGAGACAGGAGGACTGTAGCTTTGAGGCCAGCCTCAGCAATTTAGTGAGACCCTGTTTCACAATAAAAGATAAAAAGGGCTAGAGGTGCAGCTTGGAGGTAGAATACTCCTGTGTTCCATCCCCAATAACACACACACACACACACACACACACACACACGCACACCAGGAGACCTCACATGCCTCCGCATGGGGCACAAGTGTGGTCACTGAGCTGTACCCTTAGCCTGAGCCTGACTGTGACCTTTCCCGTTGCGGTGACCTCTTGTCCTTATTAAGAATGTCCCGAGATGGCTTCCTTAAGGAGAGTTTCGCAGTGGCTCCGCCATGCCGGTGAGGAGCTCGGGAGCCTCCTGACGTGGCCCAGCTGGACGGCAGGCCACTTGCTGCAGCCGCAGTTCTCTCTGGAGGCCGTGGGCGCCCGCTGTGTGGTTGGCCGAGGTGGGGTGATGGATTAATGTACCAGTGCTGGGAAAGATTTCCAATTTTGAAAATATATTGTTTATACTAAAGAAAGCCAGGACGGGTAGGGAGAAAGGACTTGTAATTTACATTTCTACAGAGAAGGAAAGGAGCCGGGGAAGAGGTTTCTTTACATTTCTAAGGACAGACAAATGGCCTAAGTGATGGGAGAAAATCCCAGATCCCAGAGAAGCGATTTAACACATCTTGGGGGTAGAAGGTGAAGAGGTCTGTGTCAGGAAGACAGGACTGCTCCCCCTCCCGCCCCCAATCCGGCTGGAGACGGCAGAAAAGCTGGGCTAGAGGTAGGGCAGCATGTCTGCAGATCAAGGGAGCTGCCGCGGACTTGATCAGGATAAAAACACTCAGTACCCTGGAGTTCTTTGGTATATTTATTCGAATTGCCCCCTGCGCCCCTCTCGGGCGCCGGGCTGTGACTAGCTCCCGTATTTCTATCTTTTTAATAAACTTCTTTCATTCTTCAGCAAGAGTTCGGGCTAATGTGGATTTATACTTAGCTCAGAACAAGAACCTGTGGTTTTTCTGTGTTTCCGTTTGTGTGGTTGTGGTGGGGAATTACTTCTCCCCTCACACACCGGACATATTTCACCGCAGCACTCCTGCCGGCCGGGTCTCCAGGGCGGAGTTCTGCCATCGTGGGCCTTTGTCTCTTAGATGCAACAGTGGTCCCCGGGGGGAACGCTGGACCCCGGGCTGGGCCCCTGGACCAACCCCAGGCTCTCCTGGCGTCCGTGCACACTGCGGGAGGGAGGAGTGGGCTCTTCTTTGGCTTCGGAGACTCACTTGTCTGGACTTTCAAGACTGGTGTGACCTTTCACCTCCCCAGGTGTCTGGGAAGCGAGGGGCACAGAGCGGCGTGGGCCACCCTGTCCGAGAGGCAGCAGCAAGCCCTGAGCGGGCTGGAGAAGGAGCGGGTATGGCATGGCGTGGAGCCCGCCCGCCTGGGGGCCGAAACACCACAGCACCACAGCCAGAAGTCTGCGCCCTGTCCACCTGCAGGGCTGCCCGCACCCCTGGGGCCCGGGGCCAGGAGCTCAGCCTTAGGCACCCGTCCCCACCCTTGGAAAGGTTTAATAAAGGAAGAATTAGAGGTGGGGCAGCGCCCGCAGCTCGGGGAGAGGGCGGACTGTGTAGCCCT
Source organism: Muscardinus avellanarius (assembly GCF_963383645.1). Lineage (NCBI taxonomy): Eukaryota > Metazoa > Chordata > Mammalia > Rodentia > Gliridae > Muscardinus > Muscardinus avellanarius. The sequence continues at coordinate 1,640,192 of NC_137799.1, forward strand.
GAGGGGAGGCCCTTGGGCAGTGCACCCTGGCTTCTTACCAGAGCCTCCTAGGGGGCCTTGGCCAAACCATGGCTAAGGTGCTGAGACCCATGATATGCCCCACACCTGCCTTGCCGTGGACGGCCCTCTTCCCTCCCCGTGGGAGCGTGGTGGGCTGGGCGGTATAGTGATCGCCGTTTTTTGTCTCTGGCTGGTTCAGAGGGAAATCCGACACCTGCGGAACTTTCAGCTGTCCGTGCACCAGGGCAGGAAGCAGCTCCTTCAGCATCAGAAGGCCGTCCTCGCGGTGCAGGCTTCTGTGGCTCACCTGTGCCAGGAGCTGCAGGGCCGGACCCGGCTGCCACAGGTGGGTGCCCGGCCCGGCTCGCAGGCCGCCCGCCCACCGCTTCCTGTGAACCCAAGTGCCTGTGGCCTTGGGTAGAAAGGGGCTGGGACCCCAGCACTGCGGAGGCGGAGACTGGAGGATCGCTGTGCGTGGACAGCCTCAGCTACTGAGCGAGGCCCTTCACAACTCAGTGAGACCCTGTTTCAAAACATAAAAAACTAAAAAATAGGGCTGGGAGTGTAGCTCGGAGGTAGAATGCCCCTGGGTTCCATCCCTAGTACTGCAGAAAATAAAAAATGAAAAAATTAGGAAGGAAAGAAAGAAGAAAGAAAGAAGGAAGGAAGGAAGGAAGGAAGGAAGAAAGGAAGGAGACTTGGGGCAGGGTGCAGGCTGGAGCCACCTGCTGGGGCGCTCCCAGGGAGGCTTCTTGGCCTAGGTGCTGTAGCTGGAACTGCAAGGGGAGATTGACATCTGGTGTCGTGGCAGGTGCTTCATGGGAAGGAAGGCAGGTGAGGGCTGAGCTGGAGCAGGACTCAGGAGTACTCAGGGCCCTACTCAGCAGTGGGCGGGGGCAGAGCAGGCCCAGTAGGGAAGGAGAACATGACCGGGCATCCTTGGGGATGCCAGCCCCCCTGACCTAGCAGCCGCATGTCCTTGGAGAGGGGCTCTTGCTCCTCTTCCTGCATGAAGAGGGCTGTGTGGATGGGGTAGGGGTGGCCCCCAGTGAGCCATGTGCCCTCCCACCTGACTGTGGTCCTCTCTTAAGGGTGCTGGTGAGAACTGGACAAACGAGGCTTTCAGATGCACCTGCCTCAGGAGAGGGGCCACGGGGAGCCTGTTTCCCGGGCTTGTTGGAGGTCCCTCTGGCCAGCCTTGGGCTGGTCACACTGCTCTGAACCTCCTGTCTGTACCCGTCAGCCGGCATGCAGGCCCAGCCAGGGCAGGCTGACCTGTTTCGGCTGGTACCCCTCATGGGTTCACGGAGGCCATGGTGCAGAGGGCGGCCTGCTTGGCCGCCGCCACATGTGCCTGCCTCCTGCTTCTCCAGGGAAGGGATGGGCCAGATGTGGCCACACCATGTGCATTATGGGCCCTTTTCCAGAACCGCAGCCCAGAAGTCAAGAGCACCTGGGAGGAGCGCTCCGAGACCAGCCAGCAGCCAGAGGGCACCCAGGGCCTCCTCATGGCCCACAGGCCCAGCAGCCCCAGCAGTCCCAGCAGCCCCAGCAGCCGGCATCCCTGGAGAAGCCCCGAGCGCTCAGAGGATGCACAGTGAGTCAGAGCAGGTGCCCCGGCCCTTCCCCTCAGGGCTTTCCTGTGTGTGCCCAGCCCTGCCTGGTTGATGGGGGACACGGAGGCACTGGGGAAGCTGCTCCTATAGGCTGGCCCGGAGCTGCCCTGGCGCAGACCCGGAGCAAACAGTGCTGCCCTTTCCTGGCTCTGTGGATGCCAGGAGTGTCCCGGGTGGCCGTGGAGAGTGAGGAGAGAGCGGGGCCCAGCCGGCCCAGCGCAGCGCCCCGGGCCCTCTCAGGGCTGGTGTGGGCGTTCTGTGGCCAGCAGTGGCTGGGCCCTCTCTGAGGCTTGGCTACAAGGCCAAGCCGCGGGGGCAAGGGCTCCTGTCCACGCTGAGCCGTGGCAGGGTAACATGACCAGTGCCCTGTGGCCGCGGACCGGCTATGGAGCAGCTGTGGATTTTCCCATCAAGGGCCTCCTGGCCAGGCGTGGTGGCGCACACCTGTAATCCCAGTACTTGGGAGGCTGAGACAGGAGGATCACAGCTTCAGGGCCAGCCTCTGAAACTCAGTGAGACTGTTTCAAAGTAAAAAATAAAACAGGGCTGGAGATGTAGCTCAGAGTAGAATGCCCCTGGGTTCAGTTCTCAGCAACACACAACACACACACACACACACACACACACACACACACACACACACACACACACACACCCTGGCTTCCCCATTCTGGAAACACTCTTCCATCCCAGCTTATAGTGGTCTTTGAGAGTCAGAGGATTAGGGCGTCTCTGCACCTCGGTCCCCAGCACCCCCTGGGCTCTATGGCAGGACCCACACCCTAACAGCAGTTTTGAAGAGGGTGGATGCTCAGCCTGGGAGGGGCTGTTCCCTAGGACAGCTTTGCAGGGTCTCTTGCCTACCCATGCCAGTGGCTCTGTCCAGCCTGCGAGCGCTCCCCCAGTCCAGGAAGCCGGCCAGCCTCGGCCGTCCACACCTGCAGCATTTTTCCAGCAGGAACTGACCTGTTATCTCATTGCTATTGATTGTGAGCCCTGGAGTCTGAAAAGCCTTCCAGGCCGACTCCCACCTCTTGGCACCCCAGGGTTTGCCCATGGGCTGGAGCAGCAGGCCAGTCCCCACGGGCCAGCAGGTCTGGACCCTGAGGTGGGGGACAAGCCTGCCCACTAGCCTGTTCTCATCACACCAGCTAAGCATGATCACTGTTTGAAAGTCAGAAAATGGTGAAAGCCGGGTATGGAGGCACACGCTTGTCATCCCAGCATTGAGGAGGCTGAGACAGGAGGATCATGGTTCAAGGACAGCCTCGGCTCCTTAGTGAGGCCCTCTGCAACTTAGTGAGACCCTGTTTCAAAATAAAGAATAAAAAATAGGGCAGGGGGTGTAGCTTGGAGGTTGAAATGCCCCTGGGTTCCATCCCCAGACCGGCAAAAGGAAAGAAAGAAAGAAAGAAAGAAAGAAAGAAAGAAAGAAAGAAAGAAAATGGCGACAGCCGGCAGCAGTGGGAGGGACCTCGGCTCCTGTGGCCCCAGCCACAGGTGGCTTCTGAGATTTTTCTGGCGGTCACAGCAGCATATGGAGAATAGGCACACGCAGTTCATTTGTCCTAATTTGAAGTGCTGGGTTTGGGGAGCATTGGTGGACAAATGTGTGTCCCCCAACCCCGGGAAGGGAGTGAAAGGAGAGGAGGTGCTGAGGCCTCTCCCCACTTGTGTCCACTCCCCCGGGCTGAGGGTCAGCAAGGCAGGGGCAAGCACGCAGCCCCAGCTGTGCACGGGGCCTGCAGGTGGGCGCAGGCTGCCCCAGGTCCTGCTCCAGCCGGGGACTGGTCTAGCTCCCAGCCATTTCCTTCAGATCTCTCTGGAGACAGTTTCCACGCTGAGGACCACGGTCCTGCAAACCCGCCTCCTGCCATCTCCAGGAGGGAGATGTTCAGGTCACCTTCTCGGGGGCAGCAAGCCAGGCAGACTTTTGGAGGGGTGGTGGCGGGGCACCTGTACCACCTGCAGCACCTGTGAGAGCAGCAGAATGTTCCAGAGCAGGCCCGCCCTCGGGCACTGGCCTTAGGCAGAGGATCTGGGGTCTCGGAAGCACTCCCTCCTAGCTGCTGCTGAGGCTGTTTCGGGGGTAGTTTCTTGCTACGCTGGAGTGCGGCCCCGGAGGGTAGGATGGGGTGCCGGGCCTGGCGGCAGGCATGCGTGCGCACCGGGCTTCCTAAGTGCGAGGCAGGGCCCCGCATACACACGCGGCTGCTGGGAAGAACCTGGGACAGGTGTTTCTTCTCCTTACAGAAACCCTGATAGACCCAGAATCCTGTCGGGGAGAGAGGCAGAGATCTCCCCACACCAGGGCCCAGTGAGCACCCCACGGCCACAGCCCCATTTGGGGTCAGAGGGCTCTGCCTGGGAAGCCACTGGGTGGGTGGGACTGGACTCTCCCTTCTGCATGGCCCCTGGCTACTCTGCCCCCTGGAGGTGGCACGAGGTTGTCCCTGCCCAGGGACATAGGAGTGCTGCAGTCGGTGCTGGGTGCCCGGGGTATGGCCAGGCTGGCAGTCACCTGCAGCCTGTGCTGCCTCGCAGGCTCCCCTCTGTGCGGCAGGAGGGGGCACCCCCGCAGGCAGCTCCAGGCGCAGACGGCCACCTGCAGCCTCCGAGGCTGGCGTGGACAGAGGACACACCTGAGGCCAGCAGCCGGCAGGCGGCCAGTGGCGGCCACGTGGACCAAGGTAACGGGCAGAACAGAGGCAGTGGCCAGCCAAGGGCAGATGGTCACTCGTCCAGTGGGCCCAGGAAACTTGGGGACCACATTAGTTCAGGGTTAAACAGACCTATGTTCTGTCTACCATGCTGGGTGTGTGACCCGGACGGCCTGGGCCTCCCCGTCTATGCCCCAGTGAAGGAGGAGAAACACCCCACATGACACTCTGAAACACAGTGTGGGGCGCCTTGGGGCCCCAGGCAGGCTCCCCAGCTGGTAGAGGACGCCTGACCAGTGCAGTTGCTCAGGTACCCCAAGCTTCCCCAAAGTGGAGGCCTGAACCTGTTGCCAGGCAACATTGGGTCACAACAGCCAAGAGCAACCCAGGCTGGCCGCATCCAGCCCTAGCCAAGGGCGGAAGGAGGGTTAGGCTTGGCCTGCTGGGCCAGGAGCAGGCACAGAGCAGGGGGCAGAGAGCCTGCCATGGCCCCAGGCCACCCCCAATTCCCCTGGGGTTGGCTCCTTTTTGCTATCTGTCTCACTGGGAGAGTGTGGCAGCCGCGCCTCTCCTCCCCTGGCACATCAGCCCCGAGGGCAGCCAGTGTAGCCACCAGCCTGTGCCACATCCCACCTGGCCTCTCCCTGCCTCAGTCCCCACTGTGCACCAAAGGGTGGGATCAGGTGCGGTGGCGCTGAAAGAAAGGTGCATTCTCTCAACTATCTGGAGGCCTGGGGGCTGAGATCTGTGCTCCTTCTGAAAGCTCCAGGGGAGGGTCCTCCCTGCCTCCTCCAGGCCCTGGCGCCCCGCATGCTCCTGGGCTTATGGCCTCATCACTCCAACCTCTGCCTCCATCTCCTGCAGCCTCTCCCCAGGGTCCATCTCCTCTCCTTTTCTGTCTCTTGTAAGGACCCCAGTGATTGGATTTAGGACCCACCCTAACCCCATGATGATCTCACCTGGAGATTCTGACCTTAGTTGCATCTGCAAAGATCCCATTTTTTTTTTTTTTTTTTTTTGGTGGTAATGGGGTTCCTGGAAGCCCTTCTACCTCCGGACTACACTCCCAGACCTAGTTTTTTATATTTTTATTTGGAAACAGGGTCTCCTAAGCCAGCGCGCACGGCTGGCTTCGAACCTGCGCGATCTTCTCGTCTCCGCCTCCCAAGCGCGGGGATTACAAGCGTGCGCCACCACGCCCGCTCAAAGATCCCATTTCTAAACCTGGGGTGGCAGCACACACCTGTAATCCCAGAACTTGGGAGGCTGAGACAGGAAGATCTCAGGTTTGAGGCCAGTCTTGGAAACTTAGCCAGACACTGTTTCAAAATTAAAAAATAGGGCTGGAGAGTAGCTCAGAGGTAGAATGCCAGCCTGTCTTTATGGCGCACACTTGTAATCCCAGCATTTGGTAGGCTGAGACAGGAGGATAGCAGGTTCACAGTCAGCCTCAGCTATCTAGTGAGGCCCTCTACAACTTAGTGAGACGCTGTTTCAAAAATAAAGAATAAAAAATCGGGCTGGGGGTGTAGCTCAGAGGTAGAATGCCTCTGGGTTCAATCCTCAGTACTGAAAGAAAAAAAAAAAAAAGAAAAGAAAAGAAAAAAAGAAAAAGGAAAAAAGGTCCCATTTATTTCCAAACAAGGTCCCATTTATTTCCAAATAAGGTCCTATTTCCAGGTTCTGCAGGTTAAGAAACATCTTTGGGGCATCATCCTATCTTCTGCAGGTGGCTTTGTGGGCCTTTTCTGCCCTAGGCAGGGCCTATGAAAGGGGTGGCTTATCCCCCACACACCCTAAGTGGCCCCCAGCCTGCCTATGCGGACAGGTGGGTGCTGACCTAAAGCAGCAGCACAGATACAGGGAACCCGTAAGCAGATCTGCGTGGCCATGGAGGTGGGGAATTGCAAAGGGCTCCAGGACTCGGCTCCAGGGTCTCCTCAGGCCCCGCCTGGCCTCCGGTCCACACCTCAGAGCCCCAGGGTGCCCTGGCCCACAGTCCGGGGCACATGGGGCGCAGCGGTATCAATAGGCAGGGAGAACAGGAGAGACTTGGGGAGAGGGGCAGGAGGCCGGCCAGCTTTACCCCGGAAGGAGAGGAAGGTGTGGTGGGAAGCCATTAGGAGCGGGTGCCCTGGAAGTGGGCCCCGGGGTGCACAGATCCCAGGTGCAGAGGGGAGCAGTAGCAGCCGCGCGGAGCCTCCCAGCCGCCGGCAGTGCTTTGCACTCAGGTCTGGGGCTCCACAGGCTGGTCAATTCTGTATCTCGGGACTTGTCTTTCAGAGCCTGGGGAACAGCTTCACCTCCCCCTTCTGGGCCTTCTCCCCATGGGCTCTCTGAGCCTCGGACAGCAGCTGAGCCTGGCCTTTCCTGTATGCAACCCCCAGCAGCCCTTTCCCCAGCCCTGCGGTTTGGGGGACCCCCTTTCTGCCATCCTGTGGCTTTGGCTTGGTTGGGACCCTGGGGCACCCCTGTGTCCTTGCTCCTGAGGAGCTGGGGGGTTCCCGGTGATCCGGTGCTGGCAGCCTCTCCTCGGCTGCCCCCTGCATCCCTGGGTATCCCTCCTCCTGTCTTGTTGATGCAGGCCACCAAGGCAGAGGGGACCACCCCTACAGCTCAGCTCAGGCCACAGGAGGCAAAGGAGCCGCCCCCAGGTAAGCTCCCCGGAAACAGCCCCCGGGGCTCCCCGGTGTGGACCTTGCCAGCAGCCTCCCCCGCGTCCAGTGGCTCCTGTCCACCGCTGGCTCCCGGCAGCCAGGCGAGGACGGGGAGGCCCCTGAGGAAAGCCGAAGAGGAAGGGCCCTGGTGGCCCCCTGCCCTGGTCGCAGACCCCTCCACAGCTAGAAGACTGGCCAGCACCGTTTCCTACAGGAGGTGAAGCGGCCGCTCTCCTGGGGAAATTAAAAGCCATAACTTGCTCTGATCGTGGTGGTCACAACGTGGTTTATCTGGAACGCATCTTGAAGTATTTGTGAATCAGCATTACCAGAAGCGTCTTCATTAGCTAACTTAAGGGGTCTTGTAGGTCTTAAGTTCCTAACTTCCTGAAACCCCAAGGCACGTCTCCACTGCCCCTCCCGGCTGGGGTCAGGCCCAGGCCGGCCACTGTTCAGGCCTCTGTGGCCTCTGTGGGTATTTGTTCTGCCCGAAGCCTCCCTTGCCAGATGCCCGCCCCAGGCCGCGTGTACTAGCTGTCACGTTCTGGGGCCCAGCCAGGTGCCACGCCCCACTCGGGGACCCTTGCTGCTTCAAAGGTGATTGTGCTCATTTTGCCCACCACACAGATGAGGAGGCCGAGGTCCAGGGAGCTTGGGCTGGACCCGCAGGGCCTTGCTAGAGGGTGGTCCAGGCAGGCTGCTCTCTGGGCAGAAGATACACTTGCGGGGTCTCCCTGGCTAATACCCCGTCCTGGCCATTGGGTGCCCAGAGTCCTTCCTGCATCGCCAGTGCACCTTGGCCTTTACCCAAGGCCATGGGTGAGGGCTTCAGGCACAGAGCTTAGGCGGGGCCCTTGGGGTCCCAACACCCTGCCAGAGCCCAGCTAGAGCTTGGGTCTAGAAGGATGGAGACGTAGCATGGGGTGGCTCCACTGTGGCATTTGTTCTGAGCCCTGCTCACCCTGCTGGTTTTCCAGCTGCACTCTGGGTGGCCTGGGGGCGGTCCCCATCAGTGCCCGAACTGGCGGAGTGGGTGCTTCAGCACAGCACAGGGTCTGGAGGGGATAAGGCCTGGCACAGTTTCCCAGTTACCTGTAAGAGATTTCCCCCAAAGTAGAGAAAGAGTCCACTGGATTAAAAGTCAGTTTTATGGAAGCTTTTTGGGGGACTGCCTATCACTAACTACCCAACAGGGCAATTTCAGTAAAAACTGCTTTATGAGCTTGTACTAACCACACACCACAAACAAGTCTGTGTCCATTTTGAATTTTAGAGTCTTTCACGTGGCTTCAGAATTCCCGGGAGCCACTTCCTCCACCCACCAGGGCCAACAGGGTCTCCTCTCTCCCACAGGAGACCCCCACACCAATCCGAGGGCCCCAGGGGCAGAGGAGAGCCCCCTGGCACCAACAGACAGCTGTGCAAGGAGCCTTCAGGAACGGAGCCGGCAGTCCCCTGGCGGAGAGGGTCCTTGCGGTCCCCAGGAAGCCAGAGTGAGTCTGGGTGTGGCCCTGCACTGTCTGCAGGTTGAAGGGCACCTGGCCCCGCTGTGTGGACCTTGTCCCTCACATGAGGGGTTGTGGGATGGGGGGCCTCTGAGGCCTTTCTCGTAGGTTTCTATGGCTCTCTGGGCTGGTTCTCTGGGCCTGACTCCAAGACTCAACCCTGGGCAGAAAAATAGTCTTTTCTGTGGCAGAAGAGGGGTGTCGCTGCAGATTTGGCTCTCCGTGGCGCCCTCTGGGGACATGGTCTTGGTTTGAATGATGTTCTGACAGAAGAAGCCACCCCTAACACATCTCTCCAACGCAGTGCCAGCCGGGGCCTGAAAGCTGCAGGAGCCAAGAGGGGTCGGAACCAGGGCGCGACATTGCCTGGAGCCTCGTGGAGGAGCCCCAGGAAGTAGAAGGGCCGTGTTCAGGAGAGCAGAGGTGCAGGGCAGGGCAGGGCGGGCCTGGGGCAGCACGGGCCCACCCCTGACCTCTCACTGCCAGGACCCTCATGCCTGCTGGCCTGGCCTCTCTCCCTTCCTGAATATGACCCCCTTTTGTAAACAAAGATATTACCCAGTGAATCAGCCCAAGATCCGGCTGTAGGGGTATCAGGGGGGCCTATCAGAGAGCCTTCTTAGCCCACTGGGACAAGTGACCCCCATCTGCTACCTGATCCAGGGTGGACTGGGGCCAGATGACCCCCAAAGGCAGGTCTCCTGAGAGCCCTGTGTGGGCTGGTCAGCCTGGAGGGTGCAGGTGACCGGCGGGATGTTTCCAAAAGTGGGTGTAATTGACTAACCCTTGAGTCCTGTGAGCAGGGAGGCCAGGGCTCCTCTTGGGGACGCTCCAGGATTCTCTCCCAATGTGCTTGCAGGACACAGGCCTGCTGGCAGGATGACACGCAGGTCTCCATTGCCTGGCTGGAAGCCCCCCAACCGGCTGCCCCCTCAGGTGATTTCCCCGCCCCTGCAAGGCCCCCCAAGAACAGCTCAGGAACCACCAAGTCCCCACTTAACTGGTCCCCATCTGACACCAGTTCCTAATTTAGAGCCAGGCTTCTCCCTGGGGCCCACAGCCCCGCCCTCCCCACAGCCCCGCCCTCCCCAGGGCTGCCAGGTATGGGGATGATTCCCTGTGCAGAGCAGAGCCAGCCACTCGGTCTGTGGGGCTCAGGAGTGACCATGTGACCTGTTTGCTGGTGACGTGTCTGGGGGGTGAACTGCCAACGGGAGTCAAATGGCTCAGGCATGCGGCGCTGCCCACCTTTCTCCTGCCCCTACTGGGGCATTCTGGTTTTGAGCCTCTGGCTAGGGGGCCCTGTGTGTAGAGGGGCTGTCTTTGTGAGCAATGGGGCTGCTCCTGGGTGGAGTCTACGGTGCAGGGTGTGGCAGCTGTTGGATTGTCCCCAAACCCACCTGTCTCCACAGCTCCTGCGGTGTCTGAGGAGGAAGCTCCGTCCGCCCCAGGCCCAGGCAGCCCCCCGTCCCAGCCCCACGCTCCCTCGGACCTGGGCTCAGAGCCAGCTTCCAGGACTGGCTCAGGGTCTTCAGGAACCCCAGAATCGTCCCCCACCTCCTCAGCGAGCTCTGTCAGCGACCTGTCCTGTTCCTCTCTCCAGGAGTTTCAAAAAGCCACGGCCACCTTGGTCCAGCTTTCTGACAGCTCCCTCTCCCTGTCCAGCTTGGAGGCAGAGGTCACCCCAGACGTGGACCCCTGTGGGTCTGGGGAGCTCTCTGCTCCCGGCTCCTGTGGGGATGTCGGTCCACCTTTGCCCCGGGTGCCCCACCAGGGCGACCCTAGGCCTGGCAGTGGTGCGGGCTGGGTGGTCAGGCAGTGGCGGGAGGGCATCCGGGCAGGGCCCCCGTGCAGCTCCTCCTCAGAGGCAGCCGTGGCGGGGAGCCTCCTGCAGGCAGAGTGGCCTCTACCTCGCCCAGAGGCCCTCTCTCCACGGTCGGACTCAGAGCTGTCAGAGGCCTCCAGCCAAATTTGGGATGAGGATAGTGGAGAGAACCTTCTAGAACCTGGCATGGGTGCAGAGCCAGCCTTGGGGGGCTCTCTGCCAGCAGACCACTTACCAGACCTCAACAGCAGGGAAGAGCCCCATGCACCTTCTCCTTCCCCAGGTGCTAGGGAAGGACAAGAAGCTTCTGGAAGCAGCATGAGTCTGTCCAGTGGGCCACATACAGGGAAACCCAAGCAGGCTTCCTGCACGGAGACCTGCATGGCGCTCCCATCCCAGACCCCTTCTACCAGCGACCTAGACCCCGCCCTGTCCTTTCCTTCCGGGGCCTTCATGATGGAAGGGGTGGGTCTCAGTAAAGGTGAGATGATGCCTCCCCAGGCCTCAGTGGGCTGCCACGAGGGGCCCTGGGGTGCTGACCCGACTCTGTCCATCGAGAGGAAACTCCCACCGACCTTGCCGGAGCCTGAGGTCGCCTTGGCCCTGCAGGCGCCTCCCGAGGTCCCCCATGGGCTGGCACCCCCTGTGGCTGGGAGCCAGGTGCCTGGGTGTGGGGGGAGCGGAGCCCGCCCCATCCTGGAGGAGGCAGGGCCCCCACGTGCCGGTGGCCTCCTGACTGAGATCCTGTCTCCTGTTGACGAGGAGCTGTCCTATGGCAGCGGGGATCTGCCGTCCTGCACACTCGGGGGCTCCCTCCCCCCTCCAGACCCTCCCATCTGTCAAGCAAAGGACGACCCTGATGAGGTCAGCCCATGCTCGGAGGACTTCCCCTCCCCACCCGAGGAGGCCACGATTCCCGGGGACTGGCCAGGCTCCCTGGGGGAGGACCCCTCAGTCGCCACTGTGGACTTGTCTGAAGGGACTCTGGCAGAGGCAGTGTCCCTGGAGCCCCAGGAGTCGGAGCTGGGCCTGGGGGCACCAGGACAGGGCAGAGGCCCTGAGGGTGGGCTGCGGCAACCAAGCTCTGCGGTGGGCAGCCACACCACGGGCAGCCAGGGGTCTGACCCGGGGCCCTCCCTGAGGGAGGGGACAGGCAGTGCCCCTGGGGGGCTCCCAGGGCCATCAGCAGAGCCCCTGGCTCCATCCCAAGTGCCGTGTGTGGCCCGGCAGGGTCTGCCGAGGCTGCTGGTGGCTGGCGACACAGAGGGTCCTCGGTGTGGGTATGGGGCCCATGCTCTGGGCTTGGGATCCTGGGCTGGCATGGCTCTCCAGGGGGCCTCGGACAGTCGGGATGGGCCCAGGGAAGAGGTGGTGCGCATGGCGAGTGCAGCGTGTGAGCAAGGGTTGGGGCGTGTCTTGGTGGGCCGAGCTGGGTCCCTGAGCCAGGCTAGCGAGGATGGCGAGGGAGCCCGGAGCGTCTGGGCAGAGGACCGGCCTGGGACTGACCTCTCACCAGGCAGAGAGCAGCTCCAGGGGAGAGACTGGGCTGTTGTCCCTGCCTCAGGCCCCTGCACGGGTCTCCCAGGCACAGCGAGAGCGGAGGTGGCAGATCTGCTGTCTGCCCAGCTCACCAGGAGGGTCCTGCAGGACTCCTTCGCCACACTGTCAGAGCTGGCCTCGCGGGGCGGCCCATAGGCACGTGTTCTGGAACTGGATGCGCGTGTATAGTTCAGAGGTAGCGTGTGTGTGTGTGTGTGTGTGTGTGTGTGTGTGTGTGTGTGTGTGTGTGTTCTGGAAGCCTGGACTTCTGGGGTGGACCAGGCATGTAACATGTCCACCCTACTCTGCAGCTGGCCATGTGTGATCACCATACGAAGCAGTTGTGGGCTGGATGGGGAGTCCAGCTGCAGGATGGACCTGTCTGCATTTCTCTGGACAGAGGGCCCATGGGCTTCCAGAAGGGGCCAAACCCATCCAACGTTGTACAGGGACTTAAGGATAGACCTGTAGACGAGGAAGTCTGGGACTCCGAAAACATCCCTGAACAGGATGGTGGGAGAGTTGGCAGAAGCCAAGGGAGAGATTGAGGACGGCACTGGGGGCTGGGGCCGGGAGGGGCCAGAGCACAGAGGTCGGCCTGATATGGGGGTCCTGGGGCTCAACCCAAGGCCTTCTACCCTTGAGCTGCGACACTCCCTGCCCGTTTTATGTTTTGCTTTTAAAACAGGGTCTCACTAAGTTGTTGAGGGGCTGGCTACGTTACAGAGGCTGGTCTTGAACCTGCAATCCTCCTGTCTCAACCTTGCAATTTCTGGGACAGGTGTGCCACCTGCTTTTGACTTCTGACTGCGGGCACCCTGATGGGCTGTTTCTAGCCAGCAGCTTTGGCGGGGGACGATGGCTGGGTGCGCGCCCTGCCTCGGCAGCACAGACTGGAGCGTTGGCGACTCAGGCAAAGGCCGCTTGCCCTCAGCCCGCGGAGCCCCTCTTTCCAAGGGAGCTCAGTAACGGGGTCCCAGCAGGAGGCCTGTGCTTACGGGGCTGGCCGGGGCAAGGCCCACCGCCGCCTCTTTTCCTGGGTGGGCCTTATTCCAGGGCGCACCTGCCTGGCTGTGGCTTCTGCCAGAAGCCTGGTGTCCCCTCTTCACTAGAGCCCGCCCTTCTCAGCACAGATGTCCAGCGGGAGCACAGGGACTTTCTGATTCAGGCACAGAGGACTTCTTGTGTGAAGAGGTCATGGGGATGCTGGCAGCGACAGAGCCAGGCTGGACAGGAGTGTCTGTGGGTGGGACGTGCTGAGTACTGTCCCCAGGACAGCCTCAGGATGTGTAAGAGCAAGGACAGACACACAGAGTGACCTCAGCCCAGATGAGCTGTGTCCACTCGCCTCTGATGGCTCCAGCACAGACCGGAGGAATGGGCGGGCCCCGGTCCCCGCAGGACCTCAGCGGGTACCAGCACAGGCATGGCCGCTGTGCCTTGGGCACTGGGCCCAGACTGGACAACAGCGGACGCTCGTCCGGGCTGAGCCGAGGGATGGGCTTATTCAAGTCCAGCGTGGGTGCGCAGGTGAGCTGGCCCAGGTTCCCTCAGACTCCTCTGAAGGCACCAGACAGTGTCTTAAGTGGGCGCGTGCCATGTCTACATTTTTGTTATTTTCGTCTTGGGTCATGTTCTCTGTGCATTCCAGGAAGTGGCTTTTGAATGAACCCGGCAGCCAGTTTTTTTACCGAGGAAGTAGCTTTCTGACTCTGAAAATGGTTAGGATTTCTTGAGATGAGGCTAGAAAACTGTAACTGGACCTCTCTGAGGTTGCCTTCCATGTTTGAAATCTGTGTGTGTGTGTGTGTGTGTGTGTGCGCGCGCACATACATATCATATGTGTGTATATGCACATTTATTTTTGTGTATTGTGCATGTTTATATACCTGCTAGCTGTTATTTATCTATCACCTATCATCTATCCATTCATCCTTTACCAATTCACTTCTTAATCACTAAAAACTACCTTTAAGCCGGGCGTGGTGGTGCACCATTGTAATCCCAGCATTCGGAGGCTGAGACCGGAGGATCACGGTTCTCAGACAGCCTCAGCTACTTAGTGAGGCCCTCTGCAACTCAGCGAGACCCTGTATCACAAAAACAAAACAGAATAAACTACCTTTATGATGGTGTGTAGTGGTGCATGCCTATAACCCCAGTTCTTGGGAGACTGAGATAGGAGGATCACGGGTTCTTGGCCTCAGCTACTTAGTGAGACCTTGTTTCAAAATAAAAAAAATACAAAGGGCTCTGGGTATAGTTCAGAGGTAGAATGCCCCAAATACGTAAAAATAACAAAACAATTGCGCCGGGCTTGGTGGCGCACGCTTGTAATCCCCGTGCTTGGGAGGCGGAGAAAGGAGGATCACGCTGGTTCAGAGCCAGCCTCGCTGGCTTAAGAGACCCTGTTTCCAAATAAAAAAAATATATAAAATAGGTCTGGGAGTGTAGCCCGGATGTAGAAGGGCTTCCAGGAACCCCAGTACCACCAAAAACAAAACAAAACAAAAACAAAACCAAAAAACCCAAACCAAACCAAACTAGTACATTTATGCCAGGCATGGTGGCATGTGTCTATAATCCCAGTCCTTGGGAGGCTGAAACAGGAGGATTGCTGGTTTGAGATCAGTCTCAGCAATTTAGTGAGAACCTGTTTCAAAATAAAAAATAAAAAGAGCTGGGAGTGTAGCTCAGAGGTAGAATGCGCCAGTATCTCCCCCACCCATACACACAAAAAATTATGAATAACTTGTACCAATGGTACCAGCTTCTGTTCCATGAAAAAGGCAGAAGACAGAAATGTCATATGGTAGAATGATTTTGGAAAAACTGCGTCGCGCGCGCATACACACACAAAAACATCACTAGTACCTCAGTAATACGTATAATCTTTGTGTTTTTAAGTATCGGCTTAAAGTTTATTTTTAAGACATACTTGAACAATCTAAAAATGAAGGCATTTTCATCAGAAAATGTTCTCTTTTTACGCTTTTGTATTTTCTAAAGTTTTCACGGGTGTATTACATTTCTAACACATTGTATTAAGACACAATCGATATGCCAGAAAATAGTCCTTCTTCAGTGGTACATATTAGTGATGTGTTTAGTGTGTTTGCAAAGCCGTGCGACTGGAGGGCTCCCTGAGCTGGAAGGCTCCTGCTTGTGTGGGATGAGGGCGCACTGTCTGCCTTCTCCCTCCTGCGTCTCAGACTTGTCCAGCTGGGCGACCCTGCTCCTTTAATTGACCCGAGAGACCCAGACTTCAATGCTTGTACCCTCTGCCCCGTCTCTCTGAACACCTCTGGTCCCCTTCCACAGCCCCGCAGGGCCGCAGCTGGCCCAGCCTCCAGGGGGACTGCTTGGCAGGCAGACGGCTTTCCCTGGGAATGTGGGCGGTGACAGACAAGACCTGGTTTTGCCCTGCGTGTCCCCAGCCCGCCCTCGAGTGCAGAAGGGGTTTGGTTGTAATGGGGAAGAAAAAACGACTCCTTCTCTGTGTACGTGATTTCAAAGCGCATTTTGAACTATAGCTTGCCTATTGATTCCTTTCTAGTTTTCTGAACAAATTAGTCTGTAATTTTTTTTTATTTTCCTCTACTTCCTGCTGACCCTTTTGGATTTATGAGGCCGTGTGAGAGGAATTATGGAGTTTACACATACAGGTTTGGCATGGCAATAAATCTCCCACATGGAAACCCTACAGATTTGCCTGAAATTCCTGAAATTCCATAGTCCCCATCTCGGTGCGTGGGGTGGATGGTGGCAGCTCAGCCCGACTTCAAGCCTGCGTGCACAGCCAGACCATGGTCTCTCCAGAACGATCTTCCCCAGTGCTGAGCAGCTGAGCCGTGTGGGCAAAGTCTTTTTTTCGGCCTTGGCACGGTGCCCTTGGGAGCTGCTCACGGGGGACTAATGAGAGGCGAGTCCGTACCTTCTGATGGCAGGGACCGTCGAGGCAGTCCGGGCACTCGATGATGCTTGACGATTCCAAACAGCGACCTGCTGCCTGCGCTCGCGCCGCCTCCTGCCAGGATGTGGCAGGGTCCAGCCCCGCCCTCGCTGTCCGGTCGTTGCGCAGGCAACCATGCCCCCCTGCCCGGTGTCACTGCGGGGGCGTCCCTCGGTCCCACTCTCACACTGGCTTGCTCTGCTCCAGCCACGCTGGGCTCCTCCCTGCCCCGTGTGCTCGGCACTCTTCGACCAGGGGCCTTCGCACACGTGGCTCTCCGCCCTGGCTGCTCGCTGACCCCTCAGCCCCTCTGCACTCTGCCACCTGCTCAGAGAGGCCTCCCCGGCCCTCTAGTGCGCGGCGGCCCCTCCTGGTACTCGCTCCCCCGCCTGCAGCCCCGCTTTGACGCCTGCCTGGGGTCTGTCTCCTGGTCTGCAGACCCAGGGCCACCAGGGCTTAGTTTTGTCCTTGTTTGGTCCCCAGGGCTTGGCACTGTTAGCATAGAAGGAAATCTAGTGAACGGGCGAAGGGGGACATGTCGGAGAGGAAGATGGTCTGAATCATCTTCCATAGTGCCCTAACCTTCGACATCAGCAAAACCCTTTCCTCAAACAAAAAGCTGTATAGGACCACACAGCAGATAGACAATTGCACTGGAAAAATGTGTTTTAAGTTCCCAGCATTCTACCTTGGGATGTAAAAGTCAACTACCCACTAGCAAGGGAGAGCTACCCTTTGACCTCAGGCCTACGCATGCCCCTTGCACCCAGGCCCCATGCCCCTTTCAGATCAGCTCCCCATCTGCATCCTTATCTGTTTGGGCCAGAGAAGCTTGGTGCTTGTAAAAATTACCAAATGCAATAATAAAAAAAACCAGGTCTCCTGTCTAGTGATGTAAAAATGTCACACGGACTTTTATTTCCTAGATTTTCAGAGAAATGAGTGAACCCAATACAGGAGGTCTGCTCCTGCACCCTAAAATGCAGCAGGTGGCCATCTGACTTCGCTTGGAGGTTCTGCTACTACATTTTCTAAGATTCCAAAGTCAGCGTTGAGGTCACAGACCTGCTGAGGCCCCAGGCGGGTTGCCAATAAAATCCAGGACAAGGGATTACTTGTATCTCAAACCGAATCTTTTGGAAGAGCATCTGTTTAAGCCGGGTGCGTTGGCACACGACTGTAATCCCAGTACAGGGGGGCTGAGGCAGGAGGATCACAGGTTCGAGGCCAGATTCTGCAATTTAGCGAGCACCTGTTTCAAAATATGAAACAAAACAGGGTTAGGGGGGTGTCGCTCAGAGGCAGAACTCCCGGGGACTCAATTCCCGGTGCCAAAAATGTCTCGCTAAATCTGCATTCAGACTGAAAGACCCAACTCGATTTGATCTGAGATGCACAGGAACCCGGCGCGGCGCGTTCCCATTGGCTAAGTCCGGCCAGCCGGGCTCAGGTCCGGGTCCGCGGAGGCGGAGCGCCTGCGCGGAGGGGCGGGGCCAGGGCGGGGCGGGGCCCGAGGGAGCCGCGCGCCGGGGGCGGGGCGAGCGCGCGCGGCCACGTGACGCGGTTGCCAGGGTGAAAGGTCGGCGCGCCGCGGCACTCCCAACATGGCGGCGGCCGGGGCGGCGGCGGCGCGCGGCGGGGCTGCGGGAGGGCGGCGCCCGCCCCGGCCTCGGGCCGCGCGGCTCCCGCGGCTGCTCGTGCTGCTGGCGGCGGCGGCGGCGGGGCCGAGGGCGGGCGGCGCGGCGCGGCTGTACCGCGCGGGCGAGGACGCCGTGTGGGTGCTGGACAGCGGCAGCGTGCGCGACGCCACGGCCAACAGCTCGGCCGCGTGGCTCGTGCAGTTCTACTCCTCGTGGTGCGGACACTGCATCGGCTACGCGCCCACCTGGCGGGCGCTGGCCGGGGACGTGCGAGGTGAGGGGCCCGCGGACGCGCCCGGGGACGGGCGGCCCTCGAGGGCCCCGCCGCATCTTCTCCCGGCGGTGTCCCGACCCCTCCAGTCCCGGTGATTCCATCTCGCAGCGTCCTCGTTCTTTGAGGATTCCCCCATTTTTACCCCGACCCCTGGCCACCCATCGTTCCCCTCGAATCTTCCCCATCCTCTTCCTGGTTTGGGTGGCTGGCCATATGCAGGCTGTCCAAGTAAGCCCAGTTACTTAGGAACCTAAATACCCGGGGAGAGGGAAAGGAGACCCACAGGGCGTCTCAGTAGGTTCCTGGTTCGCAGACCCAAGCTTTTGAGAAATCTGCCATTCACCAAGCTCCTGATAGCATTCCCACACCTTCCCGTTTAGCACCGAGCGCTGCGAAGCATTGCTCGGGCCCCGCGTTCTTCACAGCCGGAGGTGCTGGAGTTGAGGCAGGGCGCCCGCCCTCTGCGGCAAGCTGGCCCTCTGTACGCCGCCGCCGGAGTGGAAGTGGCAGGAGCCGCACCCCAGCAAGGCTGAGGTTTGGCAGCCCTCACTCGCTACTGTGCTGCTCACCTCTAATTACAGAGTTCCCTGGGCAAGGGCCTCAACAAATTGTTACTCTTCCTTCCTGCACCTTTGTTTTTGGGTCTTATTTCTAACGCTGCTGTCTTTTTCTCACATTCAAACGTTTATAAGGAAACTTTTTTTTCCTGCAGGCACTCAGGTGTAAATGACTCTCTCAGATGTATCCTGCTCTTATTTCTGTGTCGAGGTGCTGTGGTTCTACTGGGTTTGTTCTCCTGAGTCTCAAGCTTTCTTAAGTCCGTAGTAGGCAGAACTAGAGACTGGCAGAAGGGTCAGAAAAGGAGTGAGTTCCTTTTTTTTTTTTACACTTTGCTTTTGGGGGGAAAAATTCAGTAATATAGAGGAGTTTTGGTTCTCGTTCTTACTGAGTGGCAGAAACATATTTAAATGGAAACGCAGGTATCCCCGGCAAGACTTTTGCCATCTTTGTTGTGTATATTGGTTTTTACTGCTTTCAGTTTAGTATTCGAAATAGTAAAGTCATTAACCGGATTCACATACTGCAAGCTGTTCTGTTGTAGAACTAGTGTGTAGTAGAACTCTGAAGGATGTCCCTGTAACTTGGGAGGAAGGTTACTTCTGAAAGTGAGACAGTCCAATCCATACCTAATGGTATGATTAACTTAAGTAAATAAGTTTGCCTTAAAAGGGCTGGTCGTCTGCCAAGCCAGGGCAGGAGGAGGGGGCCCAAGACTGAATTGAGGTATGGCTGAAAGCCAAGACTGCTGTGGCCTGACCTGGCAGGGGCAGGAGGGGAGAGGAAGCCTTCAGAGGAGGGCTGAAGCAGAGGGTGCGAGAAGCAAACTGGCAGCAAGGTCTTTCGGCACCAGAGTGTCCCACTCAGGGCCCCAGAACTTGTTCTAGGGCCCGAAGCAGAGTTGTCTGGGGACAGCTGTCGTCAGCCCCAGCCCAGCCTGCTGGGTGGAGCCCAGCATCCTGTTAGCACAAGCCCTGGAGTAGAAGGAAGATCGCTGTGCTAAGGGACATTGACCTGCAAAGCACCTGCAGGGAAGGGCTCATGGCCAGAGATGGGACGGCACGCGCGCTGTCCCTCCGTGTCCTCCACGCTGGGAGGCTTGCACCAGACTTCTTCAGCAAGGAGGCCATCCACTCCACCCGCCTCCTGTGTGAGTGATCTCAGGATCTTTGTGTACCTAATTGCATCCCACGCTGCGGAACGTGGGCAGGCACTGCCCATGCCCTCACCCAGAAGGGCTTCTGCGTGGTGCTGCTGTCCCTGCGGTCTCCCCCCAGTGCCCTGGGCTTGGGGAAGAGGGCGTCCTTCGCCCTCAGCAATGTGTGTTCATCTTGATCAGCCACCTGTGGGTGGGCTCGTCTGGATCCCTTCGGGTGCGCAGGTGCGTCTCCTGCAGGCTCTGCTCCCAGCGAGAAGCCTGAGCTGGGAGTGGGTCCGCACTCGCCTGTCTCCTCCCCGCTGCTCCCTAACGGGGGAGCCATGGGGCAGGCTGTGAGCCACCGAGGATGGGCCCCCAGCTCTCCACGCAGCTTAGGGGCTCCTTTTTTTCTTCAAGGACTTAGGTTGAACTTTCTTTAGATTTTCAGCTGGCTTTTTCAAGTTTGGAAATAATTATTTTTTCTTAGAAGGAAATGGCTTAACAAACAAAAGGTCGCTGTTTGGTGGAGCCAAAGGTCATTCTAGTGTTTATGTAGACCCGGCTTAGGCCGTCACTTCTAAGTACTTTGCAAACCAAAACCTGCTCTGTTCCTGAAAACCACGTAGCCCATGCTGTCATGGTCACCTTGGTTCTGATGGAAGTTGACGCACCAGGCTGTCTCTCTGAGATGTCGTAAGATGGGCGCGTGCCCACAGGCACTGTGTGGCTGTTGGGTCTGTTCTCCGTCTCCTTTACTCTGTGGGGAGCAGGGCATCACGTTCTCGAGGGCCTGCAGGGGGCATGGGCACCTGGGTCTGAGTGAGACCGTGTCACTCGTGGAAGTGAGTGGAGTGCCGGGCAGGTAGCTGGCCATGCGCCGTGCGGCCTGTGGGTGGAGAGGCTGCTGTGTCGCTGCTGCCAGATGGCGACCATGTCCTACTGCCTTCCTCCCGCACGCTGCTCCTGCCCCTGCGGCTGGATTTCTTGGCTACTTGACTAGGGCAGAGGCTCCTTGGAGATGAATTAGGCCACTGCATGCCCTCGGGGCTGTTCCCTGCCCATGGGAAGAGGTGGAGAAGGCCTCTGGAGATAGAGACACAGGTGGCTCCGGGTGTGACAGTGCCTGGCCCCCTAGGCCTCAGCTCACCTAGACTCAGGAGGAGCAGGAGAGGGTGGGGAGGAAGGCAGAGCCAGCTGCTGGAGGTGCCTTCTCTGTGAGCCCGGGAGAGAGCCATGAGAATTGACAGCCAGGGGACTCTGGGGTGGGACTGAATCACTCTTCAAAGCACACCATTTCTTGTTTCCATGTAGGGAGAGCTTTAACAGGGCCTGCAAATACCACCCTCAGCACCCTTGAACTCTGGGGCCATATCTAGTGTGTGTGTGTGTGTGTGTGTGTGTGTGTGTGTGTGTTTAAACCTCTGAGGCCCCCCCCCCCTCACCCTGTCTCTCTATCTATCTATATTGTGATGCTGGGGATTGAACCCAGGGGCATTCTACCTCTGAGCCTTATTTTTAATTCTTATTTTGAAATAAGGTCTCACTAAGTTGTGGAGGGCCTCACTAAGTAGCTGAGGCTGACTCCAAACCTGCACAATCCTCCTATCTCAGCCTCCCAAGTACCGGGATTATAAGCGTTTTGCCTCACCATGCCTGGCTTTATTTTTTATTTTGAAATAGGGTTTTGTTGAGTGGCTGAGGCTGACCTTGAGCCTACAGTCCTGTCTGAGCCTCCCAAGTACTGAGGTTACAGGTTTGAAACTGGCTCCAGTGTTGTTTAACAAAACTGGGCCAAATGCGGGGAATGCGGAGACCGTAGAGGGCTAGGGGCCTGGCTCAGCAGCGTGTGACCTCACGTGCTGGAGTTCATGTGGACCCAGGCTGCCCTCCGCTGAGGCAGGAAGGGCTGCCTGGGAGTTCTACGTGCTCTCGGCACCTGGCAGGCGTCATGCTGGTCTCTGCTGGCGGCCTGGCTTCTGCCTAGGCCCGTGGCACGCACACCTGTGGCATGAGGTTGGCGCTCACCCAGGACTTCGGGTTTGCTGAGGGCCTGCGCCCCGCATTCTCTGGGTCTGGAGCACACCTGGAGGCCTGGCTTTGCCTTGATGTTTCCAGGGGTGAAGAAGCTGAGATAGAGCACTGTACCTCAGACACAGCCCCAGTCACCTTCACTCAAACTTTGGAGGTTGATTCATGATCATCTCAACTACCTGGAGCTTAGTCCTGTTGGGTTCAGAGGGCCACTCAGCAGGGAAACCTGCAGTGAATTTTTGTGTACTAAATATAGAAATGGAGTTATTTCACAGGCAATTTCTTTTTTTTTTTTTTTTTTTTTTTTTGCGGGTCTGGAAATGGAACCCAGGGGCAGTTGACTTCCGAGCTCCACCCTCTGCCCAATTTTTTATTCTTTGTTTTGAAACAGAGTCTCACTGAGTTGCGGAGGGCCTCACTAAGTAGTTGAGGCTGTCCGCGAACCGTGATCCTCTGGTCTCAGCCTCCCGAATGCTGGGATTACAAGCGTGCCCACTACGCCCGGCTTCACAGGCATTCTTAAGATGTATTACGGAGGCCCAGGCTCACCAGTGGAAGACGTTGGGGTGGTTGGGCCCCCTTCCCTTTGGGAGTGTTGGAGCTGCGGGGTGGGGTGGCAGCCTTATTGTAAAGCAGGCGCTCTGCGGCCAATTTCAGCATTCTCACCTGTGTCCCGCCTGGACAGTGCAGAGGCAGAGGAGGCTGGTTGGAGAAGGTGCACACCCACTCCGACTCCACGCCGTGAGTGTCCTGCGCTCTGTAAATAGGCCCTGTCTCTTGTGCTGCCCTGAATGCCATCCATCTGCGGGCTCGGGCTGCCTCCAGTGCAGCACCTCTCTGGGCGTGGCTCTGCTGGGGCCTCATTCCCGGGAATCGCAGGCAGCTCTGCCCCGGTGGGACTGGAATGTCCTCTCAGTGTATGTGCTGTGGCCCTGAGGCACTGGGAATTCAGGCACCTGGTGAGTACGCGCAGACGGTTCCGGGCACAGCAACAGCAGTGAACATTGCTGGCAGGGCCTCCCAGAGGGAGGCAGGCAGGCATCTGTCCCCAGAGGGAGGGGCTGCCGAGCAGAAGCGGCCACAATGGGAGGCTGAAAGGACACTGGGTATGCAGGGCCGGTGGGCAAAGGCTTGCAATGAGGGGAGGACATGACAGTGCCACGGGGCCCCAGCTCCGAGTGGCACGGGGAGCTTCCTGCTGGGTTGGGCTGGGCTTGAGGCCTCGAGCTGGGTCCCTTGTTCCTGAGTGGCCGAGCCACAGGAGCGCTTTGCATGGCAGAGCTGCTTTTGTGCAGCGTCTCTGGCTACCATCTGGAATCCCCGGGGGGATAACAGATGCTGAGAGGGTGAGGCACTCTGGGGAGGGCCACACATCTCCTAGGTCACCCCAGAGGAGGCGGGCGGCCTGAGGTTGCCCGGGTTCCCGGGGACAGAGCAGCCCGGCTTCATCCTCCAGGTGGAATTGTGTTTTTAGCTCATATAAAGAGGTTGGGCCAGGACTCACCCAGCGCAAGGCCGGGGAAGTGGACACCCTCACAGGAGCCAAGCGGCCCGTTTGAGTGGGGCCCGGGGCCTGGCTCACGCTTCCTGCCCTGGCCAGGTTCCCCCTTGCTAGTTTCCTCTGCTGTTAAGGAAATAATAGTTAGAACTTGGAAAAGAGACCCAGAGTGTGGCCAGCCCCAGGCCCTGCCTCTGCAGGCGCACCGGGGCCACCTTCCCTCCCGCCATGCCGTGCCGATCTCTCACCTTAAGATGTCTCTCTTCTCCTACCTTGGGCTCCAGCCAGTTGTCAGTGGATGCATTGTAAGCAGGTGTGATATATGTCAGCTGCCGAATCGCAAGACTGGTGGGCCGTAGTGGGTGCTGTCTGGATGAGCTGCCTCCCGTCCAGCTGTGTCTAGCATGGCCGCTAGCACCGTCCCCTGGGGTCAAGCAGCATCCCTGTTACCGTCCTCGGGGCAGCGCTCACTCCTGTGAGTGTGGCCTTCCCGGCTTCGTGTGGCATTGCATCCTGCAGCTGGCCAGCACCGGGCTGTGTGCGCATCACTCGTGGGCACGTGCCCGCCTCCCTCCTGTGCCAGTGTGTGCCTCTTAGCAGCTCCACCTTACAGATGGGGCAGCCGAGGCACCCAGCTTCTCGGGGCCCAGCAGGGGCAGGCCGGCAGGTGGAGCAATCAGCCTGGCTCCAGGGCGTGTCTTGACCCTGCAGCGTCCCCAGTGCCTGGCTGGATTGAGCTCCATAGGGAGACTCCCAGGTGAGCCGTGTGTGTCTGGGGCCTGCGGGAGATGGAATGGATGCAGTGGGGGTGTAGGAAACCGGAGCAGTTGCAAGCCTCTGACGAGGTGGCGTGCAGAATCAGCACCCGGGACCGCCGTCCAGGCGTCCGCAGTTGTGTGGGGTGGCCGCCACGCTGCGGCAGTATGGGCGGCATCGGAGCTCACTGCAGACCCTCGCTGCCCACCCAGGTCTGTGTCCTGCAGCACCGCCGTGCTGTGGGCCTCAGGATGCTGTCTGTGCTTTGCTGGGTCCTGCGGGACTCCAGGCAGACAGCCCCGGAGAAGAACAGAGCCAGTGGCCCGCAGAGCCGCCGTGCGCAGGTCTCCTGGGTGCCAGGACAGTGGGATGGATGTGAGAACGTTTGTTTATGAGTAACACACGCTTAAGAAAAATCTGGAAGAAAACAGGAGCGAATTCTGCCCTCAAAGCGTGTCTCGGAGCATCCTGGGATGCCCTTCCTTTCTCCTCTTCCCGGTTCCTGGTTGGTTGCTCCACGCAGCCGTGATTGTGTTGTCATTTGTCTGTAGAGCGGACTCAATTTCAGTTCTTATGGGCAGGAGGTGCGTGAGTGTGAGTGTTTTACTGGAGATTGAACCCAGGGACGTTCTGTCTCCAAGCTACAACCCCCAGATTGATTTTAGTTTTTGTTTTGAAACAGGGTCTCACTAGGTTAGTGAGAGTCTCACTACTTGCTGAGGCCGTCCTCCAACCTGCCATCCTCCTGCCTCAGCCTCTCAAGCACTGAGATTGCAGGCGTGCGCCACCTCGCCTGGCTGGGAGGGTGCTTCTATAGAGTATGGAATGGGAAGCAGAGGGAGCTGTGTGGGGCTGTGGGCCTGTGAGGGCAGCAGCAGAAGCGAGGTGCGTGGCCTGGAGCGCGGTCTGCCCCCGTGTTCCCTGCCATCTGCCGCACTAAGTGGATGAGAGCATTAACTGTCCTTCCTCGCTCTGCAATCTGAGACTCCAGGGAGAGGTGACCTGTGATCTCCTGTCCCTGCACCGCGGGTGCCTCGGGACACGTGCTGGTGTCGTTCAGAGTGTACGTGGGGCTGCCTGCCGTGGGGCACCGTTTGTGAAGGTTGTATCATTGTTGTTGACTTTTCATGGGAGAGGGAGAGGGCTGGATTGTAAGCAGGTGTGATAAGTGTCAGCTGCCCCCGTGGGTGCTGATAGATGAACTCCCTCCTGTCCAAGTGTGTCCAGTATGGCCTCAGCCAGCTTTAGCCAGCAGGACCTGTCAATAGCAGTGACCAGCTGCTCGGAGCGCCCACCCAGCGAGATGGTGCAGGACACCTGAACCCTGTCACGTCTCGGGCCTGTCCCCGGACAGGGCAACTGGGCCCCACACTCCTACCTCCCACAGCATGGGGGCTCTGCTGTGCTGGTGACCCTGCCAAGGTCACTGGGCGAGTGTCAGCACCCATGGTCCAGGCCTGGCCAGGACTCCTGCAGGCCAGGGGCATGCATCTGTGTTGTCTTGTTAACATCCCAGAGAAAGGGCACGAGAAGTGCTCACCACTGGGTGTGGTGGCACACACGTGTAATCCTAGCACTCAGGAGCCTCGGGTAGAGGCTCAGTGAGACCCTGTTTCAAAATAAAAAGTAAAAGGGCTAGAAGTGCAGCTCAGAGGTAGAACACCCCTGGGTTTGGTCCCTGGTACCACAGGGCAAAAAAAGAAAAGAAGTGCTCAGGGCCCCTGGGGTGCGGGACCCTCGATCTTGTGAAGGAGGGCCAGCTCTTCCCTTTGTGGCCAGGAGGTGGCCTTCTCTAGGGACAGGTCCCAGCCCTCTGTGAGGAGGACGGAGGTGTGAGGCTTCCTCTGGGCTGTGGCTCTGATGAATAATGTGCTTGGGTCGTGATCAGTGAGCACACAGGTGGCCAGGCCACGTGTCCCCACACCTGGACACTGGAGCGCTCTCAGCGGGGTCAGGGTGGAGGCGCAGGATGAGTGTGTGACCCTCAGCAGGTGCGGGTGGCGGTGATGGACACAGCCTGCTGTGGCCTGATGGCCTCGTTGGATCCTGACTCCAACACTTTAGACAGAGGAGCCAGCAGAAGGTTTTAGTCCTGAGTGGGCAGTCACTGCAGTGACCAGTGTGTAGGGTCTCTCGGGATATTGGCAGTTGTTGTGTTGGGAAGAAGCCCTTTTTTTCCTTTTTTTTTTTTTTTGGTACTGGGGATTGAACTGGAGGGTATTCTACCTCAAAGTTACACCCCCAGCCCTTAAAAAGTTATTTATTTATTTATTTATTTATTTTGTGGTGCTAGGGTTGGAGTCCAGGGGTCATCTACCTGTGAGCTGTACCCCCAACCAAACCTTCGATCTCCGTCTCAGCCTCCCAAGTACTGGGTTTACAGGTGTGCACACCCAGCTTTCTTTTTTTATTTATTTTTTTATTCTGAAACAGGGTTTCACTAGGTTGCTGAGTCTGGCCTCAAACCCGGGACCTTCCTGTCTCCACTTCCCAAGTATTGGGACCGCAGGCTTGTGCTTCTGCGCAGTCTGAGGCCTTGCATTGGAAATGTGTGGGGATGTAATGCACCAATAGAAAATTTAAAAAATGTGTGGGAGATGTATGCCAGTGTCACGCTGGAGATCCGCTTCCGGATGGTTCTAGAAATAGCTGGAGATTTGGAAGAAACCAGAGTTGCATGAGCTGATTGTTCCTGAGGTGGAGGAGGGGTGGTTATATTTTTATCTGTTTCATTTGTTGGGTGCTGAACCCAGGGCATTCTGCCTCTGGGCTACACCCCAGCCCTGTATTTTATTCTTTATTTTGAATCAGGGTCTCACTAAGTAGCTGAGATTGGCCGTGAACCCATGATCCTCCTGTCTCAGCCTCCCGAGCACCGGGATTATAAGCGTGGGCCACCACGCCTGCTGGAAACTTTGAAGATAGGAGAAAGCACGAATCACTGTTGTGCTTTTCTACCGCCAGTGGGGGCGGAAGCATCCCGAGCCGTGGGGGGGCATGCGGGATGGTATTAGAAGTTGCTCTACGAGTGCGTGTGCAGGCCACGCTCCTGACGGGAAGGATAGGATTGCAGTATACGCTCAGCGCCTGCACCCACACGTGTGCGTGTGTGTGTGCATCCTCTTTTTTGTACTGGGGATTAAACCCTGGGTCATTCTACCTGTGAACTATACCCTCAGCCCGATTTTATTTTTTATTTTGAAACAGGGTCTTGCTAAGTTACCGAGGCTGGCTTTGAACCTGCAATCCTCCTGTCTCAGCCTCCCAGGTCCTGGGATTGCAGGTGTGCGCCACCACCCTGGCTACAGCACCTGCTCTCCCCAAGGGAGCCCCTGCGCCTGATGGACCTGCACACGCCCACCCTGTGTCTGGCAGAGGCCGCCTGCTGGTCTCCAGCAGCTGCCCCGCTCTCTGAGCTTCTGTGTGTCGGGGCGTCGTCGAGTCAGGAAGCCGAGGCCGGGGCTGCGGGGTGACTGCACGCACAGCAGCAGAGGACAAGTGCAGCCTGGGTTGAAACGGTGTTGTTCCCTGGGCTGCGGGTGTTGCTCCGTGGTAGAGCACCTGGCTTCAGCCTCCAGCAACAGTAACCACACACATGCAGGCACGCATACACACGCACACGCGCATACACACGCACGCACAGGCACACGCCTACACACATGCACGCACACACGCAGGCAAACGCACGAGCATTACTTCCTTTCCCAGCTGAACACAGGGCTGCATTGGCAGCCTGAAGGGAGGCCGGGGGCTCCCTCGCAGCCACCGGTTCCTGTGGGTGCTGCCCTGGCGGGCTGGTTGCGAGGTGCTGAAGGTGACGACGCTCCTGCTTTCAGACTGGGCCAGTGCCATCCGGGTTGCTGCTCTGGACTGCGCCGATGAAAAGAACCAGGACGTGTGTCGCACCTATGACGTCCACTTCTACCCCACCTTCCGGGTAAGTGGCGGGGCGGCGGGGCGGCGGGGTCATCTGGGGTCTGGCCACCTTTTTTCATGAGGGGCCGAAGTTGAATTCACCTCCTGTGCGGCTCCTACACTCAGTATCTGTCTTGCATCTTGAGACGCAGTAAGAATATGTTCCCAAGGTGCCATTTCTGTTCCGCTCTGTTGGGCCCTGAGGCCTGTGGTGGGGTGTGACTCCCCTCCCCATCCCACTGCCAGTGCTTCAGGCCCCTCCTCGGGTTGCAGGCGCCTCCTTCGGTCCAGCCTCCCTGCCCCTGCAGGCAGTGTGTGCCTGTCTCTCCCACTAGGGGGCAGAGCAGCCCACCCCTGTTGAAGGGCTCTGCATGGCACACGGCACAGCACACGTGTGCAGGGATGTGTGCCGCACGCGAGTGTGTTGCAGTGAAGACCTCTCCAAGAGCACGTAGCGCCCGTGGGCATCGTTTCTAGAGCCTGTGTCCCCGCCCGGAGGCCCTGGGGCCCTCGCATGGCGACTGGCGCCCGCTCCCAGGATGGCGAGCCCGCGTGGGCCCTGCGCTCCTTCTCTTGCATTCGTGTTCTGGCTCGATGTCCACAGCAAGGTGCATCCTGTTTTGTTTTTCTTTTAACTGATTTACAGGCTCTGTTGTGTTGTGTGTAAACTTCTCTCTTTTTTTCTTTTGGTGCTGAAGATTGAACCCAGGGGTATTCCACCCTTGAGCTATTACCTCTAGCCTATTTATTTATTTATTTATTTATTTATTTATTTATTTATTTATTTATGGTGGTACTGGGAATGGAACCCTTCTACCTCCGGGCTACACTCCCAGACCCATTTTATATTTTTTATATGGAAACAGGGTCTCTTAAGCCAGCGCGGCTGACTTCAAACCTGCGCGATCCTCCTGTCTCCACCTCCCAAGCGCGGGATTACAAGCATACACCACCACGCCTGGCTATTTTTAAATTTTTAAATAGGGTCCCACTGAGTTCCTGAACCCATGATTCTTCTTTGTCAACCTCCCAAGTACTGATCACAGGCATTACCGTTGCACCTGGCTAAAAAGCATTATTATTATTATTATTATTTTATTATTATTTTTTGCAGTACTGGGGCTACAATCCAGGGGCCTTGCAGTGGCCAGGCACGTGCTGCGCCCATGAGCTACTCCCCCAGCCCACATTTTTATTTTGAGACAGATCTCACTAAGTTGTCCAGGCTGGACTTGACTTGCAGTCCTGTATATCTGGGGTTAGAGGCATGTGCCACCACGCCTGCTTGGGCCTTTTTCCTTTTGCTCTGTGGTGATGCCAGGGCTTACCTGCGGCGCTGGTGTCGCTTTGACTCCCTGGACTTCTCTGCCCAGTGTGTCATGTTGTGAGGTGCTAACCCTCACTGCTGGGCACTTGGGCTCTGGGGGCTTTTGCTGCTTCACGCGGCCCTGCTGTGAGTGTCCTCGCCGCGGTGCAGCGTTCCGTCTGGGGGCCTGGGACGCATGGGCAGACCCACCCTGCTCTGTGCTCACCCTCAGGACCCATGGTGGGCACAGTGGAGCACTGCGCTGTGTTTCCCTGGCTGGTGTGTGCGCGTGCCGTGTGTGGCTGCGTGCGTGGAGACATCTGCTTGTGCCGCCTGTCCGTTTGTGTTTTTCTTGCTGATTTCTCAGTACTAATCATTTTTTCAGTTGTGAGTATTGGATGTCTCCACCCAGTTACAGACTGAGCCACCGTACCACTGGCTAACATCCCGAGCCTTTTTTTTTTTTTTTTTTTTTTTTTGCGGGTCTGGGGATGGAACCCAGGGGTATTAGACCTCCGAGCTACACCCCCTATTTTTTATTCTTTATTTTGAAACAGGGTTTCACTGAGTTGCAAAGGGTCTCACTAAGTAGCTGAGTCTGGCTGTGAACTGCGACCCTCCTGTCTCCGCCTCCCCACGTTGGGATGACAAGCGTGCGCCACCACGCCCGGCTCCTAGCCTTTTTTACTTATTTGTTTTTATGGTGCTGTAGATTGGCACCCAGGCACAGGAGATGCTATCTTTTCACTATGTTTGCTGTGTCTTTTTTTTTTTTTTTTTTTTGGTGGTACTGGGGTTCCTGGAAGCTTTACTACCTCCGGGCTACACTCCCAGACCTATTTTATATTTTTGAAGCAGGGTCTCTTACGCCAGCGCGGCTGGCTTCGAACCTGCGCGATCCTCCTGTCTCCGCCCTCCGAGCGCGGGGGTGACAAGCGTGCCCATCACGCCGGCTTGCTATGTCTTTGAGGAAGCACGTCCTCAGTATGGTCTAAGGGCCCCTGGCATCTTCTCAGCCCCTGGCCGCAGCCCCGCCGTCGCTCTTGCGTGCTCCAGCTGCGGGTTCAGGCGCACAGCTGCTGCAGGCCTCCAGGGGAGTGTCTCCGTGAGGAGACAGTCTGCTGGCTCTCCTGCTTCCAGACCTGTTGGGTCAGAGGCGTAAGCAGCAGAATGCCGGCACTGTGTGCAGAGGCGGGGCTTGACTCGTCCTGCCCACGCCGTTCCCTGGAGTGCCTTGACCAAAGCCCCCTTTGAGGGCGCGGGCCATGCTGCTTATGAGTTGAAGTGTCGGGGCCCCCCCAGGCCCTTTCTTATGTGTTGTGTGTTCTTCCTCTAGTATTTTAAAGCGTTCACAAAGGAGTTTACAACTGGAGAAACCTTTAAAGGTAAGGGCTCCGGCCGCGTTCTCCTCGCCCCTCGGAGCTGTTGAGCACACTGGCTTCCTTCGGAGTGCGCGGCAGGCACCTCCGCCCACCTCTGCACCTCACCGGCGCCATGCTCGTTCTGTCAACAGTTCACACCTTAATAGTTTCTGCGAGATTTCTTTCTTTTGTGCTTTGTTTTTTGGGGAAATGTCATGAAATTTCTGGAGGAGGTGGTGCTGGGGATTGAACCAGGGGTGTTCTACCTCTGAGCAACTCCTCTAGTCCTTTTTACACTTTGTTTAGAAACAGGCTTGCTCTGAGTTGCTGAAGCTGGCTTTGAACCTGCCGTCCTCCTGTCTCAGCCTCCCAAGTGCTGGCAGTACAGGTGCACCACCATGCCCAGCTGTAAACCTTTTGTGGTTTTTTTTGGTGGTGGTTCTGGGGTTCCTGGAAGCCCTTCTATCTCGGGCTACACTCCCAGACCTATTTTATAGTTTTTTATTTGGAAACAGGGTCTCTTAAGTCAGCACGGCTGGCTTTGAACCTGCGTGATCCTCCTGTCTATGCCTCCCAAGCGCAGGGATTACAAGCGTGTGCCACCACGCCCAGCATGCTGTGAAACTTTATTTAAAGTGAATTTTTATTGAAAAGTGTCTGGAGAAGCGCACCAGGAGTGGTATGCACATGGCCGGTGGGCTTCACGAGCGAGCTGGGCGGCCAGGAGACACCTGTGCCAACTTGGTGTGGGTGGACTCGGGATCGGGGCTCCCGTGTGGCTGTCACTGTGGCCACGCGTCTCCTGGCCATTGCACTCACTCGTGTGGATCCACTGCCGTCTACACCATGCCGTCTACACCATGCCAGTCCCTGCATCCGTGCACCCCCAGGGCTGCCGTGATGCTGCCACCAGCCACGCCGTCCTCGGGCCCTGGCTGGGCGGGCTGCTCTGGGACAGAGGCGCCACACAGACAGGCTGTGATGGGGGTGCTCCTGGCAGGACCTGACAGAGAGCTGCGGACGGTCCGGCAGACGATGATTGACTTCCTGCAGAACCACACAGAAGGCACGCGGCCTCCTGCCTGCCCGCCTCTGGACCCTCTTCAGTGAGTAGCTCTGTTAACGGGGCGCGGGCTCGGGGTGGAGCTCGGTTTAGAGCACGTGTTCAGCAAGCACGAGACCCCGATTCAGTCCCCAGCACCCGAAACAAAACAGTTTGCACGTTCCGGGTCGAAGGCGATCTGTGAAATGTCAGTGTGTGTACACGTCACGCGTGCGGGCTGTCATGGAGCACTGAAGCCTGCGTTTTCTCCCAAAGGCCGGGTGACATCCTCTCCCTCGTCGGCAGCCGTGGCGGCCCGTACGTGGCCGTTGTGTTTGAAAGCAACACTTCCTACGTTGGACGAGAGGTACTGCATCTGGCGCGGCCGGGCTGGGCTTCCGGATGCCTGGGCGGCATCGCCCACTCCAGGGTTGCCGGTTGCACTCGGGTTGAATTCTCACTGCTTGTTGGAGTCACACTCTATTCTTCAGCTGAGTGACTGATGTGTAGAAAGGAATGCAGTGAAGGGGCTGGCTGCAGAGCGCCAAGCTCCGTGTCTTCCTGCAGCCTCTCCTTCTTGTGCATTATTACCAAGAGCTTTTTGTTGCTATTTTCTGAACTTGCCACATTTTTGTCACAATCAGAATTCTTTAAAACCTGTTTCTTTCATTATATTTTGATGTCATATGTTTTGCTACAAAGCTTTTACCTTTGGCCAAGTGATAAACCCATGGGACCAGCACCTGGGCAACTGACTGGTTAGTACCGAAGGTGCCTTGGAGACAGGAGTCTCCTGACCCCTGTGGGCCTCAGCGCTGAGCCAGGCGCCTCCTTCCCACGGCTTGACAGGCAGCTCTGTCATCTGGCAGAACTAGGAGGCAGAGGGACCCGCCCTGCCCCTGCCGTGCCCTTGGGAGATGCAGAGGAGGCCGTGTGGCACGCCCCGTTCTGCCCGGTCACCCTCCTGGTGCCACTGCCCCGTGCCAGGTTGGGTGGAGACTTGCCGCCTCACCCAGGCTGGCCGGCATTCTGGGTGGGGGCCGAGGAGCAGCCGGAGGGTCGTTCTCCTGGAGTCCTCTCCCTGCTGCTCCGCGCCCTCGGGTCTCTGGTTCTCAGGCGAGGCCCCATTCCAGCCCACTGTGGGCCAGAAGCAAGCGCTCCTCTTGAGGGGTGTGGGTGTGGGTCGTTCTTCCTGTCCGGCGCAGTCTCCCCATCTTAGCACCTTGGGCGTAGCCAGGCTCGGCCCCCAAGGCGGGGCACCCCTCATCACAGGCAGACGTGCTCAGGTGTCCGCCTGGGAAGAACACAGTGTGTAGCCTGCATCCCTCCCAGAAAGTCACTGGTGTTGCTGATGGCTGAGAGGACGGAGAGAAACAGGCTTTGCAGCAGGTGCACGCAGGGCCTTTGAGGTCCCAGACACCACTCCTGTGGTCCCTCCGCCATCAAGCCCTGCTGCCGCAGGCAGAGATGGACAGGCACACGGTGGGGTGGGGCACTGCCAGCCTCCAGACACAGACGCCCACATCTTTATTTCAAAATCAAGAATAAAAGATAGATGTGGGGGTATAGCTTAGAGGTAGAATGGTTCAATCCCCAGTACTGCAGAAAAAAAGAGGGGGCTGGGCATAAAACCAAGTGTTAGAGTCGGGCATGGTGGCACACACTTGTAATCCCCGCATTTGGGTTTACGGACAGCCTCAGCTACTTAGTGAGGCACTCCGGAACTTAGTGAGACCCTGTTTCAAAGCAAAGAATAAAAAATAGGGCAGAGGTCGAATGCCCCTGGGTTCCATCCCCAGACCCGCAAAAAAACCAAACCAAAGCAAACCCCTCTGTGTTGGAGCGCCCTGAGTTCACTCCAGTACTGGAAAGAGAAAGGAGGTAAAGTGAAGCCAGGTCTTGTGGTTTCCTAAAACCCCAGCGCTTGGGAGGCGGGGAGAGGAGGATCGCGGTTCGCGGACAGCCTCAGCAACTTAGCGAGGCCCTCTGCAACTCAGTGAGACCCTGTTTCAAAATAAAGAATAAAAAATAGGGCTGAGGGTGTAGCCCAGAGGCAGAGTGCCCCTGGGTTCCATCCCCAGTACCGCAAAAATAAAAAGAAAAGGCTGGGGGTGTAGCTCAGGGGTAGGGCACCCCTGGGTTCAAGCCCAGCACTCCTCCCAATAAAAAGCCAAGTTCTAGAGCACATGTTTCTTTGACTGGTCAGGAAAGTCGCTAAATAAGACGGTAGTTTCTGCAGGTGTCTTGCTGAGCTGCCGTAACATGCAGGCGATGGTGTTGCTCATGGAGGGACAGACTCGCCCCCGCCACGCACATCTCTGTGCCGTGCACCTCGGTGCCGGTGTAGACGTGGGGCAGGGGGAGGTCAGGCCCATTGCCTGGTGCGTGTGGACAGAGCCCACGGCGCTGGGGCGCCTGCCGCTGCAGCCACGCGTGGGTGAAGGTCTCTGAGGCGGCGGGCCCGTGCACCGTGATGCGCTCCGAGAAGGCAGCCAGCCCCGGAGAGTGACGTGGCCTTCTCGTCACACAGGTGATTTTGGACTTGATTCCCTACGAAAACATCGTGGTGAAGCGGGCTTTGGACGGGGACAGAGCGTTTCTAGAGAAACTGGGCATTTCCTCAGTCCCTTCCTGTTACTTGATGTACCCCGACGGGTCCCACGGGGTTGTGAACATGTAAGTGCGGGCCTGGCGTGAGGACACTGGGGTTTGGTGGGTGGAGGCCGCGTGCCGGGACCTGCTGGCAGTGCTCAGAGTCCCCACCGCCTCTCCTGCTGGCCTTCTCTGTGTGTCACTGCCAGTGAGCCCAGAGCCGCCACCTCCAGGCTGAGAGGGGCTGGACGGAGCTGGACACAGAACAGTGCGGAAGCGTATGGCGTCCCGAGGCTGCACGGCCTGCCCCGGCTGTGCCCGCCCCGGCCCGGGGCCCCATGGCGCTCCAGCACAGGCTGGCTTAGCCCCGTTTGGCCAGTAGTTGTTGGGGGGTCAGCACGTCCAGGGACCCCGTGGGCCAGGAACACCACTACAAGAAGGCGGCACATTCCCCGCCTCACGGGGCGGAGGCTGGGGGACAGCGGCGTCTGCCGCAGCTCCTCAGGGGCACCTGAGACCCACAGAAGGGAAGATTTACTGGGGGTTCCCAGCATTGAGGGCCAAGGCCGCCTGCCCTGGCAGGGCTGCTCTGACAATGCCACGTGGTTCCAAAGACAGGCGCTTAGAAGCGGCAGAAGTACCCTGCGAGCCGGCCCAGTGGTACACACCGCGGCCTCAGCACTTGGGAGGTGAGACAGGAGGATCCCAAGTGGAGGCCTGCGCGTGGTACTTAGTGGAGACCTTGTCTCAGAATTAAAAATAAAAGGGAGCCAGGCATGGTGGTGCACTCTTGTAATTTCAGTACTTGGGAGGCTGAGACAGGAGGATCCTAGGTTTGAGGATAGCCTCAGCAAGAAGTGAGACTCTCATCAACCCAGTGAGAGCCTGTTTCAAAATAAAAATAGGGCTGGGGGTGTAGCCCAGAGTAGAATGGCCTTGGATTCAGTCCTCAGTCACGAAGGGCCGGGCTGCAGCCCGGTGGCAGAGCACCCCTGGATTTATCCCCCAGAACCACTAGAATGGAGAAAGGCATGAGTGTAGCTCCTGCTCACCAGGTCACGTTGGCACTTTACACAGAGCGCAGCTGCAGGTCGCAGGAAGTGCCAGCGGCTCTGGCCACCTGTCATGAATCCTGAGCTGCAGGAAGTGCTCTGCCTGGCATCTGCCATAGCCCAGGAGTGCGCCAGGCCTGGCGTGCCCGAAGGCCTGCTTCCAGATGCTGCCCAGCTGCAGACCGCGGGCACGCCAGCAGCCCCTGTCGGGATGAAGCCCCTTGGTAGATGCTCAAGGCAGCTTTACAGACGTCTCTGGGGCCACCAAGCACGCGTGCTGCGTGGCGTTTGCTGCAGTTGTACCTCGGCGATTATCTGCGGATTTGGTGTTCTGCCTTATCCTCCCTGGTGGAGGCAGCCCGGGGCCAGCTCAGGTGTGCCCAGCACAACCTGGGCGGGAGGCCGGCGCCTTCCTCCACGCGGGGGTGGGGTGCTCCTGCCTGCGAGCGGGCCACGGCTGCCATGTGGCACCACCTCTTCTCCCTCCTCACAGCGCAAAGCCTCTCCGCTCTTTTTTCACCTCTTACTTGAAGTCATTACCAGACGTGAGGAAAAAGTCGCTTTCCTTGCCTGAAAAGCCCAGCAAAGAGGAGAATTCGGAGGTCGTGGTTTGGAGAGACTTCGACAGGCAAGTATTCCTGTTAGGAGCCATGCGAGGGCCTGCAGCGCCTTGCGCAGGGGATGCTGGGACCTGGGCCCAGGCAGGCGTGAGAAAGGGAGTTGCATGAGAAGGGGCAGGTGGGTGTGGTGGCACACACTGCAATCCAGAACCTGGGAGGGACTCACAGGAGGATCGCAGGTACGAGGCCTGCAGCGTATGGTAA
The DNA here is from genome assembly GCF_963383645.1 of Muscardinus avellanarius. NCBI lineage: Eukaryota > Metazoa > Chordata > Mammalia > Rodentia > Gliridae > Muscardinus > Muscardinus avellanarius. The sequence goes on from NC_137799.1 coordinate 1,675,933, forward strand.
CTTAGCAAGACTTTTAAAAATGAAAAAGAAAATAGAGCTGGGGTATAACTCAGATGTAGAACACCCCTGGGTTCAACCCCCAGGGCCACAGAAAGGCAAAAGACGAAGGTGGTGGTAGTGGTCCCACTCCCGTCTCAATTTCAGGGCGAAGCTGCACACGGCAGACCTGGAGTCGGGGCTGCACTACCTGTTCAGGGTGGAGCTGGCGGTCCACAAGTCCCTGACCGGAGCCGAGCTGAAGACGTTTAGGGACTTCGTGATCGTCGTCGCCAAGGTGCGGGGTGGGCTCTGCAGAGCGGCCCTTAGGACGCTTGTCGGCCAGTGTGGGATAGCTGACCCGAGTCAGCGACTGGCCTTTCCGGGTCCTAGGCCTGCATTTCCGTTCCCGGACTCCTGCTTGGGCAGTGGGGCTGCGTGTGAGCTGAGGGCTCCCTCGGGCTCTGCGGGGGTGGATGGTGAAGAGCCAGGCAGAAGTGGGGAGTGGACTGGATGTGGGCCGGAGGACACTGCCCTGAGGCCAGGTTCCGGGAGGGGTCCCAGGCTTCGCACTTGACACTGCCTCGCTAGCCAGACCTGGTGTCTGAAACCTCTGCGGGGCCACCGGGGAGGGGAGAAGCAGCCCACAGCCAGGCCCTGCGTGGTGAGGGCTGAGCCAGAGAGGAGCAGCCAGGGACATGGCTGCAGGGCCTGTGGTCTCCTGGAAGTGGAGTGCCCCAGGAGTAGACCACTGTGGGGTGAGGGGAGGCCGCAGGCTGGGTTCACGCCCTTCTCTCAGGGGGGCCCACCTCAGAGAGCAGAGCTTGGGCTGGGGCCAAGCAGGGCCTGGCCGAAGGGTGCCCAGCACCTCAGGAAGCGCTCAGAGCCCTGTAGGGCGCAGGGGCACCTGGAGCCAGGCCGCCACCCTGGCCCTGCTTGGGGTAGGCGGACTCCAAGTTACCCAGCATGCCAGGCGTCAGAGTAGGTTTCTCCCGAGGACTCTTAGCTGCGGTTGAACAGCTGTGCTGTATGGTCCCCTCGGGGCGGCTGTCCAGGGGCGGCCTGAGCCCTGGTCTCGTGGTCTCGGCCACAGCCCTGGCCGACCCTCCACCTGCTGCAGGTCGCAGGTGTGACCTGCACCCAGATCACTTGTTACCTTGCCAGATGCGAGGGCCACAGTAGAGTGATTGTGTCTCATCCTTTAGATGGTCAGGCTTTACATTTATGGTATGTTTTTTTTTTTAAAAACCAAAGGAAATAGCCGGGTGTGGTGGCACACGCTTGTAATCCCAGAATTTGGGAGGCTGAGACAGGAGGATCGTGGTTCGTGGACATCCTCAGCTACTTAGGCCCTCTGCAACTCACTGAGACCTGTTTCAAAATAATGTATAAAATATAGGTCTGGGGGTGTAGCTCGGAGATAGAATGTCCCTGGGTTCCATCCCCAGTATCACAACACACACACACACACACAGAGGAAATAAGCCAAGCATGGTGGCGCATGCCTGTAATCCCAGTCCTTGGAGCCTGACAGAGGAGGGTCACTGTTAAGATCAACCTTGGCAACTTAGTGAGACTCAGCCTAGAGAAGGGTTGGAGGTGTAGTTCAGAGGTAGGATGCCTCTGGGTTCAACCCCAGTACACAGACACACACACACGCACACGCACACACACGCCGCAGGAAATAGAATTCACGTTTAAAGGAATAATGAGCCAGTGTGCTGGCGCACTTATAATCCCAGCGCTTGGGAGGCTGAGACAGGAGGATTGCACAGGTTCGGAGCCAGCCTCAGCTACCGAGTGAGGCTCTCGGCAACTTAGTGAGACCCTGTTTCCAAATAAAGCGTAAAATAGTTCTGGGAGTATAGCCTGGGGATAAAAAGCCTCTGGGTTATACCCCCAGTACCAAAAAAAATATAAAGGAATAACGAGTCATATATTTCAGATGAATAAGCAAAAACTGTTAGGAAAGGTTTTACCCCATTTCTCCATTCAGAGCTGACCTCTAGCAGGATTGTTCCTGTAAGGAAGCTGCCTGCCAACCTGTGCACGCCAGTGCTTGGCAGCCAGCTCTCCTCAGGGGGCTTCTTTCTG